>NC_091289.1:110575010-110878603 GCF_032444005.1 Ranitomeya imitator | reverse complement strand
GCGGCCCTGTGATGCAACAGGGTTCGCTTCCTTCACACAGGGTGAGGTAAACTCGTGTGTGTATTCTCATTGTACCGCCATATAGTGCCGCCGTTTGCAAGCAGCAGGTTCTCCTGCACGGTGGACCCCGGGCTGCGAACGCAACAATAACAACAAAGACATCTATATTTGCTCGGTGCGTTCCGCTAGCCCGAACACCTAGTATGACAGCTCCATTGCACCCTTTATACACCATGATGCCCCATAGTGCCCTAAACACACTATAATGACCCATTTCCCCATATAAACAGTGTGATAGCTGATAGCCTCTATATACTGATGAGCAAAAGGAAACAATGTTTTGAACTTTGGACTTTCAGGCTCCATTATCTTGCCATCCACTATTGCTTCGTAAATGACACTATCATCATTTTATATGCAACTATCTTTGGCTATCTCATATATAAATTTGACTTGCTACTTTTTTTTTACATATGATTAGTAGTGTTGAGCGATACCGTCCGATACTTGAAAGTATCGGTATCGGATAGTATCGGCCGATACCCGAAAAGTATCGGATATCGCCGATACCGATGCCCGATACCAATACAAGTCAATGGGACACCAAGTATTGGAAGGTATCCTGATGGTTCCCAGGGTCTGAAGGAGAGGAAACTCTCCTTCAGGCCCTGGGATCCATATTAATGTGTAAAATAAAGAATTAAAATAAAAAATATTGATATACTTACCTCTCCGGAGGCCCCTGGACATCACCGCTGGTAACCGGTAGCCTTCTTTGCTTAAAATGAGCGCGTTTAGGGGTTTCCATGACGTCACGGCTTCTGATTGGTCGCGTGCCGCTCATGTGACCGCCACGCGACCAATCACAAGCCGCGACGTCATTCTCAGGTCCTAAATTCCTAGAATGAGGAGTTTAGGGCCTGAGAATGACGTCGCTGCTTGTGATTGGTCGCGTGGCGGTCACATGAGCGGCACGCGACCAATCAGAAGCCGTGACGTCATGGAAGGCCCTAAACGCGCTCATTTTAAGCAAAGAATCTGACGATTACCAGCGGTGATGTCCAGGGGCCTCCGGAGAGGTGAGTATATCAATATTTTTTATTTTAATTCTTTATTTTACACATTAATATGGATCCGATACCGATTCCCGATACCGCAAAAGTATCGGAACTCGGTATCGGAATTCCGATACCGCAAGTATCGGCCGATACCCGATACTTGCGGTATCGGAATGCTCAACACTAATGATTAGTAATGCAGATTCTTGTCATGTTACTGCAGTGTTTGTTTTTTTTTCACCAGAAATCTAAATTTGTATTATTTAGTTAGTATTTTGTAAATCAACATCTGGCTTCAACACTGCCTGAATCCTACTGGGCATGAGATTCAAGAGTGTCTTTACCAAAATCTGATTCCAGGTGTCTTCTACATATTCCAATAGGTGGAGCATATTTATCGACTCACTTGGGCATGTACACAGATTTTTCTTCAACTCTAACTAGATGTGTTTGATTGGGTTGAGGTCTGGGAACTGGGGGGGGGTAGTCAAATCCAGCACCTCTACTTCATAGTCACTGAACCATTTCTTTACAATTCTCGACATGCTTCAGGTCATTGTTGTGCTGGAACATTGTGGCGTCCTTTTCATAGTACTCGAGTGTACAAAGTAGCTCATCTTATAGAGCAGGAAAATATAGCTTATCATTGAGATCACCATTGATCCTGGTCAAGAATCCAACACTTTTTGCTGGGAAACACCCACATATTACAAGGCTACCTCCACCAAACATGACAGTTACTTCAATTTCTCGATCCGTTAGCTCTCTTTCCCATTGTTTCTTCCATACCCATTTGCATCCATCAGAGCCAAGTCTATTGACTTTCACCTCATCACTCCAAATCACCAGTTTCCAGTCTTCTAACGTCCACTTTTCATACTTTTTTGCAAACTCAAGCAAACGCTTCTTATGATGATATTGAAGTAGAGGCTTCTTCACTTTTTTCAGACCACCATTTCAGACTTATGTAATGTGCATTGCATGGTGCTTGCATGGATGACTGTAATCTTACTCTTATGAAGCATAGAAGCCACCTCCACTGCTATGTTTGTTGTGCCTGAACTGATAGAATTTGCGATGTGACCACTTGTCGATTCTTGACGTCCACCTCTTGGCATTTGAATAAATGGATTCATTTTATATTGTTCCACATGTCATATCACTCACATGATGCAGTTTGCCAATTTTCTTGGCCAATAAACTGCTATCAATGAGATGAATTATGATGTTTCTGTTGGGAAAACTTCTTCATGACTCTTTCTCGATTTCAACCAGTGACTTTTTGCATGAGAATTAACCTAATAACTAGTGTTGAGCGATACCTTCCGATATTTGAAAGTATCGGTATCGGATGGTATCGGCCGATAACCAAAAAATATCGGATATTGCCGATACCGATACCCGATTCCAATGCAAATCATTGGGACACAAATATCAGAAGGTATCCTGGATGGTTCCCAGGGTCTGAAAGAGAGGAAACTCTCCTTCAGGCCCTGGGATCCATATTCATGTAAAAAATAAAGAATAAAACTAAAAAATATGGATATACTCACCCCTCGGACGAACCCTGGCTGTCACCACTGCAAGCGTCTGCCTCCGTTCCTGAGAATGCTGAGAGTGAAGGACCTTCGATGACGTCGCGGTCAGGTGACCGGTCACCTGACCGCTCACGTGACCGCGACATCATCTAAGGTCCTTCACTCTCAACATTCTCAGGAACGGAGGCAGACGCTTGCAGCGGTGACAGCCAGGGTTCGTCAGAGGTGTGAGTATATCCATATTCTTTATTTTTACTCTTTATTTTTTACATTAATATGGATCCCAGAGCCTGAAGGAGAGTGTCCTCTCCTTCAGACCCTGGGAACCATACGCACCGCACACGCCGATTCCGATTTCCAATATCACAAAAATTTCGGAACTCGGTATCAGAATTCCAAAACAGCAAATATCGGCCGATACCCGATACTTGCAGTATCGGAATGCTCAACACTACTAATAACATACTGAGCTTTTAGTGAATGTGAGTTGTAGTTAGAGATGGGAAAAAACCCAAACAGTAACGTTCAGGTCCGTACCGCACACGTGCTGTTTGGGCTCAGACTCCGAACTTGGACTTCTCCAGGGAGTCACAGCTGCTGGCTCATGCTGTCATCTGACAGGGTGGGAACTGCATCTCTGACCGGCAGTAATAATCTTACCGCCAATAAGAGCCTGTGTGGCAAATATTGGATGTTCGGGTCCCCCATTCATCAGAATGGGGTCCGGGTTCAGGTACCATTCTGTTACCAAAACCAAACTTTTTTTCTAGATGTTTGGCTGAACCTGCCAGACCCAAACATCCAGGAGCTTGTCCATCACTAGTTGTAATTTGTAGTAAACAGGAAGAGAAAGGTTTTTTCCACCTCCAGGAGCAAAACAGTAGCAGTAAGTAGTAGTAAGTAGTAGTAAGACAAATTTATGTATGAGGTAGCCAAGATTATGGTCTATAAAACAATGACAGACGTTTATTCGAAGCAGTAGTGGATGGAGGGATATAGAACCTGGAAGTCAAAAGTTCAAAACATTGTTACCTATTTGCTCATCAGTGCATATACAACTCTGGCAAAAATTAAGAGACCACCACATCAAAACCTTGTCATGGGCAGCCCAATCTCCAGACCTTAACCACATTGAAAGCCTCTGGAATTTAGTCAAGAGGATGATGGATAGTTACAAGCCATCAAACAAGAAGAACTGCTTAAATTTTTGCACCAGAGTACTCTGGACCTCAGATTTGGCTGTAGGTTCACCTTCCAGCAAGACAATGACCCTACGCTTACAGCTTAAATAACAAAGGAGTGGCTTCAGAACAACTCTGTGACCATTCTTGACTGGCCTAGCCAGAGCCCTGACCTAAACCAGTTGAGCATCTTTGGAGAGACCTGAAAATGTCTGTCTTACTAATGTTCACCATCCAACCTGACGGAAGTGGTGAGGGCCTGCAGGGAGGAATGGCAGATTATCCCCAATTCCAGGAGTGAAAAACTTGTTGAATCATTCCCAAGAAGATTCATGGCTGTACTAGCTCAAAAAGGTGCTTCTACTCAATACTGAGCAAAGGGTCTGAATACTTATGACCATGTTATATTTCAGTTTTTCTGTTTTATTCAGTTTGCAAAAATTACTACATTTCTGTTTTTTTCAGTCAAGCTGGGGTGCAGAGTGAACATTACTGAGAAAAAAAATAAACTTTTTTGAATTTATCAAATGGTTGCAATTAAACAAAGAGTGAAAAATTTAAAGGAGTCTGAATACTTTCTATACCCACTATATTTCAATGCGTCTCGAAGTATATAACATCTTCTTCAGGAAAATCCACATCCAACAGAAAGAATCAGTTGTCATCCCTTGCTGTCCCCTGTGTAAACTCTCTTTTGTTTCTTCTCATGGCCACGAGCTGTGGTAAACTCGGCCATGAACTGGAGTAGCTGTGCAAGATCAGACACAGTCATTACACAATACACAGCATGGCACATCTAATATATAAAGCTGAATGTGTGTGTGTGTGTCTGTCTGTGTGTGTGTGTGTGTGTGTGTGTGTGTGTGTATGTGTATATGTCCAGGATTGGCATCTGCACCGTCACAGCTACAGCCACAAAGTTTTGCACAGTCACACGTCTGGACCATGAGAGCGTCATAGGCTATGTTGTGAGGTGAAATGTTAACCTCACACGTTCCAATTTAGCAAACAATTTTGCCCCTATCTACATTATGGGGAAAAAGTGAAAGGAAAAGTGTTGGAGGCAAATTGACAGCTGCCAGATGTGAACGAGAGGGACTTAAAGAATGAGAGCGATGGCGCCAAAGAGTATATACCGTACAGTTGCTAAGGTGGGGCCCCGACAAGGGATACTCACCACACATACACCAACCTTGCCACATAAAAGTCGAAACACAAAAGTTGCCACTCAAAACTCTCCACGCGCAAAATTCACCACATGCAAAACTCTCCACATGCAAAATTAGGCTCACGCAAAACTCGCCACACGTGCAAAACTCACCTCATGGAAAACTGGCCATACGCAAACCTTGCACATGTGGAAAAATTGCCACATGCACAAAAGTTACAACACATGCAAAAGTTGCCTCACACAAAACTTGCACATACTCAAAACGCACCACACATAAAACTCGCTACGTGCAAAACTCGCCATGCGCAAAAATTGCTGCATACAACTTGGTACACTAATCTGTCACATGCAACTCAACACACAAAACTCATCTCACAAGTCACTACATGCATGTCGCCACACGCAACGCCACACAATTTGACACATGAAACTCGCACTAAAACACACACAAGTCAGGTATTATCCTTCAAAAATAAAAATCTGATTAATAAGCATTCAAACTACAAGAGCAACAAATGTACCATATAGGAAATACGGCAGCTGTCAGTCACATGACCTGTCTATTATATGTATGTGTGTTAGGGGTCGAGTTCCTGCCTCTGCACAGGGGGAATCTCGGGCCATCTCCACTGTGGTCTCCCATTCTTCTCCTGCCACAGTAGAGCCTGCTCAGCAGAGATGTCGATCCCAGCGTCTCGCTCAGTCTGACTTTGTGCTAAGAGTTACTGCTGCATTTCCTGCTTCTGCCATTGAAGTCAGTGCTGGGCAGCGGCGAGCAGACTCTTCTGGGACTAAGTCCTGCTTTTCACGTTCTGAGCATGCCCAGAGTAAGATCTCTCAGTGGAGATTGAGGGTCACATGATCAGATACTGCAGCTAAGGTCATTGGTCCTTCTTGGAAGGTCCTTGTAGGTGCTTGGACTAAGTCCTGCTTTGCACTCTGAGCATGCCCAGGGCAAGATCTCTCAGTGGAGATCTGGGGTCACATGCTCAGGTACTGCAGCAACTCCATTGGTCCTTCTTTGAAGGTCCTAAACGTGCTGCAACTATTTAAGGCTCGCATGGCCCCATGGCTATGCGCTAGTATTGACTTAATAATGTGTGTTTAGATGGATGTATGTCGATGGATGAAAGCTCCTAAATCATTCACATTCCTAGTGTTGTTGACTGTTCGCGAATGATGGAAGCTATCTAGCGCCCGACCAAGCCATCAGCACGTTACACACATTTCATCGTCTAATTGCTGTGACCGCCAGTGCGGCACTGTACGCTTTCTCTGCGCTTTCCTGACCCAAGCCTGGGTGGTTAGTGGCGTCCGCCACTGCGGCACCGCACGCAATCTTGTGCATCTTAAATACTATTATTTCTGTCACTCTGACACCCCAGTTGCGGTGTTGAGTGCATGAGGTCTTTATGAACTCAAATCCTGTGTCTTGGGATTGAGTTCTGAGACTTCTTGCTTGTGCTCTTGGTGCGGTACCGCGGCCCTGTGACGCAACAGGGTTCGCTTCCTTCACACAGGGTGAAGTTAACCCATGTGTGTATTCACATTGTACGGCCATATCGTCCGTCACTACTAGCAGCAGGGTTTCACCTGCACGGTGGACCTCGGACTGTGAACGCACCCAATACTATTTTATCTTAATCTTGGTGCGTTCCGCCAGTCCTAACATAGTGTTAGCTAATATATACTGCCAGGGGGAGGGCTTCCTGTTGGCTGGGGATTTATCAGGCTGCCAATGGCAACCAATCACAGCTCAGTTTCCATTTTGCTACAGTTAATTAATCTGAGCTCTGATTGGTTAATATAGGCAACAAAGGACAATCTCAGTATAACATAGCTTGTGTGAGGTAATAGCAATAGTGTGTGCCACTTTTCCTTTATCATTTTCTCCTATTTTCTCACAGGCTTTATATTGTTTTTCTTCTTTTTACTCATCTCCTAGCCATGTGCTGGCTAGGAGATGAGTAGTGGAGGAACATATTTATGTACACATAAATGTAGATCATAATAAATAATAATTAAAAATCTGTTCGTCTTTGCACCTGAAGGAAAAACTAAAAATGTTGTTTATCAAAAGGCTCTCGAATAAGTAGTAGAAGATTACTTCACATTACTTGGCCAATTTAGCTAAATCTGTGTGGAATATCTCTGGTACTGAAATATACCGTATGTTGTGAATTGCTTCTATTAGCTTAGTTTTTGCCTTTTAATAATTACATTTCTATTTGTTTTGAGGTTTTTGCGTGCAGAATAAATTTTTGTTAACATATGCTATTTTGCTAAGAGCAGTTATTAACCCGGGCGAAGCCAGGTATTACAGCTAGTTTATACTATTTTCTCAGCACAGAAACAACCTTAACATATCCAGTTATGAAATTATTTTTATTACAAGATCTATTGATCATAAAATACATTTTTCTGTTCTCTCATTTTTTCTTCATAGTATTCCAAGAGTTATAACATTTTTATGTTTCTGTTGACATAGTAATATGGGGACTTGTTTTTTTGCAAGACAATTTTTAGATTTGAAAGTCACCATTCATTTTAATGTAAATGTAAGAATAAAAGGAAAAATATTCTAAGTGGTGTGGAATAAAAGAAACTGAAAATTTACTTTTTTATGTTTGCTTTGAGTCAAAAATGACTTGGAAACTTTGTTCTACATGTCAAATATATGTAGGTTCCATGTGTTTAACTACTCAAAAAAAATTCTAAAAAAACATCACCATATTCTGAAATCCACAACTTTTTTATTTTTCGCTTTACAACCTTACATGATTGTGTGAAAGCCTGTTTCATTCAAAAGGACAAGCTGTACATTTCTTTGAAATCATTTTACTGACAATTTTATATAAATCTTTTTGTAATGAAAAGTAATATAAAACTTATGGTTTCGCCTATTTTAATTTTTTTCTGTTATGATTTTCACTGTATGCATAATTATTTAAATATTTTATTAGCTTAGACAATTATGCATGTAGTGATGCAAATAACTGATTTTTTTGTATTCTTTATATTTTACTGTTAACAGTTTAGGGTAAAAATAGGTTATTGTTTGTTTTTGGGGATTTTTTACGCTTTTGTAATTTTGTTTTGTTTCTTACAAGCACTGTCAAGAGACTCAAACGTGTGATCTCTTGATTGTCAATTCAATACAATGCAATCTATTGTAATAATAATAATAATAATAATAATAATCTTTATTTATATAGCGCCAACATATTCTGCAGCGCTTTACAGTTTAACAGTTTCAAACACAAAAGTCATAAGTAACAACGTTAACAATACAATAATTAAAGCAAAATAAGACGACCCTGCTCGTGAGAGCTTACAATCTACAATGAGGAGGGGGAGATGCAAAGTACAGGTGTGTATTTACAATGATGTATTTACAATCATGGTCCAGCCATCTTCAGGGGGTGGGGGATAGATGGGGATAGTGAATGGGCTACACACACACAAACATAACATAACTTTGATTAGTGAACGTGATAGGCCGCTCTGAACAAATGTGTTTTGAGCGAGCGCCTAAAACTATGCAAATTATGGATGGTCCAAATATCTTGGGGTAGAGCATTCCAGAGGTTTGGCGCAGCACGGGAGAAGTCTTGGAGTCGGGAGTGGGAGGTACGGATTGTATAATTTCTTGTCTCTTATAAAGCCCAGTCACAAGTTCAGCTTTAAAGGATTTATACCACTGTGAATGTGGAGGACTATAGAAGGCTCCACAATTCCATAACAACTCACTGGCACTTCAGATCATGTCTCCCAGAGACAATGAGCTCGGAATTGACCGTCAGCATACTGGAGGTTTTTAAATGCCATTATTCCACTTGAAAGAAATATATCTTGGTACCGTGTTAGCCAGTAGATAGAAAAATATTTAGAATTGAGAGTCCTCAGTACTTGATACCTTTTAATGGCTAACTGAAAAGATGGTAACAAATTGCAAGCTTTCGAGACTACAATTTTTTTGCAATTTGCAAACTTGCAGCTTGCAATTTGTTACCATCTTTTCAGTTAGCTATTATTGCACTTAACAGTGACATTTATTAATTAAACTGGTCCAATCAGAGCTATTGAGCAGTTACTTTTGGGTGCTATGTAACACACCAAAATGTATATTGAATAGAACAGGCTTAAAAGCTGATGCAATGAAAGAGTGCTTCTTCTGTTCACATTAGTGATGGGCAATCACTAAAATGCTTGGGTGCTCGTTGCTCGGGTCAAGCAGATTGGAATACTTGGGTACTCGGACAGAACAGCGAACCCAATGTAAGTCTGTGGGACTTCAGAGCATTTTTTACCACAATCACCCCTGGGGGTTCATTTAAGGTCTAAAAATGTCTGAAAATGATGGAAAAATATTTAGAATTGAGAGTCCTCAGTGGTTGATACCTTTTAATGGCTAACTGAAAAGATGGTAACAAATTTCAAGCTTTCGAGACTACACAGGTCTCTTCATCAGGCAAAGACTAAAAGAAATTCTGAAGAATCACATATTTATGCACAACATAGCACAGAAAAAAAACATGGATAAGACAGGTGACATGAAGCAGAATTACAATGAGTGATAAACAGTTATGTCCATAAATATTGGACCAGTTTTTAGATAAGGAATGTTTTATTGTCCTCTGATTGGGGTCTGGTTCTGTTGTGATGACCCCTCATAGTCTGAGGGGCAAGTTCCTTAGTTGATGTAAAAAGACATAAATCCATGCGACACATTCATTCCTCCACTAAGGCTATCAAAGGTCGTCATCAGTTTATATTTCCATACTCTTCTGTCTCTCTTAGATTTGAAGCTACCTTTCAACACAAGTAATTTCATGTCCATAATGTTATGATTTGGGAGACAAAAATGTATTGCCACATGTAGATCCATTCTTTTTTCTCTTATTGTGTGGCGGTGAGAATTAATTCTTCTTCTAAGCTTTTGCCCTGTCTCCCCCACATACAGACCCCCAGTCTGTATCATCAATCATCATCAAACCTGCTGACAAGGGAGGTGCAATAGTCATGATTAGTGTTGAGCATTCCGATACCGCAAGTATCGGGTATCGGCCGATACTTGCGGTATCGGAATTCCGATACCGAGATCCGATACTTTTGTGGTATCGGGTATCGGTATCGGATACATAGAGATGTGTAAAATAAAGAATTAAAATAAAAAATATTGATATATTTACCTCTCCGGCGGCCCCTGGACTCAGCGCGGGTAACCGGCAGGCTTCGTTGTTCAAAATCAGCGCTTTTAGGACCTGAGAATCACGTCCCGGCTTCTGATTGGTCACGGGCCGCCCATGTGACCGCCATGCGACCAATCACAAGCCGCGACGTCACCGCAAGCTATTAGCGCGCTCATTTTTGAAAAATGAGCGCGTTAATGGCTTTCAAAGACGTAGCGGCTTGTGATTGGTCGCGTGGCCGCGACCAATCACAAGCCGCGACGTCACCGCAAGCTATTAACGCGCTCATTTTTAAAAATGAGCGCGTTAATGGCTTTCAAAGACGTAGCGGCTTGTGATTGGTCGCGTGGCCGCGACCAATCACAAGCCGCGACGTCACCGCAAGCTATTAACGCGCTCATTTTTGAAAAATGAGCGCGTTAATGGCTTTCAAAGACGTAGCGGCTTGTGATTGGTCGCGTGGCCGCGACCAATCACAAGCCGTGACGTCACCGCAAGCTATTAACGCGCTCATTTTTAAAAATGAGCGCGTTAATGGCTTTCAAAGACGTAGCGGCTTGTGATTGGTCGCGTGGCCGCGACCAATCACAAGCCGCGACGTCACCGCAAGCTATTAACGCGCTCATTTTTAAAAATGAGCGCGTTAATAGCTTGCGGTGACGTCGCGGCTTGTGATTGGTCGCGTGGCGGTCACATGGGCGGCCCGCGACCAATCAGAAGCCGGGACGTGATTCTCAGGTCCTAAAAGCGCTGATTTTGAACAAAGAAGCCTGCCGGTTACCCGCGCTGAGTTCAGGGGCCGCCGGAGAGGTAAATATATCAATATTTTTTATTTTAATTCTTTATTTTACACATCCCTATGGATCCCAGGGCCTGAAGGAGAGTTTCCTCTCCTTCAGACCCTGGGAACCATGAGAATACCTTCCGATACTTGATGTCCCATTGACTTGTATTGGTATCGGATATCGGTATCGGCGATATCCGATATTTTTCGGGTATCGGCCGATACTATCCGATACCGATACTTATAAGTATCGGACGGTATCGCTCAACACTAGTCATGATGAACACATCAGACTATATGAAGGAAGCAAACAGACAACTTATGGACATACGCTACTACAAAAAATTGGAGTCGGATCCTACACAGGACTATTACAAGGAACTAAACAAATTGGTATCTTGTCTGCCCGACAAATTTCTTTTAGTCTTTGCCTGATGAAGAGACCTGTGTAGTCTCGAAAGCTTGCAATTTGTTACCATCTTTTCAGTTAGCCATTGAAAGGTATCAACCACTGAGGACTCTCAATTCTAAATATATTTCTATCTACTGGTTAACACGGTACCAAGATATATATCTTTCCTGTATGAAAATGATGGAAACATTCATCAAATGACACGGAAACATCATGGAAAATGTCCCTGGAAGCATTCCTGACTCCTAGGTCACAGCTGTAAACAATGTTGTCAGAGTTTCACCCCATTTTTACAGGTGCACCAAAAAACATACAAAATCAAAACCAAAATGGATTTTGCTGGGAAATATGTTAAGGAACATCCTTTCCTGGGTAATGACTTGTATTTAAGGTAAAATAATTAACTCCAAACAAAAATGTTCCTCCACCACTTGGGCTATGTTCACAGCAGCGTTTTTTATGCCTTTTTCAACGTTATCATTGCTTTCAACCAATACAAATGCATTCACTGGGTAATGTCATTGTAACATTTAACAACCCTAGCTGGCCATGTGTTGTGTGACACATAAGCAGACCCATCTTGTTTCATTAATGAAGGAGGGACACTTAAAGTCACAGAGCCTATTTTTAGAGGGGCATCAGGTGGCATTAATCTTCTTAAAGGGCCATTATACAGTGGGTCTCTTATACTGTTATTGCCTATGGAGTGAGTGGATGGGCTGCCAAAAATTAGGACGCACCCTAAGGCTAGGGTCACATTGCGTTAGTGCAATCCGTTTAGCGCTAGCGCTAGCGGATTGCGCTAACGCAATGTTTTCTATGGGGCTGCGGTCGGGGTCGCGGTAACGTCCCCGCTCTCGCAGATCCCTGATCTGCGAGAGCGGGGAACGGACCGCGGGCGCGCCTCGGACGCTGCAAGCAGCGTCCGCGGTATGCCAGGATTCACCGGCGCATCGCTAGCGCGTGCCGAACATGGCACGCGCTAGTGAAGCGCGTTCCCATTGCCTTCAATGGGCACGTTAACGGACGCTTTGCACGGCGTTAATTTCGCCGTGCAACGCTGTCCGTTAAACGCGGTCCCATAACGCAATGGGAACCCAGCCTTATACCCCTTTCACAAGATGTACAGGAGGGCCTCCTGAAAAAATGTTGCATTGAATGCAAATTTAAAAAAACTGACCGTCACATCCAAACATAGACTAAGTGTGAACAGGTGCTGAACCTAGAGTCACCAACTCGTATATAGTCAAATAAATAAGGTAGCACACTGCGGCGCTAAAACATGCAAACATGAAGCATGAAAATTTAACTGCATTACTGCACTAGAAATATGAAAAAATGAGAGAGTTTAGCTCATAAATTGCCTAATTCATGTGTACCTGGTAGCCACATTAGGGCATCTCTCGTATACCAGATCCTAAACTTTCCTTTCCTTCGCTGAGAATAAAAGCCTTCGTGAGACCGTGGCTGCTCCAATATTTGGGCATTGCTACATGTAATCTCTTCTTGCTTCACTTCAAGTGGACAGGGAGAGAGGCCTGAATCAAAAAATGGAACAGTGAACAACTCTTCGGAGTGTTCAAGTGTTAGATAAGTTGTCTGAGGGCACTCAGCATGATGGGAGAAAGGAGGATCAGGGTTAGGAATATGCGGTCCAGAGTCATGGCTACTCAGACTTGACCGTGTGGAAAACAGGGTGCTGGTGGTGGTGACAAAATGACTGGAAGCATTATCCGCCATCCAACCAATTACCTTTTCATTCTGCTCTGGTGTCAAGAGTGCTGTTCTGCGATGCCCTATGAATTCTGACAGGAATCTCTTGTAAGAAGATGTGGGTTTTTGTTGTGGCCCACTTTCAGCTTTCCCACAGCCTTGACCTCTGCATGCATCATCACCATCGCATCCACTTTCCCGTCCCTTTCCAAACGCCTTGCCCATTTTAATAAAAAGGTGAATTCAAGCCTTGACTCTAATCTAATGACACAATTTGTAGGCCACAGATAGATTAGGCTTGTCACAGAGATACAAGACTGTGTATAGACCTAAGTTAGCAGACAGCCAAAAAAGTGGAATGTAGGCCTGAAATGCAACTATTTGGAGAGCACAGATAGACTAGGAGTCTGACGGAGATAACAGACTGTTCAATACGTGCCCCGTTTTTTTTATTTTTTACCACAAAATATTGTTTAGAACTAGGGTAATATAGAGCAAAAAAAGGTGAATGGAAGCCTCAAAAGCACAATTAGTAGCCCACAGATAGATGAGGTGTGTCACGGAGATACCACACTGTAGTATATGCGACTTATCTCTTATAGACCTGATGACGCTGTGCGGCCAGCCAATCACTGTAATGCCACAAAAAAGATGGCTGTGGTATTACAGTGCATGGCAGACAGTCCCTGCATGTTCATTGGCTCTCCAAAGTGCGGCAAAATTGCAGGGTGGAGACCCGAGCTCCTACCGAATAATCCCTGAAATGCTCGGTGCTCGCTGAGTACATTGAGTACCGTGATACTCGGGCGAGTACCGAGTAGTGGCGAGCATACTGGCTCATCACTAGTTCACATACATTCAACAAGTGGTTAGAGAAAAAAACTTGTAAAATTTGATGGATATGTATAATTGTTCTCCTGAAAAGAGTTAGGCTTTGTTCACAAGAAATTATTTTAGGTATTCAAAAATGGCGAGCTTTTCAAGCTGAAATCACTCCGGGAAACACTTTTTAGGGTGTTTTGGTAGAATTTTTCTGTTCTCTAAGCATTTTCTAAAGCAATTTTGAAGATTTTTTGAAGACTCTTTTCCTTGTTCCAGCCACCAACAGGTACACAATGCCAGACTTTCCAGTCACTAAAGGAGCTGAGACACTTATAACTGATAATTAGGCATGCAACAATAAGTCTTGGCCAGTGCACACCTTATACTAGTCAAATATTACAACATTGTTAATTGCTTTGTATTTAGTAATCTGGCTTCCTGTTAAGCAACATGCAATGTGATCAGAATGTGTATTTTTAGAAAACTTTTATATTTTTCAGGAGAGATTAAATCAGCATTTTGTGTGGTTGATTATACAGCTTTATAGACCTTCTATAAGATAATTAAACTTCAGTGTTTGAAATAGTTCTAGTACCAGATCTTACTAATGCATTAACAAAGAGCGTATGTGGCTAGGTATATATTTCAATGAAAATACTCAAAAAAGTGTTTCTTATTAATGTATTGGACAATTATTTTCTTCTATGTTTAACACATGTCATAAACTAATGAAAAACATTTTTCATTAGGCCATGTTTACACATTCAGTATTTAGTCAGTATTTTACTTCAATATTTGTAAGACAACAGGAGTGGATCAAAAATACCAAAATTTTGACATATTTTCATTATACTTTTCCTCTGATTGATCCATTCCTGGATTTGGCTTACAAATACTGATGTAAAATTCTGACCAAATACTGTTGTGTGAATGTGGTCTTACATAAAACATTTACAACAAGATTCTGGTAAGTAAGGCATATATTACACCTGAGGTAGGTAAGGTTATGTCTGATGCTGTAATTCACTTTCTGTTCACTAAGGTTGAACTCAGATGATCATAATTTTATTCTCTGCATTGTCCCATACACAACGAATATCACATGTGTAATACAAAAGCTCTTACTCTATTTACAGCCTCTTGTCACTATACTTCTTGTTTGCTCTTTGATCCTTTGCTTAGATCACTTAGTGAAAAATCGCCTATTTTCTAGAGCAGTGCTCCCCAACTCTGGTCCTCAAGAGCCAGCAGCAGGTCATGTTTTTTGGATTTCCTTAGTATTGCACAGGTGATAATTGCATCACCTGGACAGGCAATAATTCAATCACCCGTGCAATACTAAGTAAATCCTGAAAACATGACCTGTTGGTGGCTCTTGAGGACCGGAGTTGGGGAACACTGTTCTAGAGTATCAAATCTATTTAATTTATTTCAAGTAGAATTTTATAAAATTTGCAGAACCTGACAAATGTGAAAAATATGGGTTTTGATAAATGACAATTGCCCCAAATAATCCCTCCAACTTTTCACACATTGCAGAAGACTATATCAGTTACAAAAGGGAAACATGACCTCAGTTGTAATCGCACAGGACTTGGCCATCACATGGCATGGTGTATTCCAGAGGTCTCAAACTGTATTCCTCACGGGCCGCAAACAGGTCATGTTTTCAGGATTTCCTTGTACTACACAGGTGATAATTCAATCACCTACACACACAAAATGATTACAGCACCTTGTGCAATGCTAAGGGAATCTTGAAAACATGCATAGTTTGAGGCCCTCGAGGAATGCAGCTTGAGACCTATGGTGTAGCCAGTCAGGAGGGACTATAATAGCCTGCATAAAAGCCTAAACAGGGAATGCAGCATTTTATGATAGTTTTAGGATAGTGAGTAGTGTTGAGCATTCCAATACCGCAAGTATCGGGTATCTGCCGATATTTGCGGTATCGGAATTCCGATCCCGAGTTCCGATATTTTTGCAATATCGGGAATCGGGATTGGGATGAATATTCATCTGTAAAATAAAGAATAAAAATAAAAAATATGGGTATACTCACCCCTCCGGCGGACCCTGGACCTTAGCGGTGTAACCGGCAGCCCCCGTTCCTAAGAATGAGCGGGTAAAGGACCTGCGATGACGTCGCGGCTTGTGATTGGTCACATGAGCGGTCACATGAGCGGTCACGCGACCAATCACAAGCCGCGACGTCATCGAAGGTCCTTTTCACCCGCTCATTCTTAGGAACGGGGGCTGCCGGTTGCAGCGGTTAGAACCAGGGCGCGTCCGAGGGTGAGTATATCCCTATTTTTTATTTTTATTCTTTATTTTACACATAAATATGGATCCCAGGGCCTGAAGGAGAGTTTCCTCTCCTTCAGACCCTGGGATCCATCGAGAATACATTCCGATATTTGTGTCCCATTGACTTGTATTGGTATCGGGTAGCGGCGATATCCGATATTTTTCAGATATCGGCCGATACAATCCGATACCGATACTTTCAAATATCGGACGGTATCGCTCAAAACTAATAGTGAGATTATATGTAGTGACACTGATAATCTCACTATGGAAAGCCTAGATGGGCAGGGGGCATGGGACCAGGAGTCAGAAGAGTAAGGAGAAGGACACACAGTGCGCACAGGACCTGAGACTAAAGCACGCAGTAAGATCAAAAGAGAATTATCAGGCGCACTACAAATACCAGGTGTAGACAAAATATAAGTCAGGGTGCTACACAATGCATGAAACTACAAGTACTAAGCAAAAGAAGAAAGACACTGCATAAATGCGTGCACACCTGCAACATATAGATAATAAAATCCAACTTTATTGTGTAGATGCAAAGAACATACAAAATATAAAACCAATTAAAAGTGACAACAAAAGGGCGTCCCCAAAGTTGTCACCGACCAACCGCACCAGACCCTTTGCTATGCGATAGTAGCTGGATATATGCCTAAAAATGGAAACCCAATGTATAGCAGCACAGGGGGTGTTAGCATGGGTGAGTGAAAAAAAGGGAGTATCAAGCCAAAAGCTAAATGTGCCTGTGTGAAAACACAGCCTGATGGCAACCTCCTACTAATTTAGCCAGGCTGTATATAAAGTATGCTCACAAGGAGTGGAAATCCAGAAAATTGAGTTAGCACAGCCACCATAAGAAAAACCACATGCTAGCTGGTCAGTGGGAGATGGAGGAGACGGTGTGGGAGATTCTCTTTTTGTGGGTATACGTATATATATGGTTGGTACCAGTTATCTTACCTTAGGCTTAAGTGAATACTTTTGCATTGTATTTAACTTCCTTGTACGGATATTTATAATTGTTATTGTATTTCTTTTGTCTTTTTCTGGTTACACATCACATGAGGAGAATGGTGTGTTTGTGTTTGATCCTCATGGATCAGGTTTTAATTGGTTTTATATTTTGTATGTCCTTTGCATCTACACAATAAAGTTGGATTTTATTATCTATATGTTGCAGGTGTGCACGCATTTATGCAGTGTCTTTCTTCTTTTGCTTAATGCACGCAGTAGGCACAGGACCTGTAACTAGACAGTCACGTGATCACGAAGGGGCGGTGCTACCACGTGAGTGGATGGGGAGTCAGCTGAGAATACGGAGCACAGGGCAGAGAACAATGTAGTCAGAGGGGAGCCGAGGGTCAAAAGTTAGACAAGAGCGAAGTATCACGGACAAGACCGAAGAGTAAACTGACATGAGCCAAGGGGTTAGAGAACCAGGAAGGACGGATAAGTACTGAGCAGATAGCAGAGGCAGAAGTTAGGGGACATAACCAGGTAATAGACAACAAAGCTCACACGCACAGAGGCACAATGATTACAGATGAGTAACCTGGGTCAGCAACCACTAGCCAAATACACGGAAGTATCACCGACACCTGACCCAGGCACCACCAGCATTAAATAGCCACCCAAGTACCAGAGAGAGGCAACTCGTGTTAACCCTGAACTGACCAGGATTGAGGCTGGATCATCCCGTCCTGAGTCATGACATTATTTTTGAACATCTCTACAGTATCCCTATTCATTTAATCTATCATTGGATTTTACAGTGCAAATATAGATGTCAGTAAGTACTGTACATTTGTTTTTTCCACATCCTCCTCCACCATTGCATGCAGCTAATTTTTCAGAAGGCCAATGCAAGGGGTATACATAAAAATGATGAGGCCATATGAGCTATTTCATAGCTTCCATAGAGTATGATGCCCATAAAAATACCCCTACACAAAATATGATATGGCTACAGTGAATTCCCCAACAGTACCCCACATGCACAGTATGATTACACCACAGTGTCCACAGTAAAGTCTTATGCCCCATCAGATGACTTCAATAAAGTAGGATGGCCCCACATAACTTATCTTACCCCAACAGTTACCCCAAAATAGCAAGATGGGCAAATAAACCCACACACAGTACTGTGGCCCCGCAATCTTACACAATGTATTATGGGCTCCATAATCCACCACACAGTATCGTGACTCACACATCCCCCTCTATATGATGAATTCACAGCTCCCTCCACACCATATGATGGTCCCACCACCACCACACAACACGATGCACATACAGCCCTCCATTATGAGTCACCAGAGCCTCACAAAAGTAGTGACTGATATAATGCAAAAATAAAATCTACTCTCCTAGTCACATCCTGCCGATGTGCTGCTTACGTCTACAGAGCATAGACAGAGGCTTCATAAAGCAAGTGTAATCTAGTGATGTTATCTCACCTTCTGCTCTGAGATTTAGGGGCACAGGCTAAATGGTAGAAAAGGGAACTAACAGTTCCCTGTTCAACATTTGTATTGTATATCCAACTGTATCTGTATCCTTAGGATGCATATATTTGTAAAATTGAAATGCCCAAAGGAAATGTGTGTGGTGACACAAGGCAATGCGTCCCATTGAGTCTTGGTTTACATAGTGGATGTTAGGAGTCGAGTTTCCTCGGCTGCACTGGGGGAATCTCGATCCGTCTCCGCTGCGGTCTCCCATTCTTCTCCAGCCGCGGTGGAGTCTGCTCAGCAGGGACGTCGATCCCAGCGTCTCGCTCAGTCTGACTCTGTGCGAAGAGTTACTGCTGCTTTTCCTGCTTCTGCTATTGAAGCCAGTGCTACTATATAAACTGCGCATGACCGCACGGCCATGCGCTAGTATTGTCTTGTAAATATGTGTGTGTGTTGTGAGTGAAAGTCGCTCTTTAAATAACCCTCCCTATTGAATGTCTGTTCGCGGAAGGTGTATGTTTGCTATCTAGCGCCCGACTTATCCAACAGCACGAAACACACATTACAGCTACCAGTTGCTGTGTCCGCCAGTATGGCGCCGTGCGCTTGCTCTGCGCTTTCCTGACCCAAGCCTGGGTGGTTAGTGGCATCCGTCAGTGCGGCACCGCACGCACTCTTGTGCCTTTATATTATTATTTATGTTCCTCTGACACACCCAGTTGCGGTGTTGTGCCAGCAAGTGTCTAATCGGACTTCAATCCTGTGTAGGGGTTGAGTCCGCTGACTTCTTGCTCGCGCTTTATGTGCGGTACTGCGGTCCTGTGACGCAACAGGATCGCTTCCTTCACGCAGGGTGAAGTTAACCCATGTGTGTATACTTAGTACCGCCATATAGTCCGTCTTACTAGCAGCAGGGTCTTTTACCTGCACGGTGGACCTCGGACTGCGAACGCACCTAGTTTCTTATTATCTATACTTGGTGCGTTCCGCCGGTCCTTAACATAATACTAGCGCCAAGGTCTGGCTAGTAAATGATGGACGATCAGCGTTCACAGCGGTATATCCAGCAGCTGGAGGGAAGGTTGGCGGCTCTTGAGCGTTCAACCTCAGCTGTGGATGTCACTGCCGTCGCTGTTCAGGCTGCTAGTGTTGCTGCAGCCTCCTTGTCCACTGCCGCTCCTGTCCCGACTCTAACTCGCCTCCCGCTTCCAGAGAAATTCTCTGGTGACAGTAAGTCTTGTAGGGGTTTCGTGAGTCAGTGCTCTATCCATCTCGAGCTTCTGGCCTCTCGTTTCCCTACAGAGCGGGCTAAGGTGGGATTTATAGTGTCTCTTCTATCGGACAGGGCGTTGCAGTGGGCTACGCCGCTATGGGAGCGTAACGATCATGTGGTACAGAGTGCTCCGTTGTTTCTGAGCACTCTGAAACAGGTCTTTTTAGGACCTCGTGTCACCCATGATATGGTGCTCCAATTGTTGGCATTGACTCAGGGCTCGTCCTTGGTCAGTCATTTTGCCGTCCACTTCCGCACCTTAGCATCTGAGCTGGAGTGGTCGGATAAAGCTCTCATTCCAATATTTTGGAGGGGGCTGGCTGACCACGTTAAGGACGCCCTGGCCACTAGGGAGATTCCCGCCACACTGGAGGAATTAATAACTCTATCCACTCGTATTGATCTCCGTTTTAACGAGCGGAGGTTAGAACGAGCCCGGTGTAGGCAGAGGTTTCGGCTGGCTCCCACCTTCGCCAAACCTTTGGAATCTCCAGACCAGGCTCCTGAGCGCCATGAGCCTGTGGTAGAGTCACGAGCGGGATCTAAGTCCCGGACCGCTTGTGCACTCCAGATTTGTCATCTATGCCAACAGTCAGGACATCTTGCCTCCAGATGTCTCCAGCGGTCGAGGAAACGTCAGCGTCTAGTGGTAGTTGGTGGAGGTGCACTAGACACGGCGACGTTTGCCTCCAAATTGTCCTTTAAGGGGACAATAAAATTGGGCTCATCCTCTCACTCGGTAAAACTCTGCGTGGATTCTGGGGCGGAGGGCAATTTTATGTCTTCAGCCTTCGCCCAACGTCACGCAATTCCTCTGGTCATGCTATCTCAACCAGTAACGGTACGAGAGGTGAATGGGTCGACACTGCCCGCACAGATTACACATCAAACTATCCCTTTTACTCTGTCCATGTCACCATCTCATCAGGAGGTTATATCTCTACTCGTCATTCCTGAGGGAATTGATGAGGTTCTCTTAGGGATACCTTGGTTACGGTACCACTCTCCTCACATCGAGTGGTCCTCAGGCAGAATTCTGGGATGGGGTGAATCTTGTGGGAACAGGTGTCATCGAGAGTGCGTTCAGGTTGCTACTACAGAGGTACCCGCAGATCTTTCCTCTCTCCCCAAGCAATATTGGTCTCATGCAGACGTGTTCTCCAAAAAGGCAGCGGAGACCCTTCCGCCCCATCGCCCCTATGACTGTCCTATTGATCTCTTGCCTGGTGCTGAGCCTCCCCGGGGTCGAGTCTATCCATTATCTCTCCCGGAAACGGAGGCAATGTCTCAGTACATTCAAGAGAATTTGGCAAGAGGGTTCATCAGGAAGTCAGTGTCACCTGCTGGGGCAGGGTTCTTTTTCGTGCAGAAAAAGAGTGGAGAACTACGTCCATGCATAGACTACAGGGGTCTTAACGCTATCACAGTTAAGAACAAGTACCCTTTGCCTTTGATATCTGAGCTTTTCGATAGGCTTCGGGGAGCTAGAGTGTTTACTAAACTAGATCTGCGGGGTGCTTATAACCTGATTCGCATCCGTGAGGGTGACGAATGGAAAACGGCGTTTAACACCAGAGATGGGCACTATGAGTATCTGGTGATGCCCTTCGGGCTCTGTAATGCACCTGCCGTTTTCCAAGACTTTGTCAACGACATCTTCCGGGATATGCTTTCCACCTCGGTTGTAGTCTATCTGGATGATATCCTCATCTTTTCTCCAGATATTGACTCCCACCGGAGAGATGTTGGCAGAGTCTTCGACATCCTACGGGCAAACTCTCTTTATGTGAAGTTGGAGAAGTGTGTGTTTGAGCAGGAGTCCTTACCTTTCCTGGGCTATATCATCTCCGCCCAGGGATTGGCTATGGATCCTGCCAAGCTACAGGCTGTGATGGACTGGCAAGAGCCCCATTCTCTTAAAGCAGTGCAGCGCTTTATGGGGTTCATAAACTATTACCGCCAGTTCATTCCCCACTTCTCAACTCTGGTAGCTCCCTTGGTGGCCCTCACCAAGAAGGGAGCGAATCCCAAATTGTGGTCGGAAGAGGTCTCCAAGGCCTTCACTTCTATTAAGTCCCACTTTGCTAGCGCTCCCATCTTACATCGTCCCGACATGGATAAGCCATTCCTAATGGAGGTGGATGCCTCGTCCGTTGGTGCTGGAGCAGTCCTCTATCAAAAGGATGCTCAAGGTCGGAAGCATCCATGCTTCTTCTTCTCTAAGACCTTCACGCCAGCGGAGAGAAACTACTCCATCGGGGACAGGGAGTTGCTAGCAATGAAGTTGGCCTTTTCGGAGTGGAGATACCTTCTGGAGGGAGCGCGGTTTCCCTTCCAAGTTTACACGGACCACAAAAATTTGGTCTATTTACAAACAGCCCAGCGGCTAAATTCTCGTCAGGCCAGATGGTCCCTGTTCTTCTCCCGGTTCCACTTTTCCCTTCATTATCTCGCCGGGGAGAAGAATATCCGTGCTGACGCTCTCTCTCGCTCCCTTATGTCAATTGAGGAGGAGGAAGAGGAGCCTCGGCTTATTGTGCCTTCCGAGAGCCTGAGAACCGTAGCGCCAGTTTCGCTAGAGTCTGTGCCTCCGGGCAAGACTTTTGTGCCCATTAATTTGCGACCGGAGGTTCTCTCTTGGGCTCATTCGTCCAGGGTGGGTGGACACTTTGGGACAAAGAGGACATCTGAGCTGCTGGCGAGGACGTACTGGTGGCCGCATATGGTCCGGGATGTCAGGGATTATATTCTGGCGTGTGTCTCCTGCGCCAAAAATAAACAGAGAAAAAGAATGGACTACAAAAAGGCTCGCACAACCATATGTAATATGAAAATGCAAAAACGTTTATTCAAAACACCACAACACAACGAATAAAAACACTAAAAACACAATATCCTATATATAAATCACCCACGTATATATATATATACCTGTAGGAAATAAATCCATATAGCTGTATCACATGTACCATGCAATGAACTGAGTTAGGCACAGGACATCATACCTCAGGCACTGTAACGGCTGAAACCAGAGCCCACATAAATATAATAATTCACAGTGACTCCGCTATGAAAAGAATACCCCCTAATAGAGTCTGGATGGAAAGATAAGTAATGATAAAGTATAAACCTATACAGACCTAGAGGGTAACATAGCGCCAAAATGTCAATCAGTTCAGCTAAATAGCGGAGGAGCTGAGCCGTCACCCGCACCTCAACCAGCCATGAGATCCTAAACAGGAGTCCAAGCCTAAGTGTCCGGCATATGGATACAAAAAATAGGGTGAGAGGAGAACGCCCCACGCGTATCGCCGCCGCAGCGGCTTCGTCAGGGAAGTGCGGGTGACGGCTCAGCTCCTCCGCTATTTAGCTGAACTGATTGACATTTTGGCGCTATATTACCCTCTAGGTCTGTATAGGTTTATACCTTATCATTACTTATCTTTCCATCCAGACTGTATTAGCGGGTATTCTTTTCATAGCGGAGTCACTGTGAATTATTATATTTATGTGGGCTCTGGTTTCAGCCGTTACAGTGTCTGAGGTATTATGTCCTGTGCCTAACTCAGTTCATTGCATGGTACATGTGATACAGCTATATGGATTTATTTCCTACAGGTATATATATATACGTGGGTGATTTATATATAGGATATTGTGTTTTTAGTGTTTTTATTCGTTGTGTTGTGGTGTTTTGAATAAACGTTTTTGCATTTTCATATTACATATGGTTGTGCGAGCCTTTTTGTAGTCCATTCTTTTTCTCTGTTTAGTTTAGGTATCCATATTATTGGACTTGGCTCTGCACACCTTAGACCATTCCCTACATACGGCTTGAGTGCACCCTTCTTTTCATTATATCCAGTGCCAAAAATAAATCTCCGCGTCAAAGGCCAGCTGGGTTGATCTATCCCTTGCCGGTGGCAGATAGGCCCTGGGAGATGGTCGGGATGGACTTTGTTGTGGGTTTACCCAAGTCTCGCGGCTGTACCATCATTTGGGCCATCACCGATCATTTCTCAAAAATGGTGCATTTGGTGCCGCTACCACGGTTACCTTCTGCACGGGCCTTGGCAGCGTTGTTCATCAAACACATCTTCCGCCTACATGGTATGCCTGACAAAATTGTCAGTGACGAATGGGTTGGTAGAGAGGGCCAACCAGACCTTGGTCACATACCTGCGACATTTTGTTTCAGCCAGGCAGGATGACTGGGCATCCTTGCTATCATGGGCAGAGTTTGCACTGAACAACGCCGTAGCCGACTCCACTGGACAAACCCCATTCCTCCTCAATTATGGTCAGCATCCACGGGTACCTGTGCCTATGCCCGTGTCTTCCGCCGACTCCAGGGTGGCAGACTGGGCTGTGGAGGCACGGGATATTTGGGACCGCACTCAGGATGCCATTCGGGCCTCTAATGAGAGAATGAGGTCCTCCGCCGATGCTCATCGGCGCCCCGCTCCGACCTTTGCTCCTGGCGACTTGGTGTGGCTCTCCGCCCGTAACATCAGGCTGCGAGTGGAGTCCACTAAATTTGCTCCTCGCTACTTGGGTCCGTTCAAGGTCCTCGAGCAGGTTAATCCTGTGGTCTATCGTTTGGCCCTTCCGCCACGCCTGGGTATCACCGACACCTTTCATGTGTCCCTCTTGAAACCTGTGTATATGTCCCGGTTTTCCGAGTCATCTGCTGGGACATCGGGTTCGTCTACGGACGATTATGAGGTGAACGCTATTTTGGGGTGCAAGGTGGTACGTGGCAAAAAATTTTATTTGGTGGACTGGAAGGGTTATGGCCCAGAGGACAGGTCCTGGGAGCCTGTTGAGCACATACGGGCCCCGCAGCTCATTGCTGCCTTCGAACGTGGCGAGGCCCAAGGAGGGGGGGCCCTAGGAGGGAGGGTAATGTTAGGAGTCGAGTTTCCTCTGCTGCACTGGGGGAATCTCGATCCGTCTCCGCTGCGGTCTCCCATTCTTCTCCAGCCGCGGTGGAGTCTGCTCAGCAGGGACGTCGATCCCAGCTTCTCGCTCAGTCTGACTCTGTGCGAAGAGTTACTGCTGCTTTTCCTGCTTCTGCTATTGAAGCCAGTGCTGGGCAGCGCCGAGTGGACGTTTCTGGATCTAAGTCCTGCTTTTCTCTGTCTGAGCATGCCCAGGGCAGGATCTCCCGTTGGAGATCGAGGGTCACATGCTCAGGTATTGCAGCACATCCCATTGGTCCTCTTGGCAGGTCCTGGAAGGGCAAAACTTCTTGAGCTGCTTCCTGTGCTGCTACTATATAAACTGCGCATGACCGCACGGCCATGCGCTAGTATTGTCTTGTAAATATGTGTGTGTGTTGTGAGTGAAAGTCTCTCTTTAAATAACCCTCCCTATTGAATGTCTGTTCGCGGAAGGTGTATGTTTGCTATCTAGCGCCCGACTTATCCAACAGCACGAAACACACATTACAGCTACTAGTTGCTGTGTCCGCCAGTACGGCGCCATGCGCTTGCTCTGCGCTTTCCTGACCCAAGCCTGGGTGGTTAGTGGCATCCGTCAGTGCGGCACCGCACGCACTCTTGTGCCTTTATATTATTATTTTTGTTCCTCTGACACACCCAGTTGCGGTGTTGTGCCAGCAAGTGTCTAATCGGACTTCAATCCTGTGTAGGGGTTGAGTCCGCTGACTTCTTGCTCGCGCTTTATGTGCGGTACTGCGGTCCTGTGACGCAACAGGATCGCTTCCTTCACGCAGGGTGAAGTTAACCCATGTGTGTATACTTAGTACCGCCATATAGTCCGTCTTACTAGCAGCAGGGTCTTTTACCTGCACGGTGGACCTCGGACTGCGAACGCACCTAGTTTCTTATTATCTATACTTGGTGCGTTCCGCCGGTCCTTAACAGTGGATGCCTGAGCTGCCACTATTATGTCTTTGCAAGGAGACACCAGAAAACAATAGCACAATGTAGGGGCTTATCTGGTACACAGTGGAAAAATAGAAGTACAGGGATGTGCTCACCTGGTATAGTTGTGTATTTTACTCCACTTAAACTAAAAGAAAACAGCAGCTGAAAGGTCAAAGGAGGGATATCCAGTGGGGAAAGAAATGGAGATGGATGCTTGCTGAGCTGCCGAGGACACAATTGGATATTACTGGTGTGAAGTATCCAAGGGGCAATTTTGGTGAACCAGTATTTGCCAATATTGCCTCCTGTATACTGCCCCTACAAACTGGTAATATCCATTGATGTCCTCGGGAGCGCAGCCAAGATCCATCTCTTGATTTATTTCCCCACTGGCTGTCATCTGTTTTATATAATGCAATTTTTAACCACTTACGATCAGTAAATAAATTACTGATTTAATAATCTAAAGCTAGTATTTTTGTAATCTATTTATTTCCTTCCATTTTTAAACTCATGAGTTTCTTATATTTTCCCCTTTTTAATAGCTTGTCAAATGTATCAGTGCTTTTGCAGAGTTTTTTTCCCCCATTCAAATGAATGGGAAAAACACACAAGTAAAAGCTCATAAAAAATGCAAGTAAAAATGTGTAAAAAAAGAAGCATAAAAGGTTAATTCTTTATGCAGCATTTTTCTACCAATAATCTATTTTTTAGTGCAGAAAAATAAGCTGCAAATATTCTACATGTGCACATACCACAGTTAAGAGTTACAGTCATGGCCAAAAGTATTGACACCCCTGCAATTCTGTCAGATAATACTCATTTTCTTCCTGAAAATGATTGCAAACACAAATTGTTTGGTATTATTATCTTCATTTAATTTGTCTTAAATGAAAAAAACACAAAAAAAATTGTCCTAAAGCCAAATTGGATATAATTCCACACCAAATATAAAAAAGAGGGTGGACAAAAGTATTGGCACTGTTCGAAAAATCATGTGATGCTTCTCTAATTTGTGTAATTAACAGCACCTGTAACGTACCTGTGGCACCTAACAGGTGTTGGCAATAACTAAATCACACTTGCAGCCAGTTGACATGGATTAAAGTTGACTCAACCTCTGTCCTGTGTCCTAGTGTGTACCACATTGAGCATGGAGAAAAGAAAGAAGACCAAAGAACTGTCTGAGGACTTGAGAAACCAAATTGTGAGGAAGCATGAGCAATCTCAAGGCTACAAGTCCATCTCCAAAGACCTGAATGTTCCTGTGTCTACCGTGCACAGTGTCATCAAGAAGTTTAAAGAACATGGCACTGTGGCTAACCTCCCTAGATTTGGACGGAAAATAAAAATTGACAAGAAATTTCAACGCAAGATTGTGCGGATGTTGGATAAAGAACCTTGACTAACATCTAAACAAGTTCAAGCTGCCCTGCAGTCCGAGGGTACAACAGTGTCAACCCGTACTATCCATCGGCATCTGAATGAAAAGGGACTGTATGGTAGGAGACTCAGGAAGACCCCACTTCTTACCCAGAGACATAAAAAAGCCAGGCTGAAGATTGCCAAAACTTAACTGAAAAAGCCTAAAACGTTTTGGAAGAATGTTCTCTGGTCAGATAAGACAAAAGTAGAGCTTTTTGAGGCAAAGGCATCAACATAGAGTTTACAGGAGAAAAAAAGAGGCATTCAAAGAAAATAACACGGTCCCTACAGTCAAACATAGCGGAGGTTTCCTGATGTTTTGGGGTTGCTTTGCTGCCTCTGGCACTGGACTGCTTGACCGTGTGCATGGCTTTATGAAGTCTGAAGACTACCAACAAATTGTGCAGCATAATGTAGGGTCCAGTGTGAGAAAGCTGGGTCTCCCTCAGAGGTCATGGGTCTTCCAGCAGGACAATGACCCAAAACACACTTCAAAAAGCACTAGAAAATGGTTTGAGAGAAAGCACTGGAGACTTCTAAGGTGGCCAGCAATGAGTCCAGACCTGAATCCCATAAAACACCTGTGGAGAGATCTAAAAATGGCAGTTTGGAGAAGCCACCCTTCAAATATCAGGGACCTGGAGCAGTTTGCCAAAGAAGAATGGTCTAAAATTCCAGCAGAGCTTTGTAAGAAACTCATTGATAGTTACCGGAAGGGGTTGGTCGCAGTTATTTTGGCTAAAGGTTGTGCAACCAAGTATTAGGCTGAGGGTGTCAATACTTTTGCCTGGCCCATTTTTGGAGATTTGTGTGAAATGATCAATGTTTTGCTTTTTGCTTCATTCTCTTTTGTGTTTTTTTCATTTAAGACAAATTAAGTGAAGATAATAATACCAAAGAATTTGTGTTTGCAATCATTTTCAGGAAGAAAATGAGTATTATCTGACAGAATTGCAGGGATGTCAATACTTTTGGCCATGACTGTAGGTAAAAAATAACTGCTTGAAAATAAAATGTGCTTTCTCCTATATTTACATTTACTTAATAAAGCTATTATGCAATTATTGTCTGTAATTTAGCCTTTTTTCTCATTTACATCTAGGTTGATAAATGTCTCCTAGATATTTGAATAAACAAATTCCTATATTTATAGTCGATTAATTAAACCAAATTAATATAATATACAAGTATTGTTTAAGTTAATATATTTTAATTGTGTTAAGTTTTCTAAATATTTGCAATGAAAAAAAATGAAAATATATAACGATACAAGATTCAAATGTCAAGTAAAGTGGATTATATTAATGAATAAGAAAAGACAGCTGTGTAGTAGAAAAGTACAGGTTTACGAGATGTTAGAGACACTGATTATAGAGCTAGTAAATAATAATGGATTTCACTGAGTGCTTCTTGTGGTGAAGTTGATTGTGGGTGATAACTGCAGACTTTAGAGGTTATAAATGATAGCTTAGCCATTCATATACCACTTTCATGTTTTCAAGTTTACAGATAAACCTTAAGGATTGATGTTTGCTTGTACTTTAACATGAAAGTAGAAAAGTATAGATAATACGGGAACAGTTAAAATCTGGAGCAATTATATGTTAAAGTTATGTTACATATTTTAATGTTGCATTATTCAGTTTTGTTTTCCAAATATTTTATTAACATTTTGAAATTCTTTAACAAAGCATTTTTCAATAGATTGTAATATGCTTCATATCTGAGGAAAATTGGGGAGGGAATAGGAAGGGAGGGGTGAGGAAGAGGTACTGGGAGAGGAAGAGAAAAATAGGTATGTAAATACCATACCTAGAATAAACCATAAATTTAAACCTTGAATTTTGGGCCACTGACCTAAATATGTAAAAAAGATTAAATAATTGAGAGCCCCCAAAAATTTATTTAACTGTGATTATAAACTAATATTTATCAAGTTATTTAAGTCGTCAACAGCTCCTGCAGTCTATTGACTATTCTGTTGGTTTTGGAAGTTAATGTTCCATTTGTTCCATTTTTTATTGTATTTGTGTAAATATCCATTCGCTATTGCGAATTTAAAGTCTAATGAATTGTGTAAATTTAGATTGTCCACAATGCTAGAGAAACTCGGAACTTCTGATCTCTTCCACATAGCTGCGATTTTGTTCTTAACTATCAACAAGAGGTGAATTGTAACAAACCTTATTGAATAATGCAGTTTTTCAGTATCTATGGAAAGGAGTGCTGTTTGAGGTGTAAGGACATAGTCCCTGTTTAGAAGTGTGCCTATGTATCTGGATACTTGGTTCCACAGATTTGTAATTTTTGGGAAGGACCAAAAGATATGAAACAAGTCTCCTTTAATTCCACATCCCCTCCAACACAAAGGCGAAGAGTTTCCTCCGAAGTGAGAAATTCTGTTCGGTGTAAGGTACCACCTTGTTAGTAGTTTATAATATGTTTCGTGTAATTGTAGGGAAATGTTAGAGGAGTAGGTGTTTTTGATTGCATCTTCCCATTGGTCCTTGCTTATATTTAGTTTTAATGATTTCCCCCATTTTATCATATATTTGTTTTTTTGAAATTTGTAGTCTTTATTAAAGATATTGTATAGATACTTTGTACTCCAAAATACCTTGTGATTAGTATTTTTAATTAGTAAATAAGTTGATTCTGTTTTGGAGGGAACCTTAGAGACAAAATCTTGAAGACACTCTTTAATAATATAATAATGAATGAATTCTGATGAAGGAATGTTATATTTTTGTTTGATTTCTGAAAAATTTTATAATTTGTTATTTGCAAGCAGATCTCCTAATTTTTTTATGCCTTTTTGTTCCCATAAGTCTGGTATTTGATGTCCGAACATTGAGGCTATTAGTGAAATTGGAATGTTTTCTCCAAATGCATGTTTATCCTTTTTTCCAGAGGGATTAGCCAATTGGTCCCATGTTTGAACGATAGCTGAAATTATTGGATGATTAGATTTATATTTGTTTAAGTTAAAGATATGTTTGAGAAGAAGGTTTTCCAAAGAAATTGATTTAAGGAGGGATGTTTCCATTTCCAGCCATACTGGGTTCTCTGTTTTATTTAACCAGTTTTGGCTTTGCTTTATTAGATTTGCATTATGATATGCCAATAGATTTGGAAGACCCAACCCCCCATTACTTTTTTTATTACTTTTTTTTTTTTTCATGTTTTCAAGTTTGCAGATAAACCTTAAGGATTGATGTTTGCTTGTACTTTAACATGAAAGTAGAAAAGTATAGATAATACAGGAACTGTTAAAATCTGGAGCAATTATATGTTAAAGTTATGTTACATATTTTAATGTTGCATTATTCAGTTTTAACTATAATATGACATCATAATTTGTTAGGGTAAATGTACTATATTTTTTATTTTTAAAAATGGCTGATTTAAACTTTTATATATTCATTCTTTAAAATGTAAACACATTTTTCATTTTTACATTATCATTTTTAGTCCCATTAGTATGCTTGTACCTGCAATCACTTGTTTGCCTTTACTACACATTGCCATGCAATGATATTAGTATATGTACCAAAATTGTGTTTCTCCTGTGGATGAGCTAGTTGAGTTTCACCGGTGCACTTACATGGTATTTAAAGGGATCTTCGGCAGGCCATTTGGTTCCCTGTGATCACCTTGTGCGGGCCAATGAGAGCCAGTGTGTGCATACACCAGCAATCATATCAATTAAATACTGCTGTCAATAACTGACAATAGCATTCAAATGGTAAAATTGCAGCAAGCAGAGCAAGCTCTGGACGCTCAAGTTACAGATAGAATTTGGCTTTGTATCTAGTGATGAGCAAAAAGTGAAATATTTGGATTCGGGAAAATCAACACGAATAATTTCTAATATCTGTGTATTTCTACCGGAATAACGAATCCAATACAAGTCAAAGGGAAAGCCGAATATTTTTCTGCTGGATCCAACAAACAGGTCTGGGGGCAAGAGAAAAAGAGGATATGGATGGGAAAGTGCTAAAGCTAAATGGGAACAGCATGGAGAAGGTGCCTGCATGCCTTTCTGACTCACCTATTGTTAGGGCTAGTGGAACGCACCAAATAATAAGACTGATAGTGTACGGTGCGTTCGTAGCCCGGGGTCCACCGTGCAGAGATGGAACCTGCTGCTGAGTAATGACGGACTATATGGCGGTACTCATAAGTATACTCGCGTGGGTTAAACTTCACCCACCGTGAAGGAAGCGATCCTGTTGCGTCACAGGATCGCGGTACCGCACATAGAAGGCGAGCAAGCAGTCAGCGAACTTAACCCCAACTAGGATTGAAGTCCGATTAGACCACTTGCTGACACAACACCGCAACAGGTTGTGTTAGGCAACTCTTATAATTAGAGCACCGAAGTGCGAACTGTGCCGTGCTGGCAGGCACCACTAAGCACCCAGACGTGGGTCAGGAAGCGCACTACTGGCGCGTGGCGCCTCACTGGCGGTCATAGCAATAGACGCTGATACGTGTGTGACACGTTGAGTGATTTGTCGGGCGCTAGATAGCAGCCATACTCCATACGCGAACAGTCATACAATAGGGTAGGGGTATTTAAAGAACGACTTGCACTCACAACAAACACACGTATTCAATTGTACACTAGCGCATGGCCGTGCGGTCATGCGCAGTTTATATAATTGCAGGACAGGAAGTGGCCACAGAAACTTTGCCCTTCCAGGGCCTGCCAAGAGGACCAATGGAATGCGCTGCAGAGCCAGAGCACATGACCCTCGATCTCCAACGGGAGATCTTGCTCTGGGCATGCTCAGAGTGCGCAAACAAGGACTTAGTCCCAGGGAAGTCCGCTCGCCGCTGACCAGCACTGACTTTAATGGCAAGAGCTGAAGAAGCAGCAGTAACTCTCTGTACAGAGTGAGAGCGAGCAAGACACTGGGAGCGACGTCCCTGCTGAGCAGACTCCACTGCGGCTGGAGGAGAATGGGAGACCGCAGCGGAGACGGATCGAGATTCCCCCTGTGCAGCAGAGGAAACTCGACTCCTAACATTACCCCCCCTCCTAGGGCCCTCCCCTCCTTGGGCCTCGCTATGCTCGAAGGCAGCAATGAGCTGTGGGGCCCGAATGTTTTCAGCAGGCTCCCAAGACCTGTCCTCTGGACCATAACCCTTCCAATCCACCAAATAAAACTTTTTGCCGCGTACCACCTTGCACCCCAAAATAGGGTTCACCTCGTAATCGTCCGTAGACGAACCCGATGTCCCGGCAGATGACTCGGAAAACCGGGACATGTATACGGGTTTCAAAAGGGACATTGTGTGTAAATGGGTTAGTAACTGGCTTAGTGATAGAAAGCAGAGGGTGGTTATAAATGGTATAGTCTCTAACTGGGTCGCTGTGACCAGTGGGGTACCGCAGGGGTCAGTATTGGGACCTGTTCTCTTCAACATATTCATTAATGATCTGTTAGAAGGTTTACACAGTAAAATATCGATATTTGCAGATGATACAAAACTATGTAAAGCAGTTAATACAAGAGAAGATAGTATTCTGCTACAGATGGATCTGGATAAGTTATAATAATAATAATAATAATCTTTATTTTTATATAGCGCTAACATATTCCGCAGCGCTTTACAGGTTGCACACATTATCATCACTGTCCCCGATGGGGCTCACAATCTAGAATCCCTATCAGTATGTCTTTGAAATGTGGGAGGAAACCGGAGTGCCCGGAGGAAACCCACGCAAACACGGAGAGAACATACAAACTCTTTGCAGATGTTGTCCTGGGTGGGATTAGAACCCAGGACCCCAGCGCTGCAAGGCTGCTGTGCTAACCACTGCGCCACCGTGCTGTGCCGTGTTGGAAACTTGGGCTGAAAGGTGGCAGATGAGGTTTAACAATGATAAATGTAAGGTTATACACATGGGAAGAAGGAATCAATGTCACCATTACACACTGAATGGGAAACCACTGGGTAAATCTGACAGGGAGAAGGACTTGGGGATCCTAGTTAATGATAAACTTACCTGGAGCAGCCAGTGCCAGGCAGCAGCTGCCAAGGCAAACAGGATCATGGGGTGCATTAAAAGAGGTCTGGGTACACATGATGAGAGCATTATACTGCCTCTGTACAAATCCCTAGTTAGACCGCACATGGAGTACTGTGTCCAGTTTTGGGCACCGGTGCTCAGGAAGGATATAATGGAACTAGAGAGAGTACAAAGGAGGGCAACAAAATTAATAAAGGGGATGGGAGAACTACAATACCCAGATAGATTAGCGAAATTAGGATTATTTAGTCTAGAAAAAAGACGACTGAGGGGCGATCTAATAACCATGTATAAGTATATAAGGGGACAATACAAATATCTCGCTGAGGATCTGTTTATACCAAGGAAGGTGACGGGCACAAGGGGGCATTCTTTGCGTCTGGAGGAGAGAAGGTTTTTCCACCAACATAGAAGAGGATTCTTTACTGTTAGGGCAGTGAGAATCTGGAATTGCTTGCCTGAGGAGGTGGTGATGGCGAACTCAGTCGAGGGGTTCAAGAGAGGCCTGGATGTCTTCCTGGAGCAGAACAATATTGTATCATACAATTAGGTTCTGTAGAAGGACGTAGATCTGGGGATTTATTATGATGGAATATAGGCTGAACTGGATGGACAAATGTCTTTTTTCGGCCTTACTAACTATGTTACTATGTTACTATGTTACATGAAAGGTGTCGGTGATACCCAAGCGTGGAGGAAGAGCCAGGCGGTAGACCACAGGATTAACCTGTTCGAGAACCTTGAAGGGACCCAAGTAGCGAGGAGCAAACTTAGTGGACTCAACTCGCAGCCTGATGTTACGGGCGGAGAGCCACACCAAGACGCCAGGGGCAAAAGTCGGAGCGGGGCGCCGATGAACATCGGCGGAGGACCTCATTCTCTCCTTGGAGGCCCGAATGGCATCCTGCGTGCGATCCCAAATGTCCCGTGCCTCCACAGCCTAGTCTGCCACCCTGGGATCAGCGGAAGATACAGGCATGGGTACAGGAACACGCGGATGCTGGCCGTAATTTAAGAGGAATGGAGTCTGACCGGTAGAGTCGGCTACGGCATTGTTAAGTGCAAACTCTGCCCACGGTAGCAAGGATGCCCAGTCATCCTATCTGGCAGAAACAAAATGTCGCAGATATGTGACCAAGGTCTGATTGGCCCTTTCTACCAACCCATTCGTCTCGGGATGATATGCCGAAGAGAGATTTAACTCAATACTGAGTAGACGACATAGCTCCCTCCAGAATCGAGACGCAAACTGGGGACCCCGGTCACTAACAATTTTGTCTGGCATACCATGTAAGCGAAAGATATGCTTGATAAACAAGACAGCCAACGCCCGTGCAGATGGTAGCCGTGGAAGAGGCACCAAATGCACCATTTTGGAAAAATGATCGGTGATCACTCAGATAATGGTGCAATTACGAGACTTGGGTAAGCCAACCACAAAGTCCATCCCGACCATCTCCCAGGGCCTGTCAGCCACGGGCAGAGGATAAAGCAACCCAGCTGGCCGTTGCCGAGGAGTCTTGTTCCTAGCGCAAGAGACACACGCCCGAACGTACTCCGCGACATCACGAGCCATATGCGGCCACCAGTATGTCCTCGCCAGTAAATCAGATGTCCTTTTAGTACCAAAATGTCCACCCACCCTGGACGAGTGCGCCCAAGAGAGAACCTCTGGTCGTAAACTAGATGGAACAAAAGTCTTGCCCGGGGGCACAGACTCCAGCGAAACCGGGGCCACGGTTCTCAAACTCTCGGTGGGGACAATAAGCCGAGGCTCCTCCTCCTCCGCAGATGACACAACGGAGCGAGAGAGAGCGTCGGCCCAAATGTTCTTCTCCCCAGAAAGGAAATGGAGGGTGAAATGAAACCGGGAGAAGAACAAGGACCATCTGGCCTGGCGAGAATTCAACCGCTGAGCTGTCTGCAGATACACCAAATTTTTGTGATCTGTGAAGACTTGGAAGGGAAAACGTGCTCCCTCCAAGAGATGTCTCCACTCTGAGAAAGCCAACTTCATGGCTAGCAACTCCCTGTCCCCGATGGAATAATTCCTCTCTGCTGGTGCGAAGGTCTTGGAGAAAAAGAAGCAAGGATGCTTCCGACCTTGGGCATCCTTTTGGAAGAGGACTGCTCCAGCACCAACAGAAGAGGCATCCACCTCCATGATAAATGGCTTATCAACATCGGGGCGATGAAGAATGGGAGCGCTAGCGAAGTGTGACTTTATAGAGATAAAAGCCTTGGAGACCTCCTCAGACCACAATTTGGGATTCGCCCCCTTCTTGGTGAGGGCAACCAAGGGAGCTACCAAAGTTGAGAAGTGCGGGATGAACTGGCGATAATAATTGATGAACCCCATAAAGCGCTGCACCGCTTTAAGAGAATGGGGTTCCTGCCAGTCCATCACAGCCTGTAGTTTGGCAGGATCCATAGCCAATCCCTGGGCTGAGATGATGTAGCCTAGGAAAGGTAAGGACTCCTGCTCAAACATACACTTCTCCAACTTGGCATAGAGGGAGTTTGCCCGTAGGAGGTCGAAGACTTTGCAAACATCTCTCCGGTGGGAGTCAATATCTGGAGAGTAGATGAGAATATCATCCAGATAGACTACGACCGAGGTGGAAAGCATATCCCGGAAGATATCGTTCACAAAGTCTTGGAAAACGGCTGGGGCATTACAGAGCCCAAAGGGCATCACCAGATATTCATAGTGCCCATCCCTGGTGTTAAAAGCCGTCTTCCATTCGTCCCCCTCACGGATGCGAATCAGGTTGTAAGCACCCCGCAGATCTAATTTAGTAAATACCCTTGCTCCCCGAAGCCTATCGAACAGTTCAGATATCAAAGGCAAAGGGTATTTATTCTTAACGGTGATGGCGTTAAGACCCCTGTAGTCTATGCATGGACGCAATTCCCCACTCTTCTTCTGCACGAAGAAGAACCCTGCCCCAGCAGGTGACACTGACTTCCTGATGAACCCTCTTGCCAGATTTTCCTGGATGTACTGTGACATTGCCTCCGTCTCCGGGAGAGATAGCGGATAGACTCGACCCCGGGGAGGCTCAGCACCAGGCAAGAGGTCAATAGGACAGTCATAGGGGCGATGGGGCGGAAGGGTCTCCGCCGCCTTTTTGGAGAATACGTCTGCATACGACCAATACTGCTTGGGGAGAGAGGAAAGATCTGCGGGTACCTCAGTTGTAGCTACCTGAACGCACTCCCTCTGACACCTACCCCCACAAGATTCACCCCATCCCAGAATTCTGCCTGAGGACCACTCGATATGAGGAGAGTGGTACCGTAGCCAAGGTATTCCCAACAGGACTTCATCAATTCCCTCTGGAAAGACGAGCAGAGAAATAATCTCGTGATGAGATGGCGACATGGACAGAGTAAAAGGGATGGTCTGGTGAGTTATCTGTGAGGGCAGAGTCGACCCATTCACCACTCGTACCGTTACAGGTTGAGCTAGCATAACCAGAGGTATTGCGTGGCGTTGGGCGAAGGCAGAGGACATAAAATTGCCCTCCGCCCCAGAATCCACGCAGAGCTCTACCGAGTGGGAGAATGAGCCTATAGTAATTGTCCCCTTAAAGGACAATTTAGAGGCAAACGTCGCCGTGTCTAGTGTACCTCCACCTACGACCACTAGACGCTGACGTTTCCTCGACCGCTGAGGACATCTGGTGGCTAAATGTCCAGACTGCTGGCAAACATTACAGACCCTGAGTGCACAAGCGGTCCGGGACTTAGGTCCCGCTTGTGACACTTCCCTGGCCTCATGTGACTCAGGAACCAGGACCGGAGATTCCAGAGGTTTGGCGAAAGTAGGAGCCAGCCGAAACCTCTGCCTACACTGGGCTCGCTCTAACCTCCGCTCGTTAAAACGGAGGTCAATTCGAGTGGAGACTGTTATTAACTCCTCCAGTGTGGCAGGAATCTCCCTAGTGGCCAGAGCGTCCTTTATGTGGTCAGCCAAGCCCCTCCAAAATATGGGGATAAGAGCTTTATCCGACCATTCCAGCTCAGATGCTAAAGTGCGGAATTGGACGGCAAAATGACTGACCAAGGACTCACCCTGAGTTAATGCCAGCAGTTGGAGCGCAGTGTCATGGGTGACTTGAGGTCCTAAAAAGACCTGTTTTAAAGTGCTCAAAAACAGAGGAGCACTCTGCACCACATGATCGCCACGCTCCCACAGCAGCGTAGCCCATTCCAACGCCCTGTCCGACAATAGAGACACAATAAATCCCACCTTAGCCCGCTCTGTGGGGAAACGTGCAGCCAGAAGCTCGAGATGAATAGAGCACTGACTCACGAATCCCCTACAAAATTTCCTATTACCAGAAAATTTTTCTGGCAGCGGGAGGCGAGAAAATGTCGGAACAGGGGTGGCAATGGACAAAGTTGCTGCAGCCACGCTGGCAGCCTGTACAGCAACTGCGGTAACATCCACAGCTGAGGTTGCGCTCTCGAGAGCCGCCAACCTACCCTCCAGCTGCTGTATATACCGCAGGGATTGCTGTTTGTCCGTCATCACTAGCCAGACCCTGGCGCTAGTGTAATGTTAGGGCTAGCGGAACGCACCAAATAATAAGACTGATAGTGTACGGTGCGTTCGTAGCCCGGGGTCCACCGTGCAGAGATGGAACCTGCTGCTGAGTAATGACGGACTATATGGCGGTACTCATAAGTATACTCGCGTGGGTTAAACTTCACCCAACGTGAAGGAAGCGATCCTGTTGCGTCACATGATCGCGGTACCGCACATAGAAGGCGAGCAAGCAGTCAGCGAACTTAACCCCAACTAGGATTGAAGTCCGATTAGACCACTTGCTGACACAACACCGCAACAGGGTGTGTTAGGCAACTCTTATAATTAGAGCACCGAAGTGCGAACTGTGCCGTGCTGGCAGGCACCACTAAGCACCCAGACGTGGGACAGGAAGCGCACTACTGGCGCGTGGCGCCTCACTGGCGGTCACAGCAATAGACGCTGATACGTGTGTGACACGTTGAGTGATTTGTCGGGCGCTAGATAGCAGCCATACTCCATACGCGAACAGTCATACAATAGGGTAGGGGTATTTAAAGAACGACTTGCACTCACAACAAACACACGTAATCAATTGTACACTAGCGCATGGCCGTGCGGTCATGCGCAGTTTATATAATTGCAGGACAGGAAGTGGCCACAGAAACTTTGCCCTTCCAGGGCCTGCCAAGAGGACCAATGGAATGCGCTGCAGAGCCAGAGCACATGACCCTCGATCTCCAACGGGAGATCTTGCTCTGGGCATGCTCAGTGTGCGCAAACAAGGACTTAGTCCCAGGGAGGTCCGCTCGCCGCTGACCAGCACTGACTTTAATGGCAAGAGCTGAAGAGGCAGCAGTAACTCTCTGTACAGAGTGAGAGTGAGCAAGACACTGGGAGCGACGTCCCTGCTGAGCAGACTCCACTGCGGCTGGAGGAGAATGGGAGACCGCAGCGGAGACGGATCGAGATTCCCCCTGTGCAGCAGAGGAAACTCGACTCCTAACACCTATGGTGTTTGGGAATAATGTTGTTAGACTATTTTGCTGGTTTTACCGATTTATAAGAAGACCTATCAAACCAAACCTAATTTTGTTAACCCCTTTTGATCTGTCACTTTACTGTGATGTCCCCCCTGGAACAAAGTAAAAAAAAAAAATTACATGTCTAAAAGAAAAAAACCCTAAATAAATAATAATAATAAAAAATATTGTTCCAATAAATACATTCCTTTATCTAAATAAAAAAAATAAAGTACACATATTTAGTATCGCCGCGTCCGTAATGACCCAACCTATAAAACTGTCCCACTAGTTATCCCCTTCAGTGAACACCGTAAAAAAAAAAAAAGAGGCAAAGTGCTCACCACACATCTAGATAAGTTCCTTAGGGGGTCTACTTTCCAAAATGGTGTCACTTGTGGGGGGTTTCAATGTTTAGGCACCTCAGTGGCTCTCCAAATGCAACATGGCATCCCATCTCAATTCCAGTTAATTTTGCATTGAAAAGTCAAATGGCGCTCCTTCACTTCCGAGCTCTGCCATGCACCCAAACAGTGGTTTACCCCCACATATGGGGTATTGGCATACTCAGGACAAATTGTGCAACAACTTTTGAGGTCCATTTTCTCCTGTTACCCTTGGTAAAATAAAACAAATTGGAGCTGAAATAAATTTTTTGTGAAAAAAAGTTAAATGTTCCTTTTTATTTAAACAAAAATTCCTGTGAAACACCTGAAGGGTTAATAAACTTCTTGAATGTGGTTTTGAGAACCTTCAGGGGTGCAGTTATTAGAATAGTGTCACATTTGGTTATTTTCTATCATATAGACCCCTCAAAATGACTTCAAATTCAAATGAGATGTGGTCCCTAAAAAAAAATGGTGTTGTAAAAATGAGAAATTGCTGGTCAAATTTTAACCCTTATAACTCCCTAACAAAAAAAATTTTGGTTCCAAAATTGTGCTGATGTAAAGAAGACATGTGGGAAATGTTACCTATTAAGTATTTTGTGTGACATATCTCTGTGATTTAACCCTCCGTCAGGAGCAATATTCGCACTAATTCGTAATGGAGCAATGTGCCTGTCAAGCGCAGGCTAGAAAAATGTCTAGAATATCTAATTTTCTCGATTTCAGTTATCTAAAAGTGATCATAGACCTTCATAGTGATGTAATAAAAGAGACTACACATTATCATGTGCACAACAAACACATTTACTCAACATAAAAGTAATAACTTTGATATACACAAATGTCAAAACTCCCACCAAATAGCCATTCATTTGTAAGAAAATCTGCCTTATTTATATGAAATATCCACAAACCTTTCTCTATCCATTCATAAAACAAGCTAAATAAACAATAGTAATGACTAAAAACATTACATACCAACCTTGTAAAGTGTGATGTGTTCGGGACCAATGAGCCTGAGAAGCCAGCACAGCTATATCTTCCTTCCTGAAGCTCTGCAGACCAACTGTGGTGTCAGGTTTCACACAGCTAGAGCCAGGAGACTATCTAGAGGGACGGGGTTTCCTGAAAATCTGGTGAGAAGGGAAAAATGAAAGTAGAAGTGCTGCGCCTGTGAGATCCATTGTTCCTGACGGAGGGTTAATTGCATAAAAATTCAAAGTTGGAAAATTGAGAAATTGTCAAAATTTTCGCCAAATTTCTGTTTTTTTTCACAAATAAACGCAGGTAATATCAAAGAAATTTTACCACTACCATGAAGTACAATATGTCTCGAGAAAACAATGTCAGAATCACCGGGATCTGTTGAAGCATTCCAGAGTTATAACCTCATAAAGGGACAGTGGTCAGAATTGTAAAAATTGGCCCGGTCCATAACATATAAACCACCCTTGGGGGTAAAGGGGTTAAAGGTAAAAATGCTAAAAAACATTTTTCCTTCATAATTACTTGTATATAATGCTAAATGAAAAATTAATTATACCTCCCCTTTACCATATGTTCACACAGAGCTTTTTGGCTTTAGTTTTTCCTTTAACATTTGTGAGGGTTCTCACAACTACATATGGAAGGTCACCCCTCATGCCAAATAGTTAGCAAAATAGTGGAATACATATTCCCCATCCGTTTACAATGCCATTTCAAACATGTCCATTTGAATTTTTGGCTTCGCTCACAACCACCACCGCCACCACGTCCACAAATCTCATTAAGCAGCCCTCACTTTACATTTTCAGAAGGTGCTGTGAAACCTGCATTTCGTAAGCTCAACAATTCATTTTTGCCACCGGATACCAATGGAACATTTGTCAAAGCAAGTGAAGCCGCTGTAAAGTGAATTTAAAACAGGAGATGGCGGAATTGTATGATCAATGTCAGAAAATTGGATTCTGTCAGACACCAAAACATTAGAATTAACCTCTTCCCGACCTGTGACGCCACGTAGGCATCATGAAAGCCAGTGCCAATCCGACCTGTGATGCCTATGTGGCGTCATTGAGGGATTGCATCCCTGCAGATCAGGTGAAAGGGTTAACTCCAATTTCACCCTATCTGCAGGGACAGGGGGAGTGGTATTTCAGCCCAGGGGGGTGGCTTCACCCCCCCCTTGGCTATGATTGCTCTGATTGGCTGTTGAAAGTGAAACAGCCAATCAGAGCGATTTGTAATATTTCACCTATGAAAACTGGTGAACTATTACAATCCAGCCACCGCCACCGATCTCCTCCCCAGTCCTCTGTCCTGAGCTCCGCTCCCCTCCGTCATCCTGTCTGCTCCCCCGTCCTCCTGTCCGCTCCCCCTGTGCTCCGATCCCACCCCTCGTGCTCCGATCCCCCCGTGCTCCGATCTCCCCCTCATACTTACAGAGCCTCCCGATGTCCGACCGTCTTCTCCATGGGTGCCGCCATCCTCCAAAATGGCGGGCGCATGCGCAGTGCGCCCGCCAAATCTGCCAGCCAGCAGATTCGTTCCAGGTACAATTTGATCACTGGGATAAAACCTATCACAGTGATCAAAATTAAAAAAATAGTAAATGAACCCCCCCTTTATCACCCCCATAGATAGGGACAATAATAAAATAAAGAAAATATATATATTTTTTTCCACTAGGGTTAGGGTTTGAACTAGGGTTAGGGTTAGAACTAGAGTTGAGCGACCTTGACCTTTTTAGAGTCGAGTCGGGTTTCGCGAAACCCGACTATCTCAAAAGTCGGGTCGAGTGAAATCGGCCGATTATGACGTAAAGTCATAATATAACATAAAGTCACGGGCAGCACGGTGGCGCAGTGGTTAGCACTACAGCCTTGCAGCGCTGGGGTCCTGGGTTCTAATCCCACCCAGGACAACATCTGCAAAGAGTTTGTATGTTCTCTCCGTGTTTGCGTGGGTTTCCTCCGGTCACTCTGGTTTCCTCCCACATGCCAAAGACATACTGATAGGAATTCTAGATTGTGAGCCCAATCGGGGACAGTGATGATAATGTGTGCAAACTGTAAAGCGCTGCGGAATATGTTAGCGCTATATAAAAATAAAGATTATTATTATTATTATTATTATTAAAGTCGGGATCGACCGAAACACGAAACCCAATGCAAGTCAATGGGGCAGCATAGTCGGCAGTGAGTGGGGGCCAGGAAAACACCTAGAGTGCCCATTTTAATGTCAAAACCATCCATTCTTCTTAATGAAGCTTGTCAAGCGCAATTTACCTTATAATAATTGGAAGGCATTTGAAATTGGTGGTCATTTGGCTAAAGTTGTGGTGGGTAGGGCTGGTTCAAGTAATTAGTGGGCCCAGGAAATCTGGACCACGTCACGGCAGTGGAGCAGGGAGAGGTAAGTATTTCAACTTTGCAAGTGCTGTGAACCTGAGCAAGCAGGGGGGGCCCACTCGTTGGCATTGGCACTGGCACAGGGCCCCTCAAAGTACAGCGGTGTGTTTGCACGGCGGGGGCGCCTCCCACCGGCAGCAACACTTTTGCGTACTATGAGAGGCCCTGTGCCAGTGACGTCGCCAACTAGTATTCCTCCCCCCACCTGATGAAGGAACCTGCACTTTCATCTGCACCTTCCTCTTTGTCCCCGTGTAAGGTGGTATGGTATGCGGGAAGAGCAACCTGACTTTCAGCAGGGTCACAATGTTGTTGTGTAGCGTGCACGGGGAATGTTGCGTTATGGGTCAATGTACCAGCAGACTCATCTATCACTGGCTGGGCAATGGGCAGGATGAGGAGGAAACACAGATATAGGCCCAAAGAATAAAGTTGGCTAAATGCAGTTCAAAATTGGTAACACAGGAATAACCAGGGGGCATTGCAGTGGAGGACAACTGGAATGAGAGGCTGACACAGAAAGTAGGCCCAAATCAGTAAGTAGTCGAAATGCAGTTCAAAATTGGCAACCGTAGTAAACAGGCGGCACAGCTTTGTTCAGTGGAGGAGAACAGCAAGGAGTGGCAGACACCGATAGTAGGCCCCAACCCAACTAGTACGCCAAATGCAGTCTAACATTAACAACTACTTAACGAGCGCCTGAAAACGGAATTTCAGGACAGGAAACCAGGAGAACAGCAAGGAGTGGCAGACACCGATAGTAGGCCCCAAACCAACTAGTACGCCAAATGCAGTTGTTCCGTTTAACCACAATTTAATGAGAGCCTGAAGATAGAAGTTCAGGAAAGGCAACCTGGAGAACACCTTGGAGTGGAACACACCATCTCTCTACACCCCATACCCAATTTGTAGGCCTAATGCAGTGTAGTTTCCAAGAACTACTAAATGAGAGCCGGAAGATCGAAGCTCAGGAAAGGCAACCTGGAGAACACCTTGGAGTGGAACACACCATCTCTCTACACCCCATACCCAATTTGTAGGCCTAATGCAGTGTAGTTTCCAACAACTACTAAACGAGAGCCGGAAGATCGAAGCTCAGGAAAGGCAACCTGGAGAACACCTTGGAGTGGAACACACCATCTCTCTACACCCCATACCCAATTTGTAGGCCTAATGCAGTGTAGTTTCCAACAACTACTAAACGAGAGCCGGAAGATCGAAGCTCAGGAAAGGCAACCTGGAGAACACCTTGGAGTGGAACACACCATCTCTCTACACCCCATACCCAATTTGTAGGCGCAATGCAGCGTAGTTTCCAACAACTACTAAACGAGAGCATGAAGATCGAAGCATTGGCGAGGAAACCTGGAGAACACCTTGGAGTGGAACACACCATCTCTCTACACCCCATACCCAATTTGTAGGCCTAATGCAGCGTAGTTTCCAACAACTACTAAACGAGAGCATGAAGATCGAAGCATTGGCGAGGAAACCTGGGGAACACTTTGGAGTGGAACACACCATCTCTCTACACCCCATACCCAATTTGTAGGCCTAATGCAGCGTAGTTTCCAACAACTACTAAACGAGAGCCGGAAGATCGAAGCTCAGGAAAGGCAACCTGGAGAACACCTTGGAGTGGAACACACCATCTCTCTACACCCCATACCCAATTTGTAGGCCTAATGCAGCGTAGTTTCCAACAACTACTAAACGAGAGCATGATGATCGAAGCATTGGCGAGGAAACCTGGGGAACACCTTGGAGTGGAACACACCATCTCTCTATACCCCATACCCAATTTGTAGGCCTAATGCAGCGTAGTTTCCAGCAACTACTAAACGAGAGCCGGAAGATCGAAGCTCAGGAAAGGCAACCTGGAGAACACCTTGGAGTGGAACACACCATCTCTCTACATCCCATACCCAATTTGTAGGCCTAATGCAGTGTAGTTTCCAAGAACTACTAAACGAGAGCCGGAAGATCGAAGCTCAGGAAAGGCAACCTGGGGAACACCTTGGAGTGTAACACACCATCTCTCTCCACCCGATACCCATTTTGTAGGCCTAATGCAGTGTAGTTTTCTACAACTACTAAACGAGAGTCGGAAGACCGAAGCAATGGCAAGGAAACCTGGGGAACACCTTGGAGTGTAACACACCATCTCTCTCCACCCCATACCCAATTTGTAGGCCTAATGCAGCCTACTTTCCGACAACTACTAAACGAGAGCATGAAGATTGAAGCTCAGGAAAGGCAACCTAGGGAACACCTTGGAGTGTAACAAACCCTCTCTCTACACCACGGAAGGGCTGATTCTTAGGAAGGAAGGCTGTCGGAAAGAAGCAGGGCGCGTCCGAGGGTGATTATATTCTTATTAGGTATATACTCACCCTCGGACGCGCCCTGCTTCTTTATTTGTAATGAATGTTTATTTGCAATGTGGTTTTGACTTACTCTATTTTTTTGGTAAATAATGATTTTATTATTTTCATTGTTTTGCATCTTCTTGGCAATAATATAAAGAAGACGCGACAGGACAACACTCGGTGGATGCCATATCTGTGTTTTAAATTGAAAAAAACTTTCAGTTAACTACTTGCAGGAGAAAGTTATTGTAGCTGGTGGCCATTTTTAGCACTGTACCAGATTTTTGTTGTATGTGTTTGTTTTTAATGATAAAATGTCTGCATTTGATATCTCTCCAGTATTTTCTTTTTTATAAGCAAAATACTTATTTTTCCATTTTCTCATGTTGGTTCCAGGGGTACACGGGCAGCAGTGGTGTGGTCAGTGGAGGCCTAGTGGAAGGAGTGACCGCAGACAGGCATCGAAGGCCTAAAGTAAAAAAATTGGGCTGGCTGTAGGCAATTTTAAATTGGTTCCAGGGGTACACGGGCAGCAGTGGTGTGGTCAGTGGAGGCATAGTGGAAGGAGTGACCGCAGACAGGCTTCGAAGGCCTAACATAACAAAAATGTCAATACAATGGTATTGTCAGTGGCAGGCATTGAAGGATGTCAGCGCATAGACTAAACATTGGTGGAGCTGTGAGATAATTTTGCAAGTGGTAGAGCACTGTTTGAGCTGGGGGGGGGGAACTGTCTTGTGGCTGGCGGTACAGGCCCAGGGCCCCTCATATTACAACGGTGTGTCTGACGTTGGGTGCGCACCACCACCGCCAGAGACACTTTATTGTACTAGGAGGGACCCAGTGGCAGTGCCGTCGACCAAAAGCGGGCACACCCACCTCTTCAGACAAACAGCACTCTCACGGGTGCTGTCGCCAAGTGTCGATACCACGGCCCCGTGTGGGGAGTTTGGCCATTTAGTGAGGTGTAAACATGTCGTATGCTGGACAATCAGGTGCAGAAAATTACGAGATTGGAAAAGGCATTCAGAATAGTCCACAGGCAAGACCTTTTCATAGGAAAGCTAGGTGTCAGCCGGGCAAGGTGGGGCAAAAGATTTCGAAATCCAGTTGTGGTTCATTTTAATGAAGGTTAGATCATCTACATTTTGGGTAGCCAGACGAGTCCTTTTTTCTGTTAGTATTGAACCTGCAGCACTGAATACTCTTTCTGATAGGACACTAGCTGCCGGGCAAGCAAGCTCCTGCAATGCATATTCTGCCAATTCTGGCCAGGTGTCTAATTTTGATGCCCAGTAATCAAATGGGAATGACGGTTGAGGGAGAACATCGATAAGGGATGAAAAATAGTTTGTAACCATACTGGACAAATGTTGTCTCCTGTCACTTTGAATTGATGCTGCAGTACCTGTCCTGTCTGCGGCCATAGCAAAATCACTCCACAACCTGGTCAGAAAACCCCTCTGGCCAACGCCACTTCTGATTTCTGCCCCTCTAACTCCTCTGGTCTGCTGGCCCCTGCAGCTCGTGTGAGAACGATCACGGGCGCTGTGTGCAGGGAATGCCAGAAGCAAACGGTCAACAAGAGTTGATTGTTTGGTTGCTAATATTAGTTCCAAGTTCTCATGTGGCATTATATTTTGCAATTTGCCTTTATAGCGAGGATCAAGGAGGCAGGTCAACCAGTAATCGTCATCGTTCATCATTTTAGTTATGCGTGTGTCCCTTTTGAGGATACGTAAGGCATAATCCGCCATGTGGGCCAAAGTTCCAGTTCTCAAATCTGCGGTTGTGCTTGGTTGAGGGGCAGTTTCAGGCAAATCCACGTCACTTGTGTTCCTCCAAAAACCAGAACCCGGCCTTGCCGCGCCACCAATTTCCAGTGGCCCCGGAAAAGCTTCCTCATTAAAAATATAATCATCCCCATCATCCTCCTCGTCCTCCTCCTCCTCTTCGCCCGCTAACTCGTCCTGTACACACCTGACAACTCCATGTCTGCCATCCTACTGCCTGCCCGTGTATGTGTATCCTCCCACAAAAACATAACAGCCCGCCTCTGTTCGCACAGTCTCTGAAGCATGTGCAGTGTTGAGTTCCACCTTGTTGCAACGTCTATGATTAGGCGATGCTGGGGAAGGTTCAAAGAACGCTGATAGGTCTGCATACGGCTGGAGTGTACGGGCGAACGGCGGATATGTGAGCAAAGTCCACGCACTTTGAGGAGCAGGTCGGATAACCCCGGATAACTTTTCAGGAAGCACTGCACCACCAGGTTTAAGGTGTGAGCCAGGCAAGGAATGTGTTTCAATTGGGAAAGGGAGATGGCAGCCATGAAATTCCTTCCGTTAGCACTCACTACCTTGCCTGCCTCAAGATCTACAGTGCCCAGCCACGACTGCGTTTCTTTCTGCAAGAACTCGGACAGAACTTCCGCGGTGTGTCTGTTGTCGCCCAAACACTTCATAGCCAATACAGCCTGCTGACGTTTGCCAGTAGCTGCCCCATAATGGGAGACCTGGTGTGCAACAGTGGCAGCTGCGGATGGAGTGGTTGTGCGACTGCGGTCTGTGGACGAGCTCTCGCTTCTGCAGGAGGATGAAGAGGAGGAGGAGGGGGTGCGAACGGCTACAGCCAACTGTTTCCTAGACCGTGGGCTAGGCAGAACTGTCCCAAACTTGCTGTCCCCTGTGGACCCTGCATCCACCACATTTACCCAGTGTGCCGTGATGGACACGTAACGTCCCTGGCCATGCCTACTGGTCCATGCATCTGTTGTCAGGTGCACCTTTGTGCTCACAGATTGCCTGAGTGCATGGACGATGCGCTCTTTAACATGCTGGTGGAGGGCTGGGATGGCTTTTCTGGAAAAAAAGTGTCGACTGGGTAGCTCGTAGCGTGGTACAGCGTAGTCCATCAGGGCTTTGAAAGCTACGCTTTCAACTAACCGGTAGGGCATCATCTCTAACGAGATTAGTCTAGCTATGTGTGCGTTCAAACCCTGTGTACGCGGATGCGAGGCTAAGTACTTCCTTTTTCTAACCATAGTCTCATGTAGGATGAGCTGGACTGGAGAGCTGGAGATCGTGGAACTAGCGGGGGTGCCGGTGGACATGGCAGACTGAGAGACGGTGGGAGATGGTATTGTTGCCGCCGGTGCCCTAGATGCAGTGTTTCCTACTACGAAACTGGTGATTCCCTGACCCTGACTGCTTTGGCCTGGCAAAGAAACCTGCACAGATACTGCAGGTGGTGCGGAAAATGGTGGCCCTACACTGCCGGAAGGGATGTTGCGTTGCTGACTAGCTTCATTGGCCGAGGGTGCTACAACCTTAAGGGACGTTTGGTAGTTAGTCCAGGCTTGCAAATGCATGGTGGTTAAATGTCTATGCATGCAACTTGTATTGAGACTTTTCAGATTCTGTCCTCTGCTTAAGGTAGTTGAACATTTTTGACAGATGACTTTGCGCTGATCAATTGGATGTTGTTTAAAAAAATGCCAGACTGCACTCTTTCTAGCATCGGATACCTTTTCAGGCATTGCAGACTGAGCTTTAACCGGATGGCCACGCTGTCCTCCAACAGGTTTTGGCTTTGCCACGCGTTTTGGGCAAGATACGGGCCCGGCAGATGGAACCTGTTGCGATGTTGATGCCTGCTGCGGCCCCTCCTCCTCCGCTTCAGAACTGCTGCCGCCTGCACCCTGTTCCCCCAATGGCTGCCAATCGGGGTCAAGAACTGGGTCATCTATTACCTCTTCTTGTAGCTCGTGTGCAACTTCGTCTGTGTCACCGTGTCGGTCGGTGGTATAGCGTTCGTGATGGGGCAACATAGTCTCATCAGGGTCTGATTCTTGATCATTACCCTGCGAGGGCAATGTTGTGATCTGAGTCAAAGGACCAGCATAGTAGTCTGGCTGTGGCTGTGCATCAGTGCACTCCATGTCAGATTCAACTTGTAATGGGCATGGACTGTTAACTGCTTCACTTTCTAAGCCAGGGACGGTATGTGTAAAGAGCTCCATGGAGTAACCCGTTGTGTCGCCTGCTGCATTCTTCTCTGTTGTTGTTTTTGCTGAAGAGGACAAGGAAGCGACTTGTCCCTGACCGTGAACATCCACTAACGACGCGCTGCTTTTACATTTACCAGTTTCACGAGAGGAGGAAAAAGAGCTAGAGGCTGAGTCAGCAAGATAAGCCAAAACTTGCTCTTGCTGCTCCGGCTTTAAAAGCGGTTTTCCTACTCCCAGAAAAGGGAGCGTTCGAGGCCTTGTGTAGCCAGACGACGAACCTGGCTCCACAGCTCCAGACTTAGGTGCAATATTTTTTTTCCCATGACCAGCTGATGCTCCACCACTACCACTACCCTCATTACCAGCTGACAATGAACGCCCCCGGCCACGACCTCTTCCACCAGACTTCCTCATTGTTTTAAAAACGTAAACAAACTAACGGTATTTGTTGCTGTCACACAAATTACACGGTGAGCTATAACTTCAGTATGATTTAGCTACCCCTTTACAGGTGAGTGAGACCACAACGAAAATCAGGCACAATGTTACACACTCTGTTGTTGGTGGCAACAAATGAGAGAGATGCCACAAACGCAGGACTGTCACTGAAGCACAAATGTAAATATTAATCTCCCACTGATTTGATTTTTTTTTTTTTTCAGGGAGACTTTAGGAAAAAAAAATAATAGAATAAAATGATTTTTTCAGGAAGAATTTAGAAACCAAATAAAATAATGTAGTGATTTTTTCAGGTAGATTTTGGAACCCAAATCAAGCTAAAAAAATAATAGGCTTTCTATGGCCCACAATTGGAGAGAGAGAGAGATGGCACACCCAGGAGTCAAGACTGGCACACAAGCAGAAAGGGCAATATTAATCTCCCACTGATATGTTTTTGTTTTTTTTTCCAGGGAGACTTTAGGAAAAAAAATAATAGAATAAAATTATTTTTTCAGGAAGAATTTAGAAACCAAATAAAATAAAATGATTTTTTCAGGGAGAATTTAGAAAACAAATAAAACAAAAAAAGGCTTTCTATGGCCCACTGAGTGAGAGATGACGCACACAGGAGTCAGGAGTGGCACACAAGCCCAGAGGCCAATATTTATCTCCCACTTTTTTTTTTTTGTTCCAGGGAAAATTTATAAACCCAATAAAAAAAATAATAAATAGGCTTTCTATGGCCCACTATCTGAGAGAGAGAGAGAGATGGCACGCTTAGGACTGGCACACAAGCCCAAAGGCCAATATTAATCTCCCTTTTTATTTTCAGGGAGAATTTATAAAACCAAAAAAAAATAAATAAATAGGCTTTATATGGCCCACTATTTGTGAGAAAGATGGCACGCTCAGGACTGGCACACAAGCCCAGAGGCCAATATTAATCTCCCACTTTTTTTTTTTTTTTTCCAGGGAAAATTTATAAACCCAATAAAAAAAATAATAAATAGGCTTTCTATGGCCCACTATCTGAGAGAGAGAGATGGCACACTTAGGACTGGCACACAAGCCCAAAGGCCAATATTAATCTCCCACTGATTGATTTATTGATTTTTTCAGGTAGAATTTAGAACCCAAATAAAGCAAAAAAAAAAAAAATGGGCTTTCTATGGCCCACTGAGTGAGTGATGATGCACACAGGAGTCAGGAGTGGCACACAAGCCCTGAGGCCAATATTTTTCTCCCACTGATTGATGTAGTGATTTTTTCAGGTACATTTTAGAACCCATGTCAAGCAAAAAAATAAATAGGCTTTCTATGGCCCACTATTTGTGAGAGAGATGGCACGCTCAGGACTGGCACACAAGCCCAGAGGCCAATATTAATCTCCCACTTTTTTTTTTTTTGTTCCAGGGAAAATTTATAAACCCAATAAAAAAAATAATAAATAGGCTTTCTATGGCCCACTATCTGAGAGAGAGAGATGGCACGCTTAGGACTGGCACACAAGCCCAAAGGCCAATATTAATCTCCCACTGATTGATTTATTGATTTTTTCAGGTAGAATTTAGAACCCAAATAAAGCAAAAAAAAAAAAAAAATGGGCTTTCTATGGCCCACTGAGTGAGTGATGATGCACACAGGAGTCAGGAGTGGCACACAAGCCCTGAGGCCAATATTTTTCTCCCACTGATTGATGTAGTGATTTTTTCAGGTAGATTTTAGAACCAAAATCAAGCAAAAAAATAAATAGGCTTTCTATGGCCCACTGACTGAGAGATGGCACACACAGGAGTCAAGAGTGGCACACAAGCCCTGAGGCCAATATTTTTCTCCCACTGATTGATGTAGTGATTTTTTCAGGTAGATTTTATAACCCAAATCAAGCAAAAAAATAAATAGGCTTTCTATGGCCCACTGAGTGAGAGATGGCACACACAGGGATGGCACTCTAGCAGAAATGTCAATCTTAATCTCCCACAAAAAAAAAAAAAAACCAGGGAGTGTCCTTCAATTACTATCTCCCTGCAGTAATCTCAGCCAGGTATGGCAGGCAGCAATAAGGAGTGGACTGATGCACAAATTAAATAAAAAGTGTGTACAAACAAAAAAGATAGCTGTGTAGAAAGGAAGGAACAAGAGGATTTGTGCTTTGAAAAAAGCAGTTGGTTTGCACAGCGGCGTACACACAGCAATGCAACTATCAGGGAGCCTTCTAGGGCAGCCCTATGAGCTACAGCGCTGAGGGGAAAAAAAAAAAAAATGTAGCTTCCACTGTCCCTGCACACCGAAGGTGGTGTTGGGCAGTGGAAATCGCTACAGCACAAGCGGTTTGGTGGTTAATGGACCCTGCCTAACGCTATCCCTGCTTCTGACGAAGCAGCAGCAACCTCTCCCTAAGCTCAGATCAGCAGCAGTAACATGGCGGTCGGCGGGAACGCCCCTTTATAGCCCCTGTGACGCCGCAGACAGCAAGCCAATCACTGCAATGCCCTTCTCTAAGATGGTGGGGACCAGGACCTATGTCATCACGCTGCCCACACTCTGCGTTTACCTTCATTGGCTGAGAAATGGCGCTTTTCGCGTCATTGAAACGCGACTTTGGCGCGAAAGTCGCGTACCGCATGGCCGACCCCGCACAGGGGTCGGATCGGGTTTCATGAAACCCGACTTTGCCAAAAGTCGGCGACTTTTGAAAATGAACGACCCGTTTCGCTCAACCCTAGTTAGAACTAGGGTTAGTGTGAGGGTTAGGGATAGAACTAGGGTTAGAATTAGGCTATGTGCACACGGTGCGGATATGGCTGCGGATCCGCAGCTGATTGGCCGCTGCAAATTCGTAGCAGTGTTCCATCAGGTTTACAGTACCATGTAAACCTACGGAAAACCAAATCCGCTGTGCCCGTGGTGCTACCCACTGGTAGCGAACTCTGTTTCCTCACAGAGTCGCGCTATACACAAAGCTAATGCCCTAACTAGGCTAATTGCCCCCACTGACGCTAGCTGCCTGCCTGAGTGTACAGTCCCAATGCTAACTGCTTCACACCACATAGAACTGAGTGGTATAGTATCCACTGGCATAAGCCAAAACACATTTGTTACTAGCACATGGCGGTGCGGCCATGCAAGCCTTAAATAGCTGTAGCACGTGCCCACCTCAATGCTCTGAGCCCACCTCAAAGCTGGGATATGTCAGCTGTTTTGAACAGCTGACATGTGCCCGCAATAGCGGTGGGTGAAATCGCGATTCACCCGCCGCTATTAGCAGCTGACAGCAGCATTTAACCAGCGCTTCCGGCTGCGCGGCCGGAAATGATCGCATAGCCGATCCCGTTACATGATCGGGGGTCAGCAATGTGTCAGGATAGTAACCATAGAGGTCCTTGAGACCCCTATGTTTTCTGATGCCGGCCTGCTATGAGCGCCACCCTGTGGTCGGCGCTCATAGCAAGCCTGCAATTCAGCTACATAGCAGCAATCTGATGAGCGCCGCTATGTAGCAAAGCCAATCAAGCTATGCCAGCTTCTAGCCTCCCATGGAGGCTATTGAAGCATGGCAAAAGTTAAAAAAATGTTTTTAAAAATATAAAAAAAATGAAAATTTTAAGCACCACCTTTTCTCCCCATTCAAAATAAAACAATAAAAAAATCAAACCTACACATATTTGGTATCGCTGAGTTCAGAATCGTCCGATCTATCAATAAAAAAAGGATTAACCTGATTGCTAAATGGCGTAGCGAGAAAAAAATTTGAAACAAAAGAATTACGTTTTTTGGTCGCCGCGACATTGCATTAAAATGTAATAATGGGCAATCAAAAGAACGTATCTGAACCAAAATGGTATCATTAAATAAAAATGCCAGCTCGGCACGCAAAAAATAAGCCCTCACTTGACCCCAGATCACGAAAAATAGAGAAGCTACAGGTATTGGAAAATTGCACAATTTTCTTTTTTTTAGCAAAGTTTGGAATTTTTTTTTACCACTTAGATAAAACGAAACCTAGACATATTTGGTGTCTGTGAACTCGTAATGACCTGGAAAATCAAAATGGCAGGTCAGTTTTATCATTTAGTGAACCTAGCAAATAAGCCAAACAAAAAACAAGTGGGAATTGCACTTTTTTTGCAATTTCACCGCAATTGGAAATTTTTTTCCCGTTTTCTAGTACACCACGTGCTAAAATCAATAATGTCATTGAAAAGTGAAACTTGTCCCGCAAAAAACAAGCCCTCACATGGCCATATTGATGGAAAAATTAAAAAGTTATGGCTCTGATAAAGAGGGGAGCGAAAAACATGAACGCAAAAAAGGAAAAGGCAAGGTCGTGAAGGGGTTAAATTATAAATCCCAATTCGCTATGCCCGATATATGTTCCATTGGGCTTAATCACTTCCCTATCATCTTTATAAATAAAAAAGAAGCTATACATGTTTGGTATATAAGATAAACACAAAGGTGATATCCAATGGTATAGCATAGGAATACCCTATTAGTTCAAGATTTTATGTAAACAAGTAATTAATTAAATACCATAGAGCCCCCATATGTGCTAAAAATTAAGTGGAAACCATTTACTAGAAAAGACTGATCCGTGCTCCAAACAGGGTAAAACCAAAAACCACCAAAGCAAAAAATGCACAATAAAAAGATATATCTTTATTCAGAAATAATATGACAATCAGAAAGCATACAATACATGTGCACATATCAAGGTATTCATAAGAAATGAAAATGATTAAAAATAAATATCTGTATATAAAAAAGACCCATTTTGCATGTGACAGATAAGGAAAAATTCACAAGATTGAATATATATATATAGATAGATATATATATATATATCTAATATATAATTGCCTAGAATACTACTTCCTGCAATTTGTGCCAACTTCCGTGGCTTTGTCCGGAGCTAATGTCCGGAGCTAATGTCCGGAGCTAATGTGCGGAGATAATGTCCGGAGATTAATTGCCTAGAATACTACTTCCTGCAATTTCTGCCAACTTCCGTGGCTTTGTCCGGAGCTAATGTCCGGAGCTAATGTCCGGAGCTAATGTGCGGAGATAATGTCCGGAGCTAATATCCGGAGATAATGTCCGGAGCTAATGTCCGGAGCTAATGTCCGGAGCTAATGTCCGGAGATAAGTGACGTCAACAGTGTCCAGTGTCTGATTGGTTACCGCCTGCTGCGAGCGACCAATCAGAAACGTGCCGTACTGTGACACACTCCGCCCGCCATTTTGGTGTGATTTTTGAATTTTTACCTCACAGCAAGTTTCTACTGCGTGGAGGCGGGCCCAGTGACGTTGCTCTTCAAGCTCCTGCCGAATGTCGTCAAAAAAATGATAATACCATTTACCAAAACTATATATATTTAGTTGTGAAGTGGTTCAGTGACATTTTCACACCAATTTTGAACTTTTGTTTGGTGTTTTCTCCATATACTGCCTAGTATTTTTGTTCTTTCTTACTATTATTTATTAATTGTATTATTCTTACATTTGAATAAATAAAGTATATATGGATTCTAGACTCCCGATTCTTTAGAATCGGGCTGCCATCTAGTATATATATATATATATATATATATATATATATATATATATATTAGAATTTTTCCCTTAGGAAGTAAAAGCAACAACCATGAAAAATCATAAATTAAATACTAAAGAAAAAAAATTATAAATTTGCAAGGTTTGAATAGTCACTCCAGTGCACAAGCAATATAAAAATTGAAAAAATTAGCCACATCAGCGTGGTACACGAATAACAAAATTATATATAAAAAATTATAAATAGTAAATAAATATATAAAAACTGATATATTCACAAGGTGCATATGGGCTGAAAAATATATATGTATATATGTGTATATGTGCATATAGATCTAAGAGAAGTTAATTATATATGCTGTGTGCAACAGTGAACACTATAGATAAGAGGCACAAATAGTAAAGTGCTAGTGCATTGGATCAATAAGGTGCTAAGCAGTATACATTTTAAAGCGGCATGTGCATGGTGCTCAAAAATTACCAAGGAGAAAAAAGGGGGACATACCTTTAAATGACACCACGCACCCCCGACGCGCGTTTCAGAATAGGGATTCCTTCGTCAGGGGGTGTCAATGAGTTTTTATATATTTATTTATTATTTGTTATGTTTTATCTATAATTTTGTTTTTCATGTCCCACACTGGTGTGACTCATTTTTTCAATTTTTATATTGCTTGTGCACTGGAATGACTATACAAACATTGCAAATTTATAATTTTTTATGGTTGGTGCTTATACTTCTTAGGGGAAGAATTATGAAATATATATAAATTCAATCTTGTGAATTTTTCTTATCCGCCACATGCAAAATTGGTCTTTTTTACATACAGATATTTATTTCTAATAATTTCTTATGCATGCCTTGATACGTGCACATTTATTGCATGCTTTTCTATTGTCATATTATTTCTAAATAAAGATATATCTTTTTTATTGTGCATTTTCTGCTTTGATGGTTTTTGGTTTGTTTGGAGCACGGATCATCCATGTTTGGTATATGTAAACTTGTAATGACCTGGAGAATCATATTGGCAGGTACATTTTAGCATTCAGTGAGCATGGTAATAAAAAAATTGTGGAATTGAACTTTTTTTATAATTTCACCGCACTTTGAATTTTTTTCCTGTTTTCCAGTACACAATATGGAAACACAATAGTGTTGTTCAAAATTACAACTTGGCTAGCAAAAAAAAAAAAAACCCTCGCATGGCCAATATTGACCTGATAATAAAAAAGTTATGGCTCTGGGAAGAAGGGGAGTAAAAAACCTAAACGTAAAAATAAAAGATTCCAGCGTCATGAAGGGGTCAATTAGCAAAAAAATTGATGTATGCTTGGAATCGCTGTAATAGTTCTGACCTGGACAATATTATTCTTAGGTCATTTTTGCAACACAGACAATGAAAAGCCCCCAAATTGTAGTGGAATTAATTACTTTTTCATCATTTCAGCCCACTTTTCTCCTTTTTCAATATATTGTATGGCAAAATGAATGGTGTACTTCAAAACTAGGAATATACTCACCCTCGGACGCGGCCTGCTTCTTTCCGGCAGCCTTCCTTCCTAAGAATCAGCGCTTGAAGGACCTTCGGTGACGTCGCGGCTTGTGATTGGTCGCATGAGCGGTCACATGGGCGGTCGCGCGACCAATCACAAGCCGCGACGTCATCTAAGGTCCTTCACGCGCTGATTCTAAGGAAGGAAGGCTGCCGATTATTACCAGGGCGCGTCAGAGGGTAAGTATAGCAATATTTTTTATTTTAATTCTTTATTTTACACTTAAATATGGATCCCAGGGCCTGAAGGAGAGTTTCCTCTCCTTCAGACCCTGGGAACCATAGTATCCCATTGCACTGCATTGGGTTTCGTGTTTCGGCCGACCCCGACCCCGACTTTTCTATAGGATCGGCCGATTTCACTCGACCCGACTTTTGAGAAAGTCGGGTTTCGTGAAACCCGACCCGATCCTATAAAAGTAAAAGTCGCTCAACCCTACTGATAAGTCCATATCGATGGAAAATAAAACTAAAAGTTATGACTCTTGGAAGAAGGTGAGGACAAATATCAAAAACAAAACAAAATACTGCAAGGTCCTTCAGGGGTTAATCTCAGCGCTTACAGTGTGATATGAATTGAATGTAACACCAAAAAGCGCGGATATCTTTTCAGCAAACCTAGAAGGAATACGAGGATGACCCTGCTAACCTTTAGAAACTTTACAATACTTTTTTCCATTCTAAATTCTAACTTCCAACATGTCATTTTGCTAACATACCAAAAGCTGAAAAACAAATATACACTCAACGTGGTATCTAAATAGATTCTGAGATTTTCACTTAAGTAGAGTCAGAAAAAAAGTAAAAATAGAAACATGTTTTGGTACATTAAAAAAATCATATAACCACCAGCGTAAGCAATCATTAGTTCTACAGTGACATAAACAAAAGCAAGAATAAAAATGACTGTATATAGCCAAAAACCCATTAAAAAAAAGTCTTTGAGAACATTATGACTTTAAATGCACACATGGCCACAGGCACAAATAGATGTTCATGCTGCATGGTTTGTTAAATAGGTCAGCTTGGAAATTGTCCCAGGGTGATCTATCTGTCCAGTACACATGCCAGGAATAAAGTTATTTTCCTTTTCTTTGTTAGATAAGTTGTAGAATCTCGGTAACACATTTTGTTACTCTACAAAGAACCGTTGACCTTTAACCCCTTAGTGACAGAGCCAATTTGGTACTTGATGACCAGGCCAATTTTTGCAATTCTGAACACTGTCACTTTATGAGGTTATAACTCTGGAACGCTTCAACGGATCCCGCTGATTCTGAGACTGTTTTTTCGTGACATATTGTACTTCATGTTAGTGGTAACATTTCTTCGATATTACTTGCGATTATTTATGAAAAAAACGGAAATATGGCGAAAATTTTTAAAATTTTGCAATTTTCAAACTTTGTATTTTTATGCCCTTAAATCAGAGAGATATGTCATAAAAAATAGTTAATAAATAACATTTCCCACATGTCTACTTTACATCAGCACAATTTTGGAAACAAAATTTTTTTTTGTTAGGGAGTTATAAGGGTTAAAAGTTGACCAGCAATTTCTCATTTTTACAACACCATTTTTTTTTAGGGACCACATCACATTTGAAGTCATTTTGAGGGGTCTATATGATAGAAAATAATGAAGTGTGACACCATTCTAAAAACTACACCCCTCAAGGTTCTCAAAACCACATTCAAGAAGTTTATTAACCCTTTACGTGCTTCACAGGAACTGAAACAATGTGGAAGGAAAAAATGAACATTTAACTTTTTTTTGCAAACATCTTAATTCAGAACCATTTTTTTTATTTTCACAAGTGTAAAAACAGAAATGTAACCATAAATTTTGTTATGCAATTTCTCCTGAATACGCCAATACCCCATATGTGGGGGTAAACCACTGTTAGGGCGCACCGCAGAACTTAGAAGTGAAGGAGCGCCGTTTGACTTTTTCAATGCAGAATTGGCTGGAATTGAGATCGGACACCATGTCACATTTAGAGAGACCCTGATGTACCTAAACAGTGGAAACTCCCCACAAGTGACACCATTTTGGAAACTAGACCCCTTAAGGAACTTATCTAGATGTGTGGTGAGCACTTTGATCCCCCAAGTGCTTCACAGAAGTTTATAACGTAGAGCCGTGAAAATAAAAAATCGCTTTTGTTTACACAAAAATGATATTTTTGCCCACAAATTCTTATTTTCACAAGGGTAACAGGAGAAATTAGACCACAAAAGTTGTTGTGCAATTTCTCCTGAGTACGCTGATACCCAATATGTGGGGGTAAACAACTGTTAGGGCGCACCGCAGAGCTTGGAAGAGAAGGAGCGCCGTTTTACTTTTTCAATGTAGAATTGGCTGGAATTGAGATTGGACGCCATGTCGCGTTTGGAGAGCCCCTGATGTGCCTAAACAGTGGAAACCCCCCACAAGTGACACCATTTTGGAAACTAGACCCCTTAAGGAACTTATCTAGATGTGTGGCGAGCACTTTGAACCCCCATGTGCTTCACAGAAGTTTATAACGTAGAGCCGTGAAAAAAAAAAATTGAATTTTTTCTACAAAAATGATTTTTTGCCCACAAATTTCTATTTTCACAAGGGTAACAGGAGAAATTAGACCACAACAGTTGTTGTGCAATTTCTCCTGAGTACGTCGATACCCAATATGTGGGGGTAAACCACTGTTTGGGCGCACCGCAGAGCTTGGAAGAGAAAGAGTGCCGTTTTACTTTTTCAATGTAGAATTGGCTGGAATTGAGATCGGACGCCATGTCGCGTTTGGAGAGCCCCTGATGTGCCTAAACAGTAGAAATCCCCCACAAGTGACCCCATTTTGGAAACTAGACCCCCCATGGAACTTATCTAGATGTGTGGTGAGAACCTTGAATGCCCAAGTGCTTCACAGAAGTTTATAATGCAGAGCCGTGAAAATAAAAAATATTTTTTTTTTCCACAAAAAAGATTTTTTAGCCACCAAATTTTTATTTTCACAAGGGTAACAAGAGAAACTGGACCCCAAAACTTGTTGTCCAATTTGTCCTGAGTATGCTGGTACCCCATATGTGGGGGTAAACCACTGTTTGGGAGCACGGCAGAGCTCGGAAGGAAGGAGCGCCGTTTTGGAATGCAGACTTTGATAGAATGGTCTGCGGGTATTATGTTGCGTTTGCAGAGCCCCTGATGTACCTAACCAGTAGAAACCCTGCACAAGTGACCCCATTTTGGAAACTAGACCCCCCAAGGAACTTATCTAGATGTGTGGTGAGAACTTTGAATGCCCAAGTGCTTCACAGAAGTTTAGAATGCAGAGTCGTGAAAATAAAAAATATTTTTTTTTCCACAAAAAAGATATTGTAGCCCCCAAGTTTTTATTTTCACAAGGGTAACAGGAGAAATTGGACTGCAATAGTTGTTGTCCAATTTATCCCGAGTACGCTGATGCGCCATATGTGGCGGTAAACCACTGTTTGGGCGCACGGCAGAGCTCGGAAGGGAAGGAGCGCCTTTTTGGAATGCAGACTTTGATAGAATGGTCTGTGGGCATTATGTTGCGATTGCAGAGCCCCTGATGTACCTAAACTGTAGTAACCCCCCACAAGTGACCCCATTTTGGAAACTAGACCCCCCAAGGAACTTATCTAGATGTGTGGTGAGAACTTTGAATGCCCAAGTGCTTCACAGAAGTTTAGAATGCAGAGTCGTGAAAATAAAAAATATTTTTTTTTTCACAAAAAAGATTTTGTAGCCCCCAAGTTTTTATTTTCACAAGGGTAACAAGAGAAATTGGACCCCAGAAGTTGTTGTCCAATTTATCCCGAGTACGCTGATGCCCCATATGTGGGGGTAACCCACTGTTTGGGCGCACGGCAGAGCTCAGAAGGGAGGGAGCACCATTTGACTTTTTGAGCGCAAAATTGGCTGTCGTGTTTGGAGACCCCCTGATGTACCTAAACAGTGGAAACCCCCCAATTCTAGCTCCAACCCTAACCCCAACACACCCCTAACCCTAATCCCAACCTCATCCATAATCCTAATCACTAACCCTAACCATAATCACAACCCTTACCCCAAAACAACCCTAATGTCAACCCTAACCATAACCCTAATCAAAACCCTAAATCCAACACACCCCTAATCCTAATCTCAACCCTAACCTCAAACCTAACCCTAATCCCAATACACCCCTAATCACAACCCTAACCTTAACCCTAATCCCAAACCTAACCCTAATCCCAAGCGTAACCCTAATGCCAACCCTAACCCTAATACGAACCCTAATCCAAACCCTAACCCTAATCCCAGCTCTAACCCTAACTTTAGCCCCAACCCTAGCCCTAACTTTAGCCCCAACCCTAACCCTAGCCCTAGGGCTACTTTCACACTTGCGTCGTTTGGCATTCCGTCGCAATCCGTCGTTTTGGACAAGAAACGGATCCTGCAAATGTGCCCGCAGGATGCGTTTTTTGCCCATAGACTTGTATTGCCGACGGATCGTGACGGATGGCCACACGTCGCGTCCGTCGTGCACTGGATCAGTTGTGTTTTGGCGGAGCGTCGGCACAAAAAAAGTTCAATGAAACTTTTTTTGTACGTCGCATCCGCCATTTCTGACCGCGCATGCGTGGCCGTAACTCCGCCCCCTCCTCCCCAGGACATAGATTGGGCAGCGGATGTGTTGAAAAACTACAGCTGCTGCCCACGTTGTGCACAATTTTCACAACGTGCGTCGGTATGTCGGGCCGACACATTGCGACGGCCCCGTACCGACGTAAGTGTGAAAGAAGCCTAACCCTAAGTTTAGCCCCAACCCTAACCCTAAATTTAGCCCCAACCCTAACCCTAAAATTAGCCCCAACCCTAGCCCTACCCCTAACCTAACCCTACCCCTACCCCTAACCTAACCCTACCCCTAACCCTAACCCTAACCCTAACCCTAACCCTAACCCTAACCTAACCTAACCCTAACCAAACCCTAACCCTACCCCTAACCCTAACCCTACCCCTAACCCTACCCCTAACCCTACCCCTAACCCTACCCCTAACCCTAACCTAACCCTACCCCTAACCCTACCCCTAACCTAACCCTAACCTAACCCTAACCCTAACCCTACCCCTAACCCTAACCTAACCCTACCCCTAACCCTAACCTAACCCTACCCCTAACCCTACCCCTAACCCTACCCCTAACCTAACCCTAACCTAACCCTACCCCTAACCCTACCCCTAACCCTACCCCTAATTTTAGCCCCAACTGCTGTTCTCCTGCCGGCCGGCAGATGGAGACAGATGGCGGGCGCACTGGGCATGCGTCCGCCATGTTCTGCTGCCGGCGGCCAGGAGGAGCAGCAAGAGGATCCAGGGACCTAGGTGAGTATGCTAGGGTCCCCGAATCCCCCTATTTCTCTGTCCTCTGATGTGCGATCACATCAGAGGACAGAGAATTACACTTTACTTTTTTTTTTTTTTTTTTTTTGCGGTCGCCGGTAAACAGTTAATTACCGGCGATCGCAAAACAGGGGTCGGTAATACCGACCCCGATCGTGCTCTTTGGGGTCTCGGCTACCCCCGGCAGCCGAGACCCCAAAGATTCTCCCGGTGCCGGCCGGCGGGCGCACTGCGCATGCGCCCGCCATTTTGAAGATGGCGGCGCCCACCGGGAGACAGGAGGAGCATCAGGGGAGCTAGGTGAGTATTGGGGGGCCACCTGGGACCCCTTTTCTCTGTCCTCCGATGTGCGATCACATCGGAGGACAGAGAAATTAAAAAGAGATCGCTTTTTTTTTCGTTTTGAGATCGCCGGTAAACGGTTAATTACCGGCGATCGCAAATGCGGAGTGGGTTAAAAAACCCCCGAATCATGTTCTCTGGGGTCTCGGCTACCCTCGGCAGCCGAGACCCCGGAGAAAATTGGCCTCTGGGGGGCGCTATGGACTTTTTCCACAGCGCCGTTAATTAACGGCGCTGTGGTTTAAGTACCCTTAGCGGCCGCCGTTAAAAGGCGTATCGGCGGTCGCTAAGGGGTTAAGTCAACCATGACTAACAAGTATGAAAGCCAAAAATATACATATTATAATAGCGATTTGCATTCCATTCAGAGAAAATAGATAGCAAAAATGTGTACGTAGGAATGCTGGAAGCTTTCGGTTTCTCACTTTGTAAATGGATTTGCATGTCCACTTATTTGCTCAGTATGTTTGTCAAAACATTTTAGGATAGGATAAGTAATTCTGCAGACTGTGTTTTTGACACTTAATTATGTATATTTTGCTTTAGCTCTCTGTAGTGTTTGTTCTTTTAACATAACATGAATTATTTGAACATTGGTAAAGGGAATCTGTGACCAGGCTACCGTATCTGAGATTAGTACGATGTAGGGGCAGAGACCCTAATTCCAGTGATGCGTCACTTACTTTGCCGTTTGCTGCAGATCTACCTGTTTTCTGAATGCTCAGCTCACTATAATGCTAACCACACCACTGATTGACCGATTTCTGTGAACAAAGAATATAAGCAGAAAGCATTTGTTATTATTTGTATGCGTGTGACCAAAAATCTTGTTATTCAGATGGATCTGCCACGGATCAGAAAATAAAATCTATCTCATGTTTATGATCGCCTTAAAGGGGGTTTGCAAACACAACAAAAAACAATAGAAAATTATTTGGCTGGCTCTATTATGAGTCCAAAACCCAATTTCTCCTCGTTACCATTATTTGAGTTTTTCCGCTCCCCTTCAGCCCCCTGCAGCCATTCTTGTGCTCTGTTATTGTTTACATCCCTAACTTCCCTCCAGTTCTATCTCTGTGCCCCTGGACTACATTTCCCAAGTGGCATAGCAGTATCTGTTTCACAGCTCACACAATCCACCCCTCTGTGCCCACCCATTCCATCTGCAAAGCACCATCTAGAAACTCCTATATTGTCTGAAGATTGATCAATTGCTGTCCACACACTTTTTTGCAGGATGAGTTATTTTGAATGACATCATTCACTTAATCATGTGATGCACTGAAAAGCAGGAAAAAAAATCCAGAGCACTGAAACAGCAAAAAAGTGCAATTCCACATTATTTATTTTAATCATGTTCATTGTTTGGTAATACATATAGGGAAATGTGATTCTCCAGGTCGATACGAGTACGCAGAAATCAAACATGTATAGTTTTTTGGTTTTTTTTCTGGAGGAACACAAGCAACCCTGCCTGCTTTGATGTATTTTCTGAGTACAGATCACCGTAAAAAAAATACAAATCTGTCAATGAGTGCATGGAAAAAGCAATCAGATGATACGTAGCATTTATCCCTAAACTAAACGCAGCTAACAGGACATAGATTAGATGTTACCTTAATATTATTTTTTTAGGTTGAAGCATCAAGGATTATAATTTATTAGGCAATAATCCCTGAGTAGATACCTGTAATATGCTATCCCTACTGCGACAGATCACATTACACAAATTGCAGATAAGAGCGGTATTAGAGAATAGAATCTATTTAAATTAACCCTGAGAAAAGCTATTCGTTTACCATAGCAGCAGCAAGGACTAACCTAACCTTACACGAATTGAGGATGTAACAACTGTATTATTGTAGAAAATGGGATTTGAACCAGCCTTGAAAAGATTTTTTCATTTCATGTACATGGAAGTCACAAAGTCTAAAAGAATGCAAGTAATACTGGCAGCTTGGATGAATTTTAAAGTACAGATTACCGTAAAAAGCAAAAAACAGTCCCTGAATCCATGGGAAAAAGAAACAGAAGGGATTATAATTTATAAGGCAATAATCCCTGACTAGATGCCTGCCACATTCTATACCTACATCCACACCTCACTGTAGACGAATTGCAGATAAGAGCGGTATTATTATTGCAGAATAGAATCTATTTGAATAAGCCATGAAAAATAGTTTAATGTAGGAGCATAAAGGACTGCTATTTCATCAACTCTGCAGGGGAATCTAGACACATGAAAGGCAAAATCCTGAAGCGCATAACCATGTTTGGGTGGGAAGGGGTGCACGGGAATAGACTAGAAAAAAAAACACTGGATTTGAATTTATGTTCCGCTGCTTTCATCTGGTGGTGTTATGATGTCTGGGTCTACCCAGCCATTCTTCATTTTGATAAAAGTGTGCCGGTCAGCATTTTCATTTTACAGGCGGATGCGCCTATAATGTTATAATAGCGCCAGCAAAACTAAAAACCCACTCTGACAAAATGTTAGCCGCAGGGGCAAGCCAGGACCTCCAAGACTTAAACAGACAGTGCATTCCATGTGTCTAGCTTGGGCACTCAATAGTTGTATGGCACAGAGGAATCACAGAGGATACTGGTATGATCGGCAAGGTACACCTTCAGCATTTTCCAAAACTTTCCCTCCTTGTCAGTGTATGCTGAGAATCAAAGCCTGGGGGGCGATGGGAGGGTCTGATAAAACAGTCCCAGACCTTTAATGGTGTTCCCCTGACTCTGCTGTATATCGTGTGTGTCTCCTTTTTCTCTACTACTGTGACCTCTGCCGCCAGCTTTGTCAGATGGGAATTTTTTAAATAATTCTTCAACCAGGACCCCCTGGTACAGCAGAATGGTGACAAACCAGTAATTAGTGTTGGCCAAAATGAATACAACATGAGTGTCATGGGAAAGGCAGCAGAACATAAACTCAGTGATGTGTGTCAGACTGCCAACAGCCAAGAATTCCCTGTCTTCACCAAGAGAATGAATATCCATCTTTTCTTACTTGTCCTTGCCCTTCCTCTACTCCTCATCTTCAGGCCGTCCATGCCAAACAGATGGGATGAAGGTGGTATGGGTAGTACTGTCTGTACTACCCAACAGCTCCTGTTCCTCCTCCTCCTCATTATCCCCAATCTGAGTTGAGAAGATGAATTGAGGCTGGGCTGTGTTGCATCATTCTGTAAAGTTTCTTGTCCCTTCTCAACTTGCTCTGCCAGCAAAGCCATTTCAGTAGACAGAGATGCGGTATGGTTACGCTGATTATGGCGTCATCGTCACTCACCATCTTGGTCGAGACCTCAAAGTTTTGGAGAACCGCACAGATGTCAGACATCCATGCACACTCACCAGCTCTTATGTGCAGAGGCTGACCAGAATAACTGTGGGGATGTCACAGCTGGTAATCAACTACTGCCCAGTGCTGCTCACAAATCCTTGCCATTATATGTAACAGAGAGTTAAAATGCAAAGTAATATCAAACACCAATCAGTGAGCTGGAAGTTGCAAATGCTGCTGCAGCATTGCCAGGATGGCGGCAGCTGTAGCTGACTTGTTGAAATGGGCACACAAGCAGCGTGCTTTCACAAGTAGCTCAGGTAGATCTAAGTAGGTGTGGAAAAACTGTTGAACCACTAAGTTGAGCATGTGGGCCAGGCAGGGGACGTGTGCAAGGTTGCTAAGCTTCAGAGCAACCACAAGGCTACGGCCATTGTCACACACAACCATGTTTGGTTGTAGGTTCAGGGGCGAGAGCTGTTAGACCTTTCAACGACTCTGTGGTGGTGTGCTGTTTGTCACCTAAGCAGATTAGTTTTAGCAGAGCCTGTTGCCGCTTGGCAGAGGCAGTGCTGAAATGCTTCCAGCTTGCAACTGATGTTGAAATTTTGTAGAAGGAAGGTGAGGAGGAGGTGGCGGGGGAGGCACAGGAACTGCTGTAGAAGGTGGGGAAAAGCCTGATTGAACAAGGAAAAGCATTCATGCGTGTCCTTAGCACGTGTTCCATCCCAGGATCCGACTGGATCCCATCTTCCACAATGTTCACCCAGTGTGCCTTCAGGGAAATATAGGAGCCACAAGGAGTTGTCCACGTGTCCATGGTTAAGTCAACCTTCCAAGTAACAGTGTTGGTCAGGGCATGGCTGATGTTTTGGGACATGTGCTTGTATAAGGCAAAGTTTGCACACCAGGAGAAATAGTGGCAGCTGCGGACTGAGTACCAAGGAATGGCCACTGCCATGAGGTTGCAGAAGACCTCTGTCTCCACATGCCTAAACATCAGAATTTCAGGGCAAGTAGTCCGGAAATGTGGCCATTTAGTATTGTGGATTGTGTTTCAAGGACTGGGTTAAGGATAACTGAATGTAGCGCTAGGACAAGGACATGGACGTGGTTGCTGATGGTGGTTGCAAATGTGCAACAACAGGTGCACCGTGTGGAAGACAGTATGGTGCTGGCAAACTGACTGAAAACATTATCTGCTGTCCATCCAACAACCTTTTCGCACTGATCTTGCTTCAAGAGTGGGATTCTATGACGCCCTACAAGGTGGGACAGGAAGCTAGGTCAACATGATGTGTGATTTTGTTGTGCTCCCACAGCAGACAAGGTTTCACATTGGCCTCTGCGCACACCATGAGCATCAAATCCACTTCCGTGTCCCTTACCACGTGACTAGCCCATTTTAAATTATGTATAATATTTCCCTGCTTCAAAAACTTTGCAGGATTACAATTGCAGGAAAATTTGCCCACCTCAGATAGAGTTGTAGCATTGCAGTAGCAATATAGCGATGCTATTGCAACCAACCAAGTCTGTCCGTTAAGACTTTTTCTCACTTTGTTAGTGGTGTTCTCACTGAGGTCACCGCAGTTCATGGACCTGACTTGGATTGCAGCTTCAGTGACCTGAGGTAACCTCGATGACGTCACCGCTAGTAATAAGCGAATATATTCGGCACTATTTGTTACTCACATGAGAAAAATTGTATTCTTGATATTCTTTTCTCAGCAAATTAATTTGCTATTCTCTTTGGTATATTCGAGTGACCCGCTCAATATGTTTGCCACTTTATTGTGTTTGCCAATCACAGTAATACCGGCACTATCTTTGATGTGGCATTACTGTGATTGGCTGTCCGAACACCGTGTGTTTATCGCTGTCATTCACATGACAGCACGGCAACCACAGCTTCTGATCGGCGGTGAAATCATCATTGTCAAAAGACAGCGTGAGCGCGCAGCTGTGATCGGAGGTATAAATTCTACCTCTGGTCTGCTGATGGGACTTCAGCTCCCATCAGCCAATGTCTGCTGCTGCTAGTAAAGGTACCGTCACACTCAGCAACTTTGCAAAGAGAACGACAACAATCCATGACGTTGCAGCGTCCTGGATAGCGATCTCGTTGTGTTTGACACGCAGCAGCGATCTGGATCCTGCTGTGCCATCGCTGGTCGGAGTTAGAAGTCCAGAACTTTATTTCGTCACCAGGTCGGCGTGTATCGTCATGTTTGACATCAAAAGCAACGATGCCAGCAACGAGCAAAGGGCCCCTAGATTTGTGTCGGATCCGTACACTCCGGCTTAGTTCGGCTCGTTGTCTATATCGCTGCAGCATCGCTGAGTGTGACGGTACCTTAAAAGTGAGAGAAGGAGCGGCTGATGGGAGTATTCATCAGCCAGCAAATGCACTGTAAATAAATAATAAAAAACAGCATGGGTTACCCTGTATTTTTGATAACCAGCAGGCAAAACTCACAGTTAGGGTTGAGCGAAACGGGTCGTTCATTTTCAAAAGTCGCCGACTTTTGGCAAAGTCGGGTTTCATGAAACCCTGTGCGGGGTCGGCCATGCGGTACGCGACTTTCGCGCCAAAGTTGCGTTTCAATGACGCGAAAAGCGCCATTTCTCAGCCAATGAAGGTAAACGCAGAGTGTGGGCAGCGTGATGACATAGGTCCTGGTCCCCACCATCTTAGAGAAGGGCATTGCAGTGATTGGCTTGCTGTCCGCGGCGTCACAGGGGCTATAAAGGGGCGTTCCCGCCGACCGCCATGTTACTGCTGCTGATCTGAGCTTAGGGAGAGGTTGCTGCTGCTTCGTCAGAAGCAGGGATAGCGTTAGGCAGGGTCCATTAACCACCAAACCGCTTGTGCTGTAGCGATTTCCACAGCCCAACACCACCTTCGGTGTGCAGGGACAGTGGAAGCTACATTTTTTTTTTTTCCTCAGCGCTGTAGCTCATTGGGCTGCCCTAGAAGGCTCCCTGATAGCTGCATTGCTGTGTGTACGCCGCTGTGCAAACCAACTGCTTTTTTCAAAGCACAAATCCTCTTGTTCCTTCCTTTCTGCACAGCTATCTTGTTTGTTTGTCCACACTTTTTATTTAATTTGTGCATCAGTCCACTCCTTATTGCTGCCTGCCATACCTGGCTGAGATTACTGCAGGGAGATAGTAATTGAAGGACAGTTCCTTTTTTTTTTTTTGTGGGAGATTAAGATTGGCATTTCTGCTAGAGTGCCATCCCTGTCTGTGTCATCTCTCACTCAGTGGGCCATAGAAAGCCTATTTATTTTTTGCTTGATTTGGGTTCCAAAATCTACCTGAAAAAATCACAACATCAATCAGTGGGAGAAAAATATTGGCCTCAGGGCTTGTGTGCCACTCCTGACTCCTGTGTGTGCCATCTCTCACTCAGTGGGCCATAGAAAGCCTATTAATTTTTTTGCTTGATTTGGGTTCTAAATTCTACCTGAAAAAATCAATAAATCAATCAGTGGGAGATTAATATTGGCCTTTGGGCTTGTGTGCCAGTCCTAAGCGTGCCATCTCTCTCTCTCAGATAGTGGGCCATAGAAAGCCTATTTATTATTTTTTTTATTGGGTTTATAAATTTTCCCTGGAAAAAAAAAAAAAAGTGGGAGATTAATATTGGCTTCTGGGCTTGTGTGCCAGTCCTGAGCGTGCCATCTCTCTCACAAATAGTGGGCCATAGAAAGCCTATTTATTTTTTTGGTTGATTTGGGTTCTTAATTCTACCTGAAAAAATCAATAAATCAATCAGTGGGAGATAAATATTGGCCTCTGGGCTTGTGTGCCACTCCTGACTCCTGTGTGCGTCCTCTCTTACTCAGTGGGCCCTACAAAGCCTATTTTTTTTTTATTTGTTTTCTAAATTCTCCCTGAAACAATCATTTTATTTTATTTTGTTTCTAAAGTCTCCCTGAAAAAAAAATAAAAAAAAATCAAAATCAGTGGGAGATTATTATTGCCCTTTCTGCTTGTGTGCCAGTCTTGACTCCTGGGTGTGCCATCTCTCTCTCTCTCTCCAATTGTGGGCCATAGAAAGCCTATTTTTTTTTTGCTTGATTTGGGTTCCAAAATCTACCTGAAAAAATCACTAAATCAATCAGTGGGAGATAAATATTGGCCTCTGGGCTTGTGTGCCACTCCTGACTCCTGTGTGCGTCCTCTCTCACTCAGTGGGCCCTAGAAAGCCTATTTTTTGTTTTATTTGTTTTCTAAATTCTCCCTGAAAAAATCATTTTATTTTATTTGGTTTCTAAATTATTCCTGAAAAAATCATTTTTTTTGTATTTTTTTTTTCTAAAGTCTCCCTGAAAAAAAAGAAAAAAAATCAAATCAGTGGGAGATTAATATTGCCCTTTCTGCTTGTGTGCCAGTCTTGACTCCTGAGTGTGCCATCTCTCTCTCTCCAATTGTGGGCCATAGAAAGCCTATTAATTTTTTTGCTTGATTTGGGTTCCAAAATCTACCTGAAAAAAATCACTAAATCAATCAGTGGGAGATAAATATTGGCCTCTGGGCTTGTGTGCCACTCCTGACTCCTGTGTGCGTCCTCTCTCACTCAGTGGGCCATAGAAAGCCTATTTTTTTTTCCTCTCTCACTCAGTGGGCCATAGAAAGCCTATTTTTTTTTATTTGTTTTCTAAATTCTCCCTGAAACAATCATTTCATTTTATTTGGTTTCTAAATTCTTCCTGAAAAATTCATTTTTTTGTATTTTTTTTTCCTAAAGTCTCCCTGAAAAAAAAAAAAAATCAAATCAGTGGGAGATTATTATTGCCCTTTCTGCTTGTGTGCCAGTCTTGACTCCTGGGTGTGCCATCTCTCTCTCTCTCTCCAATTGTGGGCCATAGAAAGCCTATTTTTTTTTTTTGCTTGATTTGGGTTCCAAAATCTACCTGAAAAAATCACTACATCAATCAGTGGGAGATAAATATTGGCCTCTGGGCTTGTGTGCCACTCCTGACTCCTGTGTGCGTCCTCTCTCACTCAGTGGGCCCTAGAAAGCCTATTTTTTGTTTTATTTGTTTTCTAAATTCTCCCTGAAAAAATCATTTTATTTTATTTGGTTTCTAAATTATTCCTGAAAAAATCATTTTTTTTGTATTTTTTTTTCTAAAGTCTCCCTGAAAAAAAAGAAAAAAAATCAAATGAGTGGGAGATTAATATTGCCCTTTCTGCTTGTGTGCCAGTCTTGACTCCTGGGTGTGCCATCTCTCTCTCTCCAATTGTGGGCCATAGAAAGCCTATTAATTTTTTTGCTTGATTTGGGTTCCAAAATCTACCTGAAAAAATCACTAAATCAATCAGTGGGAGATAAATATTGGCCTCTGGGCTTGTGTGCCACTCCTGACTCCTGTGTGCGTCCTCTCTCACTCAGTGGGCCATAGAAAGCCTATTTTTTTTTAATTTGTTTTCTAAATTCTCCCTGAAACAATCATTTCATTTTATTTGGTTTATAAATTCTTCCTGAAAAAATCATTTTTTTTTATTATTTTTTTTTTCTAAAGTCTCCCTTTAAAAAAAAAAAAAACAAATCAGTGGGAGATTAATATTTACATTTGCGCTTCAGTGACAGTCCTGCGTGTGTGGCATCTCTCTCATTTGTTGCCACCAACAACAGAGTGTATAACATTGTGCCTGATTTTCGTTGTGGTCTCACCCACCTGTAAAGGGGTAGCTAAATCATACTGAAGTTATAGCTCACCGTGTAAGTTGTGTGACAGCAACAAATACCGTTAGTTTGGTAACGTTTTTAAAACAATGAGGAAGTCTGGTGGAAGAGGTCGTGGCCGGGGGCGTTCATTGTCAGCTGGTAATGAGGGTAGTGGTAGTGGTGGAGCATCAGGTGGTCGTGGGAAAAAAAATATTGCACCTAAGTCTGGAGCTGTGGAGCCAGGTTCGTCGTCTGGCTACACAAGGCCTCGAACGCTCCCTTTTCTGGGAGTAGGAAAACTGCTTTTAAAGCCGGAGCAGCAAGAGCAAGTTTTGGCTTATCTTGCTGACTCAGCCTCTAGCTCTTTTGCCTCCTCTCGTGAAACTGGTAAAAGTAAAAGCAGCGCGTCGTTAGTGGATGTTCACCGTCAGGGACAAGTCACTTCCTTGTCCTCTTCAGCAAAAACAACAACAGAGAAGAATGCAGCAGGCGACACAATGGGTTACTCCATGGAGCTCTTTACACATACCGTCCCTGGCTTAGAAAGTGAAGCAGTTAACAGTCCATGCCCATTACAAGTTGAATCTGACATGGAGTGCACTGATGCACAGCCACAGCCAGACTACTATGCTGGTCCTTTGACTCAGACCACAACATTGCCCTCGCAGGGTGCTGATCAAGAATCAGACCCTGATGAGACTATGTTGCCCCATCACGAACGCTATACCACCGACCGACACGGTGACACAGACGAAGTTGCACACGAGCTACAAGAAGAGGTAATAGATGACCCAGTTCTTGACCCCGATTGGCAGCCATTGGGGGAACAGGGTGCAGGCGGCAGCAGTTCTGAAGCGGAGGAGGAGGGGCCGCAGCAGGCATCAACATCGCAACAGGTTCCATCTGCCGGGCCCGTATCTTGCCCAAAACGCGTGGCAAAGTCAAAACCTGTTGGAGGACAGCGTGGCCATCCGGTTAAAGCTCAGTCTGCAATGCCTGAAAAGGTATCCGATGCTAGAAAGAGTGCAGTCTGGCATTTTTTTAAACAACATCCAATTGATCAGCGCAAAGTCATCTGTCAAAAATGTTCAACTACCTTAAGCAGAGGGCAGAATCTGAAAAGTCTCAATACAAGTTGCATGCATAGACATTTAACCACCATGCATTTGCAAGCTTGGACTAACTACCAAACGTCCCTTAAGGTTGTAGCACCCTCGGCCAATGAAGCTACTCATCAACGCAACATCCCTTCCGGCAGTGTAGGGCCACCATTTTCTGCACCACCTGCAGTATCTGTGCAGGTTTCTTTGCCAGGCCAAAGCAGTCAGGGTCAGGGAATCACCAGTTTCAAAGTAGGAAACACTGCATCTAGGGCACCGGCGGCAACAATACCATCTCCCACCGTCTCTCAGTCTGCCATGTCCACCGGCACCCCCGCTAGTTCCACGATCTCCAGCTCTCCAGTCCAGCTCACCCTACATGAGACTATGGTTAGAAAAAGGAAGTACTTAGCCTCGCATCCGCGTACACAGGGTTTGAACGCCCACATAGCTAGACTAATCTCGTTAGAGATGATGCCCTACCGGTTAGTTGAAAGCGAAGCTTTCAAAGCCCTGATGGACTACGCTGTACCACGCTACGAGCTACCCAGTCGACACTTTTTTTCCAGAAAAGCCATCCCAGCCCTCCACCAGCATGTTAAAGAGCGCATCGTCCATGCACTCAGGCAATCTGTGAGCACAAAGGTGCACCTGACAACAGATGCATGGACCAGTAGGCATGGCCAGGGACGTTACGTGTCCATCACGGCACACTGGGTAAATGTGGTGGATGCAGGGTCCACAGGGGACAGCAAGTTTGGGACAGTTCTGCCTAGCCCACGGTCTAGGAAACAGTTGGCTGTAGCCGTTCGCACCCCCTCCTCCTCCTCCTCGTCCTCCTGCAGAAGCGAGACCTCGTCCACAGACCGCAGTCGCACAACCACTCCATTCGCAGCTGCCACTGTTGCACACCAGGTCTCCCATTATGGGGCAGCTACTGGCAAACGTCAGCAGGCTGTATTGGCTATGAAGTGTTTGGGCGACAACAGACACACCGCTGAAGTTCTGTCCGAGTTCTTGCAGAAAGAAACGCAGTCGTGGCTGGGCGCTGTAGATCTTGAGGCAGGCAAGGTAGTGAGTGATAACGGAAGGAATTTCATGGCTGCCATCTCCCTTTCCCAACTGAAACACATTCCTTGCCTGGCTCACACCTTAAACCTGGTGGTGCAGTGCTTCCTGAAAAGTTATCCGGGGTTATCCGACCTGCTCCTCAAAGTGCGTGGACTTTGCTCACATATCTGCCGTTCGCCCGTAAACTCCAGCCGTATGCAGACCTATCAGCGTTCTTTGAACCTTCCCCAGCATCGCCTAATCATAGACGTTGCAACAAGGTGGAACTCAACACTGCACATGCTTCAGAGACTGTGTGAACAGAGGCGGGCTGTTATGTTTTTGTGGGAGGATACACATACACGGGCAGGCAGTAGGATGGCAGACATGGAGTTGTCAGGTGTGCAGTGGTCGAAGATTCAAGACATGTGTCAAGTCCTTCAGTGTTTTGAGGAATGCACACGGCTGGTTAGTGCAGACAACGCCATAATAAGCATGAGCATCCCCCTAATGCGTCTGCTGATGCAAAGTTTGACGCACATAAAGGATCAGGCGTCTGCAGCTGAGGAAGAGGAAAGCCTTGATGACAGTCAGCCATTGTCTGGCCAGGGCAGTGTACAGGACGAGGTAGCGGGCGAACAGGAGGAGGAGGACGAGGAGGATGATGGGGATGATTATATTTTTAATGAGGAAGCTTTTCCGGGGCCAGTGGAAATTGTTGGCGCGGCAAGGCCGGGTTCTGGTTTTTGGAGGGACACAAGTGACGTGGATTTGCCTGAAACTGCCCCTCAACCAAGCACAACCACAGATTTGAGAACTGGAACTTTGGGCCACATGGCGGATTATGCCTTACGTATCCTCAAAAGGGACACACGCATTACTAAAATGATGAACGATGACGATTACTGGTTGGCCTGCCTCCTTGATCCTCGCTATAAAGGCAAATTGCAAAATATAATGCCACATGAGAACTTGGAACTAATATTAGCAACCAAACAATCAACTCTTGTTGACCATTTGCTTCTGGCATTCCCTGCACACAGCGCCCGTGATCGTTCTAACACGAGCTGCAGGGGCCAGCAGACCAGAGGTGTTAGAGGGGCAGAAATCAGAAGTGGCGTTGGCCAGAGGGGTTTTCTGACCAGGTTGTGGAGTGATTTTGCTATGACCGCAGACAGGACAGGTACTGCAGCATCAATTCAAAGTGACAGGAGACAACATTTGTCCAGTATGGTTACTAACTATTTTTCATCCCTTATCGACGTTCTCCCTCAACCGTCATTCCCATTTGATTACTGGGCATCAAAATTAGACACATGGCCAGAATTGGCAGAATATGCATTGCAGGAGCTTGCTTGCCCGGCAGCTAGTGTCCTATCAGAAAGAGTATTCAGTGCTGCAGGTTCAATACTAACAGAAAAAAGGACTCATCTGGCTACCCAAAATGTAGATGATCTAACCTTCATTAAAATGAACCACAACTGGATTTCGAAATCTTTTGCCCCACCTTGCCCGGCTGACACCTAGCTTTCCTATTTAAAGGTCTTGCCTGTGGACTATTCTGAACGACTTTTCCAATCTCATAATTTGCAGCACCTGATTGTCCAGCATCCGACATGTTAACACCTCCCTAAATGGCCAAAGTCCCCACACGGGGCCGTGGTATCGCCACTTGGCGCCAGCACCCGTGAGAGTACTGTTTGTCTGAGGAGGTGGGTGTGCCCGCTTTTGGTCGACGGCACTGCCACTAGGTCCCTCATTGTACAATAAAGTGTCTGGCGGTGGTGGTGCGCACCCAACGTCAGACACACCGTTGTAATATGAGGGGCCCTGGGCCTGTACCGCCGGCCACAAGACAGTCCCCCCCCCCAGCTCAAACAGTGCTCTACCACTTGCAAAATTTTCTCTCACAGCTCCACCAATGTTTAGTCTATGCGCTGACATCCTTCAATGCCTGGCACTGTCAATACCATTGTATTGACATTTTTCTTATGTTAGGCCTTCGAAGCCTGTCTGCGGTCACTCCTTCCACTAGGCCTCCACTGACCTGTCTACTGCTGCCCGTGTTCCCCTGGAACCAATTTTAAATTGCCTACAGCCCAATTTTTGTTATGTTAGGCCTTCGAAGCCTGTCTGCGGCCCGTTCTTTCCACTACTACTACACTGACCAGGCCACTGCTGCCCGTGTTCCCCTGGAACCAATTTTAAATTGCCTACAGCCAGCCCAATTTATTATGTTAGGCCTTCGAAGCCTGTCTGCGGTCCCTCCTTCCACTAGGCCTCCACTGACCTGTCTACTGCTGCCCGTGTTCCCCTGGAACCAATTTTAAATTGCCTACAGCCAGCCCAATTTATTATGTTAGGGCTTCGAAGCCTGTCTGCGGTCCCTCCTTCCACTAGGCCTCCACTGACCTGTCTACTGCTGCCCGTGTTCCCCTGGAACCAATTTTAAATTGCCTACAGCCCAATTTTTGTTATGTTAGGCCTTCGAAGCCTGTCTGCGGCCCGTTCTTTCCACTACTACTACACTGACCTGGCTACTGCCGCCCGTGTTCCCCTGGAACCAATTTAAAATTGCCGACAGCAAGCCCAATTTATTATGTTAGGGCTTCGAAGCCTGTCTGCGGTCCCTCCTTCCACTAGGCCTCCACTGACCTGTCTACTGCTGCCCTTGTTCCCCTGGAACCAATTTTAAATTGCCTACAGCCCAATTTTTGTTATGTTAGGCCTTCGAAGCCTGTCTGCGGCCCGTTCTTTCCACTACTACTACACTGACCTGGCTACTGCCGCCCGTGTTCCCCTGGAACCAATTTAAAATTGCCGACAGCAAGCCCAATTTATTATGTTAGGCCTTCGAAGCCTGTCTGCGGTCCCTCCTTCCACTAGGCCTCCACTGACCTGTCTACTGCTGTCCGTGTTCCCCTGGAACCAATTGTAAATTGCCTACATCCCAATTTTTGTTATGTTAGGCCTTCGAAGCCTGTCTGCGGCCCGTTCTTTCCACTACTACTACACAGACCAGGCCACTGCTGCCCGTGTTCCCCTGGAACAAATTTTAAATTGCCTACAGCCAGCCCAATTTATTATGTTAGGCCTTCGAAGCCTGTCTGCGGTCCCTCCTTCCACTAGGCCTCCACTGACCTGTCTACTGCTGCCCGTGTACCCCTTGAACCAACATCAGAAAATATAAAAATAAGTATTTTGCTTATAAAAAAGAAAATACTAAAGAGATATCAAATGCAGACATTTTAACATTAAAAACAAACACATACAACAAAAATCTGGTACAGTACTAAAAATGGCCACCAGCTACAATAACTTTCTCCTGCAAGTAGTTAACTGAAAGTTTTTTTCAATTTAAAACACAGATATGGCATCCACCGAGTGTTGTCCTGTCGCGTCTTCTTTATATTATTGCCAAGAAGATGCAAAACAATGAAAATAATAAAATCATTATTTACCAAAAAAATAGAGTAAGTCAAAACCACATTGCAAATAAACATTCATTACAAATAAAGAAGCAGGGCGCGTCCGAGGGTGAGTATATACCTAATAAGAATATAATCACCCTCGGACGCGCCCTGCTTCTTTCCGACAGCCTTCCTTCCTAAGAATCAGCCCTTCCGTGGTGTAGAGCACTCCAAGGTGTTCCCCAGGTTGCCTTTCCTGAGCTTCGATCTTCATGCTCTCGTTTAGTAGTTGTCGGAAAGTAGGCTGCATTAGGCCTACAAATTGGGTATGGGGTGGAGAGAGATGGTGTGTTACACTCCAAGGTGTTCCCCAGGTTTCCTTGCCATTGCTTCGGTCTTCCGACTCTCGTTTAGTAGTTGTACAAAACTACACTGCATTAGGCCTACAAAATGGGTATCGGGTGGAGAGAGATGGTGTGTTACACTCCAAGGTGTTCCCCAGGTTTCCTTGCCATTGCTTCGGTCTTCCGACTCTCGTTTAGTAGTTGTACAAAACTACACTGCATTAGGCCTACAAAATGGGTATCGGGTGGAGAGAGATGGTGTGTTACACTCCAAGGTGTTCCCCAGGTTTCCTTGCCATTGCTTCGGTCTTCCGACTCTCGTTTAGTAGTTGTAGAAAACTACACTGCATTAGGCCTACAAAATGGGTATCGGGTGGAGAGAGATGGTGTGTTACACTCCAAGGTGTTCCCCAGGTTTCCTTGCCATTGCTTCGGTCTTCAAACTCTCGTTTAGTAGTTGTAGAAAACTACACTGCATTAGGCCTACAAAATGGGTATCGGGTGGAGAGAGATGGTGTGTTACACTCCAAGGTGTTCCCCAGGTTTCCTTGCCATTGCTTCAGTCTTCCGACTCTCGTTCAGTAGTTGTAGAAAACTACACTGCATTAGGCCTACAAAATGGGTATCGGGTGGAGAGAGATGGTGTGTTACACTCCAAGGTGTTCTACAGGTTGCCTTTCCAGAGCTTCGATCTTAATGCTCTCGTTTAGTAGTTCTTGGAAACTACACTGCATTAGGCCTCCAAATTGGCTATGGGGTGGAGAGAGATGGTGTGTTACACTCCAAGGTGTTCTCCAGGTTTCCTCGCCATTGCTTCGATCTTCCGACTCTCGTTTAGTAGTTGTAGAAAACTACACTGCATTAGGCCTACAAAATGGGTATCGGGTGGAGAGAGATGGTGTGTTACACTCCAAGGTGTTCCCCAGGTTTCCTTGCCATTGCTTCGGTCTTCCGACTCTCGTTTAGTAGTTGTAGAAAACTACACTGCTTTAGGCCTACAAAATGGGTATGGGGTGGAGAGAGATGGTGTGTTCCACTCCAAGGTGTTCTCCAGGTTGCCTTTCCTGAGCTTCTATCTTCAGGCTCTCGTTAAATTGTGGTTAAATGGAACAACTGCATTTGGCGTACTAGTTGGTTTGGTGCCTACTAACAGTGTCTGCCGCTCCTTGCTGTTCTCCTGGTTTCCTGTCCTGAAATTCCGTTTTCAGGCGCTCGTTAAGTAGTTGTTAATGTTAGACTGCATTTGGCCTACTAGTTGGGTTGGGGCCTACTATCGGTGTCTGCCACTCCTTGCTGTTCTCCTCCACTGAACAAAGCTGTGCCGCCTGTTTACTACGGTTGCCAATTTTGAACTTCATTTCGACTACTTACTGATTTGGGCCTACTCTCTGTGTCAGTCTCTCATTCCAGTTGTCCTCCACTGCAATGCCCCCTGGTTATTCCTGTGTTACCAATTTTGAACTGCATTTAGCCAACTTTATTCTTTGGGCCTATATCTGTGTTTCCTCCTCATCCTGCCCATTGCCCAGCCAGTGATAGATGAGTCTGCTGGTACATTGACCCATAACGCAACATTCCCCGTGCACGCTACACAACAACATTGTGACCCTGCTGAAAGTCAGGTTGCTCTTCCCGCATACCATACCACCTTACACGGGGACAAAGAGGAAGGTGCAGATGAAAGTGCAGGTTCCTTCATCAGGTGGGGGGAGGAATACTAGTTGGCGACGTCACTGGCACAGGGCCTCTCATAGTACGCAAAAGTGTTGCTGCCGGTGGGAGGCGCCCCCGCCGTGCAAACACACCGCTGTACTTTGAGGGGCCCTGTGCCAGTGCCAATGCCAACGAGTGGGCCCCCCCTGCTTGCTCAGGTTCACAGCACTTGCAAAGTTGAAATACTTACCTCTCCCTGCTCCACTGCCGTGACGTGGTCCAGATTTCCTGGGCCCACTAATTACTTGAACCAGCCCTACCCACCACAACTTTAGCCAAATGACCCCCAATTTCAAATGCCTTCCAATTATTATAAGGTAAATTACGCTTGACAAGCTTCATTAAGAAGAATGGATGGTTTTGACATTAAAATGGGCACTCTAGGTGTTTTCCTGGCCCCCACTCACTGCCGACTATGCTGCCCCATTGACTTGCATTGGGTTTCGTGTTTCGGTCGATCCCGACTTTACGTCAAAATCGGCCGATTTCACTCGACCCGACTCTTGAGATAGTCGTGTTTCGCGAAACCCGGCTCGACTCTAAAAAGGTCAAGGTCGCTTAACTCTACTCACAGTTGAGGGCTGCAACCCTCAGCTGTCAGCTTCAGCAAGACTGGCTATCAAGAATAGAGGGGTCCCCACACCAATTTTTTTTTCAATTATCTAAATAAATCATTTAAAAAACAGCATGGCATTTTTTTACAACTAGCCCTGCTAAAGCAGACAGCTGGGGCTGGTATTCTCAGGCTGGTAAGGGGCCATGTGTTAGGTGTCGAGTTCCCGCTGCTGCACATTGGGAATCTTGAACCATGTCCTGTGTGGTCTCCCATTCTTCCCCAGCTGCAGAGGAACCTGCTCAGCAGAGACATTGATCAGAGAGTCTTGCTCAAGCTGATGCTGTGCTTCTGGTTACTGCTGCCGTCTCATGTTCAGCTATTGTAACCAGCATTAATCAGCGGCGAGCAGACGCTCCGAGGACTAAGTCTTGCTTTTTGTCTACTGACGATGCCCGTGAGACAACCTCTCATTGTAAGTCGGAGGTCACATGCTCAGGTCCTGAAGCAGCTCTGATTTGACCACTGGGAAGGTCCCGGAAGGCTGCAACCATAAATAGTTTGCATGGCCGCTCGGCCATGCTCTAGTATAAGCTAAAATTGTGTATGTGTGGATGTGTGTTAGAAATCTGGTCAAAGCTCCTAAATCAACCCCCTCCCTAGCGTTGTTGCACATTGTTGACTGTTTGAGATGACTAGTGCCTGATTGTGCCATCCAGCACAAGGCACAAGCATACAGCGTCAAATAAGCAGCATCTACCAGTGTGGCACCGTGCGCAATCAGTGCGCTCTCCAAGCCCCAGTTAGGGTGGTTAGTGATGTCTGCCAGAGCAGTGCTGCACGCACCTAGTGCACTAAATCGATTAGCTTAGTTTCTCCCTGACCCCGCAGTTGCAGCACCGAGTGCTAGTGGGTCTAGAGAGACCCTGTGTCCTTGGAGCAGAGTCCTGTGACCTAGCACTAGCGCTCACTCAGCGGTATTGCAGCCCTGTGATGCAACAGGGTTCACCTCCTTACATATCGGGTGAAGTTAACCAGTGTGTGTTTTCATTATACTGCCATATACTGTCCGGGATTACAGATCAGCAGGTGTCATCTCTGCATGGTGGACCCCAGGCTGCGAACGCACCTTATATGTTCCTTTATATCATTTGGTGCATTCAACAGCCTTACCACCATGAATATTGACCCAGTCAGCCTAAAAATAGCAGCCCGCAGCAACCTAGAAAAGGCGCATCTATTAGATGCGCAAATTCTGGTGCTTTGCCCGCCTCTTCATTCTTGCCCTGTAGTGGTGGCAAGTGGGTTTCATATTTGTGGGATTGATGTCACCTTTGTATTGTCAGGTGACATCAAGCTCACGGCTTACTAATGGAGAGGCATTTATAAGACACCTATCCATTACTAATCCTATAGTTATATAGTAAATAAAGACACAGCAAGAATAAAGTATTTTATTTGAAATAAAACAAAACACAGTTTTCCATTTTTATTTAAAAATAACAAACACAGTTATACTCACCTACTGCATTCTTCCACTGAATCCCTTGTCTCCTGTAATAAAACAAAAATAGAAAACAACAATATCCCTCACCTATGCGTCATTCTGTCCCATGCCGTAATCGATGTCTGGGGGATAAACAGTTTTCAACCTGAATGGTGCCTAGATGCATCCATCTCTACACGGCAGTACAGTAAAATATATTGACTGACCTACAAATGAAACCTAAAGGAAACAAAATGACACACAAAACCTAACTTGGCACATTTAAGCAAAGCAAGAATCAAAGAGTATTTTTAACAGTAAGAGAAATGTATTGATACAATTAAAACCTTATTTTAAACAGAGTACCACTACTAAAGTGCAGGTCCAAAAGGGGTTAACAATGTGGAAGCATGGCAAATGTTAACAATAAGAGAAACCAATAATGTTAAACTAAAGTGAGCAATAACACGAGATCAATCAGCATAGCTATCAACTGTGGGATCAATTGATAAAGCCAAATTATAGATAAATATCCGCTAATATCAATGTAGGATAAAACGTACAGACAAGTCGCTAATTAAACAAGGACAAAAGGGAGAGGGTAAAAAAACCCACAAAAACGACCATGGAGTACACATATATTAATAAAATATAATCCATCTTTATTAAATATGATATAGGACAAAGAACAGGTGAGGACACAGTGCGACACTAAGTACAAATCACCACACAAATGCACGTCTGCACCAGGAGCGCACGGAACCAGGGGACAACAGTCATGATTATCAGGGCCATTCCCTCCCCAAAAAGGGTATAGTCAGAGTAGGTAACATGCAATAGTCAGTAGCTACATCTGCGCATATGTAGCATATACAATGTAGGGAAAAGCACAAGGCTGTACAAAAATAAAGACTGCAATATAGGACAACTTGTGCCACAATAGGCAAAATATTTGCTACAAAAAGGTTGAAAGTAATTACCTGTAGTGAGTTGCAGATATGAAGGTTCCCAGGGTTCGTGCGTCTACCCCGACGCACGTTTTGGAAGCACTCCATTTCACTTCCCGTGGTCACTAGTATATAAACCAGTTCACGGCACTATGTGCCATGCCCCCTGAAGGAGTGTTTCCGAATTGTGCGTCGGGGTGGACGCACGGACACTGTGAACCTTCATATCTGCATCTCACTAGAGGTAATTACTTTCAACTTTTTTGTAGCAAATATTTTGCCTATTGTGGCACGAGTTGTCCTATATTGCAGTCTTTATTTTTGTACAACCTGGTGCTTTTCTCTACATTGTATAGAGATGTAACTACTGACTATTACATGTTACCTACTCTGACTATACCCTTTTTGTTAAACTAAAGTGCAAATTCAATCCTTAACAGGCAAGATAACAACTATGTGTCTAGTCCTAATTCATAAAGTTAAATATGAGGCAGCACAATAAATTTAAAGACTGCTATCTAAGCAGGAGGCAATGGAAGGATCTAACAACTACTTCAAATGCCCACAATAATGAGAGTTGTCCTCGTGTAAGGTGGAGGGTAAGTTAGAAGCAATGCCAGAATGACTAAAGTGTCAGTAGTGCCAACGAAATAACTGCTATGCACAGAAATTAAGGTGATTAAGTGCAAAGTTAAGCCAATACATACATAATGAGATAGTATATAAACCCTGACCTGCCGCCCCATGTGTGTTTTGTTGTCTTCGTGACAGATGGCAAAGAAATGGCTGCAGGGTACAATAACTTTTTTGTACTAAGAATGGCAAAGACACGACTTCAGAGTACAATTATTTTTTGCCACACTTCTCACATATAATTAGCAGTACAGTAAAATTATTTTTTAGCCTACATGATTTGCAGCTGCTAGACAGCTTGAAAACATGTGGGGGGTTGCCTGTTTGTTAGGTAATCCCCACATGTATTCAAGCTGTCTAGCAGCTGCAAATCATGCAACTGCATCGACGAAAGCTAAGTCTCCGAGCACGCCAAAATACTCAGAGACCACCTGAGCATGCTCGGGAAATCTCGAGTAAGCAGTATACTCGCTCATCACTATTCCAGAGTTATTACCACATGGATTAACTCTGGTCAAAATTGTAAAAATTGGCCTGGTCATGAAGGTGAAAACAGGCTTGGGGGGTGAAGGGGTTAAACAAGCTTTTTACCACTAGTTCCCATCGATTTATTCATTATCATATGTATTATAAGGTCACTTACACTTTAATAAGGCTGGTTTTATGGTAAAGATCTTGAATCAAATTGAAAATCATCCTAAAACTCCTTATAGTGTCATATATGTCTTTTTGGAGGCTTTGAAATATTTTCAAGTAGCTGCATATTTAATTTCCAGGTAAAATTTTAACTAATCTGTAGAATTTGACTTTTGCTTATCCTTGTTACCAACCTTTTTTCAAACCAGTTTAAACATGAGTGTATGGATATATAGATATATTTTTTTTTCTTTTGTGATAATTGACTCATTATATTATTGCTTTAAAAAGTTAACAAATGAGACACAAAAACAATTAATTAGTTTGTCATACACACACAAGAACATGATTGATTAACAAATGTGCCCTTTAACAAATACACATTGTAGGTTACCAATTATAAGGGTGCTAGGATTGTTTGGAGAAATCTCTGTAATTCTTAAAATGTCAGATCATTTCTATGACAGTGAAAATCAAATACTATTTGTCTAATGTTATGTACACACAATTCTAAATCGTAACAGAGAAGCCCAGAAAAGCTTTAACTCTAAGAAAGATTGAGAAAAATAATGTGCACATAATATTAGCTCAAAGTGATTAACTGAAACTCATCTAATTAATTACAATTATGTTCATACAGGCCAGCAAATAAGCAGGAAATCTATAACAGTCTGGTGCTAAATCCATTTCCACAGAATAGAAGAATTGTCTGAAGATATAAAAATCTTCAGCATGTTCTAAAATGAACAATTTTTTTCCAGAACTTGAACAGGATTTTAAAAACTGTACCTACATGCATTGCACTATGGTTCGCTATACATTTTCCTTGAGAAATCTATGCAGATAAGCTTTTTCACATGAATATGCCCAAAAAGTGAAAATGTTATAAATGTAATAGAAATAATTATTAAAGGCGCTGTGTCACGATGTAACATATAATTAAATCAATATGCAAACATCACAGAAATAAATACTTTTGCAATTTAAGCCTATTAAAAATGATGCCCCATTCAAATTATATGTAGCTTTGATGTCTAGAATCCTGCCCAGCTCCCCTCTGGTCATATTTAATTACTTAAGCCTATGTCCTATCCCCTGATGACACCATTAGCGTGGTGAAACATGTTGGGGGACGCTGGTACTAAACATTGTTGTCCGATTCAGCCATCATGTATTAGCATACCAGGTGCTATACACTGTATTAATATAAATTAGCAGAAATACTGCATAGAATAACTGCAGACATTTGAGACAGATTAGGAACAAAATGTTTACATACTTTGTATATGCTTAACTTTAATTAATAGAAATAAAAGTTGAATTTTATGGTCTAGTGATCGTTTACTTGGGGTTCTCCCCAATTTGGAAATTCTTGGGGGTTGTACTCATCCTTCTTTTTCCTTCAAACTCGATGGGTGGAGTTGATAACATAAAGTTTCATTTTGGTCTCAACTGATCACATGACCTACTCCCATTCCTCCTTTGGATCATCCAGATGGTCATTGGTGAACTTCAAGTGTGCCTGGACATTTGCTGTCCTGCAGGATTTTAATCCATGACAGCATAGTGTGTTTCTAATAGTAATGTTTGAGACTGTGGTCCCAGCTCTTTTCGTGTCTTTGACTAAGTCCTCCTGCGTAGTTTTGATATGATTTCTGTTCTTTCTCAGAATCATCCTTAATAGGGATGAGCAAACTTGTTCAGTTAGGTTATCAAATTCAAATCCCCGCCTCGCATCTTTAGCACCTGTTTTGCAGCCAATAAGCATGCGGGCATTGCCTGTGAGTCACTTCAATGCCGTAGTCATCTTGATTTTGGCATTATTGTGATTGGCTGGCCATGTGATATCATCAAAGATTATAAAAGGACAGGCGCCACCTGGCTCGGTACACTGATGCCATTGCACAGCTCTGTGGTACTTCATATTGGAGGGAGAGAGTTCTTGTCATGGTCCGTGTTCACTGTGTGCCTCCTGGCTCGATAGACTGATGCCATTGCACAGCTCTGTGACACCTCGTATTGGAGGTAGAGAGTGTTTGTCAAGGCCTGTGTGCATAGTATAACAAATCATTTTTCTTCCTAAAAGAAGACACCGACTGCCAGGGACAGGACCAGGGGATGCAGGAGGGTCCAGGGACACCGAAGGTACCGGGGGGGGGGGCTTGGGGGTCCCCATTTCTCCCTTCTCTGATGTGATAAATCATATCAGAAAACAGAGAAATTAAATGGGAAATTGGACTTTTATTTCTGCAGTCGTCGTTATTTCGTGAATAACGGTGATCACAACACTGGGGTCGATAAAATACGACCCGAATCATGTTCTCCGGAGTATCAGCTACCCCAGGTAGCCGAGACCACTGAGAATTTCTGATGCAGTGGAGCGCTATAGCCTTATTTCTCAGCGCCATTAAAAAGCAGCGCTGAGGAATAAGTCCCCTTAACTGCCACCTTTAAAAGGCATATCAGCAGTCGTTAAAGGGTTAAAGAACAACCATAAGACGGATTCCATCAACCAAGGTGTCATTTTGATCTGTATAACGGCACCAACCTGACAATGTAGGTGTTAGGAGTCGAGTTTCCTCTGCTGCACAGGGGGAATCTCGATCCGTGTCTGCTGCGGTCTCCCATTCGGCATCGGCCGCAGCGGGGTCTGCTCAGCGGAGGCATCGCTCCCAGCATCTCGCTGGGACTGATTCTATGCAAAGGGTTACTGCTGCCTTTTCTGGCTCTCCTGTTGTACCATGCACTGATCTGCGGCGAGCGGGCTTCTCTGGGACTAAGTCCTTATTTGCACACACTGAGCATGCCCAGGGCAAGATCTCCCGTTGGAGATCGAGGGTCACATGCTCAGGTACTGCAGCACGTCCCATTGGTCCTCCAGGAAGGTCCTGAAAGGGCAAAACTTCGGTAGCAGCTTCCTGTGCTGCAACTATATAAGCTGCGCATGACCGCACGGCCATGCGCTAGTATTGTCTTGAAAATATATGTGTGTGTGTAGATGGATGTATGTCGAAGGATGAAAGCTCCTAAATATCCCTCCCTAGTGTTGTTGTCTGTTTGCGGATGATGGTAGCTATCTAGCGCCCGACTAGCCATCAGCACAAAACACAGATAACAGCGTCTAGTTGCTGTGACCGCCTGTACGGCGCCGTGCGCTTTCCTTACCCAAGCCTGGGTGGTTAGCGGCGTCCATTTGTGCGGCACCGCACGCACACTCGTGCCTTTTTATATTATTGTTTCTGCTCTTTGACACCCCAGTTGTGGTGTCGAGCGCATGAGGTCTTTGAACTCAAATCCTGTGTCTTAGGATTGTGTTCTGAGACTTCTTGCTTGCGCTCTATGTGCGGTACAGCGGCCCTGTGACGCAACAGGGTTTGCTTCCTTCACACAGGGTGAAGTTAACCCATGTGTGTATACTTATTGTACTGCCATATCGTCTGTCTCTACTAGCAGCAGGGTTTTCACCTGCACGGTGGACCTCGGACTGCGAACGCACCTAATACCATAACATCTGATTCTTGGTGCGTTCCGCCAGTCCTTAACAGAATACTAGCGCCAAGGTCTGGCTAGTAATGACGGACGATCAGCGTTCACAGCGGTACATCCAGCAGCTGGAGGGTAGGTTGGCGGCTCTAGAGTGTGCAACCTCAGCTGTGGACGTTACTGCTGTCGCTGTTCAGGCTGCAAGTGCAGTTGCAGCCAGTTTGTCCGCTGCCACCCCTGCTCCGACCTTATCCCGTCTCCCGCTTCCAGACAAGTTTGCTGGTGACAGTAAGCTATGTCGGGGATTCGTGAGCCAGTGCTCCATACATCTCGAGCTGCTGGCTGCACGTTTTCCTACAGAACAGGCGAGGGTGGGATTCATTTTGTCTCTTTTGTCAGGCAGGGCATTGGAGTGGGCAACGCCGCTTTGGGAACGTGGTGATCGTGTGGTACAGAGTGCTCCTATCTTCCTGGACGCTCTGAGGCAGGTCTTTTTGGGACCCCGCGTCACCCACGATACCGCGCTCCAATTGTTGGCAATTACTCAGGCTTCGTCCATGGTCAGCCAGTTCGCCATCCTATTCCGGACTCTAGCTTCTGAGCTGGAATGGCCGGATAAAGTCCTTATTCCGGTGTTCTGGAAAGGACTGGCAGATCATGTAAAGGACTTCTTGGCCACCAGGGAGATTCCCGCCACACTGGAGGAGCTTATTACTATAGCTACCCGCATCGATCTCCGTTTTAACGAGCGGAGGTTGGAGCGGACCCAGTGTAGGCAGAGGTTTCGGCTGGCTCCCACCTTTGCCAAACCTCTAGAATCTCCTGTTATGGCGTCTGACTCCCATGAGGCCGTGGAGGTTTCTCAAGCGGGACCTAGGTCTCAGACCGCTCGAGTACCTGTGGTGTGTAAAAATTGCCAGCAACCGGGACATTACGCTAATAAATGTCCACGGCGGTCGGGAAAACGATCGCGTCTAGTGACCATTGGAGGAGGTTCACTGGACACAGCGGCATTTTCCTCCAAATTGTCCTTTAAAGGGACAATCCTGTTAGGCACATCCACTCTTACAGTAGAGCTTTGTGTGGATTCAGGAGCAGAAGGAAATTTTATGTATTCTGCTTTTGCTCTGCGCCACGCAGTACCTCTGGTTATGCTTGCCAAACCAGTAACCGTTAGAGTGGTGAATGGGTCGACACTTCCGCTTCAGATCACACATCAGACTGTCCCTTTCACGTTAGCCATGTCCCCATCCCACCAGGAGATTATTTCCCTTCTTGTCCTTCCCGAGGGAATGGATGAGATTCTGCTGGGAATACCCTGGCTCCGTTTCCACTCCCCACATATTGAGTGGACCTCTGGGAGGATATTGGGTTGGAGTGAATCCTGTAAGGGCAGATGTGTGAAAGATTGCGTTCAGGTTTCCACCACTGAGATGCCCGCAGATCTCTCTACTCTCCCCAAATACTATTGGTCTTATGCAGACGTCTTCTCCAAAAAGGCCGCGGAGACCCTTCCGCCTCACCGTCCCTATGACTGTCCTATAGATCTCTTGCCTGGAGCAGAACCTCCTCGGGGACGTGTCTATCCCCTCTCTCTCCCGGAAACGGAGGCTATGTCCCAGTACATCCAGGAGAATTTGGCAAGAGGGTTTATTAGGAAGTCAGTGTCACCAGCAGGAGGAGGGTTCTTCTTCGTACAGAAGAAGAATGGAGAGTTGCGTCCTTGCATAGACTACAGGGGTCTTAACGCCATCACCGTTAAGAATAAATACCCGCTGCCCCTGATTTCTGAGCTTTTTGATAGGCTACGGGGAGCTAAGGCATTTACCAAATTAGACCTGCGGGGAGCTTATAACCTGATTCGCATCCGTGAGGGGGACGAATGGAAGACGGCGTTTAACACTATGAGTATCTGGTGATGCCCTTCGGGCTCTGTAATTCCCCAGCCGTTTTCCAAGTCTTTGTCAACGACATCTTCCGGGATATGCTTTCCACCTCGGTCGTAGTCTATCTGGATGATATTCTCATCTTCTCTCCAGATATTGACTCCCACCGGAGAGATGTTGGCAGAGTCTTCGACCTCTTACGGGCAAACTCTCTTTACGCAAAGTTGGAGAAGTGTGTGTTTGAGCAGGAGTCTTTACCTTTCCTGGGCTATATCATCTATGCCCAGGGATTGGCTATGGATCCTGCTAAACTACAGGCTGTGATGGACTGGCAAGAACCCCATTCACTTAAAGCGGTGCAGCGCTTTATGGGGTTCATTAATTATTACCGCCAGTTCATTCCCCATTTCTCAACTTTGGTAGCTCCCTTGGTAGCCCTCACCAAGAAGGGAGCAAATCCCAAAGTGTGGTTCTTCTACTAAGTCTCATTTTGCTAGCGCTCCCATCCTACATCGTCCCGATGTCGATAAGCCGTTTATAATGGAGGTGGATGCCTCTTCCGTTGGTGCTGGAGCAGTCCTCTTCCAAAAGGATGCTCAAGGTCGGAAGCATCCGTGCTTCTTCTTCTCCAAGACCTTCACACCAGCAGAGAGGAATTATTCCATCGGGGACAGGGAGTTGCTAGCGATGAAATTGGCTTTCTCAGAGTGGAGACATCTCTTGTAGGGGGCTCGTTTTCCCTTTCAAGTTTTTACAGACCACAAAAATTTGCTCTATTTGCAAACAGCCCAGCGGCTAAATTCTCGCCAGGCCAGATGGTCCTTATTCTTCTCCCGATTCCACTTCACCCTCTATTATCTCGCTGGGGAGAAGAATATTCGAGCTGATGCTCTTTCTCGCTCTGTTGTGTCATCTGAGGAGGAGGAAGGAGAGCCTCGGCTTATTGTTCCTTCTGAGAGCTTGAGAACCGTGGCTCCGGTGTCGCTTGAGTCTGTGCCTCCGGGCAAGACTTTTGTGCCCATAAATTTGCGACCGGAGGTTCTCTCTTGGGCTCATTCCTCCAGGGTGGGTGGACACTTTGGGACAAAAAGGACATCTGAGCTGCTGGCGAGGACGTACTGGTGGCCGCATATGCTCTGAGATGTCAGAGATTACGTTCTGACGTGTGTCTCATGCGCCAAAAATAAGTCTCCTCGACAACGGCCGTCTGGGTTACTCTATCCCTTGCCGGTGGCAGACAGGCCCTGGGAGATGGTCGGGATGGACTTTGTAGTGGGTTTGCCCAAGTCTCGCGGCTGTACCATCATTTGGGTTATTACGGATCATTTCTCGAAAATGGTGCCTTTGGTGCCGCTCCCACGGTTACCTTCTGCACGGGCCTTGGCAGCGTTGTTCATAAGACACATCTTCCGCCTACACGGCATGCCAGACAAAATTGTCAGTGACCGGGGTCCCCAGTTTGCGTCTCGGTTCTGGAGAGAGCTTTGTCATCTTCTCAGCATTGAGTTAAATCTCTCTTCCGCATATCATCCCGAGACAAATGGGTTGGTAGAGAGGGCCAATCAGACTCTGGTCACATATCTACGACATTTTGTTTCTGCCAGGCAGGATGACTGGGCATCTTTATTACCATTGACAGAGTTCGCCCTTAATAACGCTGTAGCCGACTCCACCGGTCAGACTCCTTTTCTCCTTAATTACGGCCAGCATCCGCGGGTTCCTGTGCCTATGCCCGTGTCCTCTGCTGAATCCAGGGTGGCAGACTGGGCAGCGGAGGCACGGGACATTTGGGACCGTACTCAGGATGCCATTCAGGCCTCGAAGGAGAGAATGAGGTCCTCCGCCGATGCATTTCGGCGCCCTGCCCCGACCTTTGCTCCTAGCGATTTAGTGTTGCTATCCGCCCATAACATCAGGCTGCGTGTAGTGTCCACTAAGTTTGCACCTCGCTACTTGGGTCCCTTCAAGGTCCTCGAACAGGTTAATCCTGTGGTCTACCGTCTGGCCCTTCCTCCACGCCTTGGTATCACCGACACCTTTCATGTGTCCCTCCTTAAGCCCGTATACATGTCTCGGTTTTCTGAGTCATCTGCCGAGACATCGGGTTTGTCTACGGACGATTTCAAGGTGAACGCTATTTTGGGGTGCAAGGTGGTACGTGGCAAAAAATTTTATTTGGTGGACTGGAAGGGTTATGGTCCTGAGGACAGGTCCTGGGAGCCTGCTGAGCACATTCGGGCTCCGCAGCTCATTGCTGCCTTCGAGCATAGCGAGGCCCAAGGAGGGGGGGCCTTAGGAGGGGGGGTAATGTTAGGAGTCGAGTTTCCTCTGCTGCACAGGGGGAATCTCGATCCGTGTCTGCTGCGGTCTCCCATTCGGCATCGGCCGCAGCGGGGTCTGCTCAGCGGAGGCGTCGCTCCCAGCGTCTCGCTGGGACTGATTCTGTGCAAAGGGTTACTGCTGCCTTTTCTGGCTCTCCTGTTGTACCCTGCACTGATCTGCGGCGAGCGGGCTTCTCTGAGACTAAGTCCTTATTTGCACACACTGAGCATGCCCAGGGCAAGATCTCCCGTTGGAGATCGAGGGTCACATGCTCAGGTACTGCAGCACGTCCCATTGGTCCTCCAGGAAGGTCCTGAAAGGGCAAAACTTCGGTAGCAGCTTCCTGTGCTGCAACTATATAAGCTGCGCATGACCGCATGGCCATGCGCTAGTATTGTCTTGAAAATATATGTGTGTGTGTAGATGGATGTATGTCGAAGGATGAAAGCTCCTAAATATCCCTCCCTAGTGTTGTTGTCTGTTTGCGGATGATGGTAGCTATCTAGCGCCCGACTAGTCATCAGCACAAAACACACATAACAGCGTCTAGTTGCTGTGACCGCCTGTACGGCGCCGTGCGCTTTCCTTACCCAAGCCTGGGTGGTTAGCGGCGTCCGTTTGTGCGGCACCGCACGCACACTCGTGCCTTTTTATATTATTGTTTCTGTCTCTCTGACACCCCAGTTGTGGTGTCGAGCGCATGAGGTCTTTGAACTCAAATCCTGTGTCTTAGGATTGTGTTCTGAGACTTCTTGCTTGTGCTCTATGTGCGGTACCGCGGCCCTGTGACGCAACAGGGTTCGCTTCCTTCACACAGGGTGAAGTTAACCCATGTGTGTATACTTATTGTACCGACATATCGTCTGTCTCTACTAGCAGCAGGGTTTTCACCTGCACGGTGGACCTCGGACTGCGAACGCACCTAATACCATAACATCTGATTCTTGGTGCGTTCCGCCAGTCCTTAACAGTAGGTTACTGCGCACAATCCTCCTGACAACTTCCCTTTAAAGTGTGCACGTGCCATTATCGGTATTATTGCTTATCCATAGATTATTGTGTGGCCTGGTCAATTCGAGCCAAGACCATCCAAGCATGTTAGTGCTCGCTCATCTTTAGTGGCGATTCATCAACAATCTCCACAATGATAAATTATATTCTCTTTTTAATTTTACCCCATGCTCTTTTGCGAAGGAGATGTCCATAACATTTCTATTTGTTCCTGAATCAACCATAGTGGAAATCCAATAAGAATCAACTTGAAACTTGATAAAAATAAAACAATGAGAGTGCTTGCTTTCATTTTTAAAGTTAGGGGTAATGTAGGAAACTGGAGTCAGTAAGAAATGGGAACTAAAACTTAACATTTAATATAACCATGAGTGGAGAAAAAGTTTTGGTGTTATCATTCATATTCTCTCAAAAAAAGGCCAAGAAAGCAAAAATTTTGCCGGTGTATGTAAACTTTTGAGCACAATTATAATAAATCTTACCACCACAACATATGATACCACGCTTAGGGTTCGGTTATGCATATATTTACCCACTTACATGTCCCAATTGCTTCCCAGGAAAACTTTGTTTAATGTAGGTATATTAGTAATAATAATGCACAGCCAGCATAGCATTAAACATCACCCCTCAGTGTTTTTACAATGGTCAGTGCCTACCCTAGTTGCCAAAAGAGTAGCACGTTCTTGTGCCAGGGTTCCAAAGATTATCGACGTTGGACATGTGGGGGGTCGTATGCCGCTTGCTATTCGCTGGTAAGGGAACAAGTCCTTCTAGAAGACACGTCAATTAGAGTTTAGGGACTCCAGCGGCACAAAAAAATTGGGTATTAGGGACAGTATCTCCTGTTTTTCAACGGGGGTAATTTATATTATCCAATGCCTATGCAAGACAATATATGTAGGTCAGACTAAGAGAAAGCTCAAAGGTTCATATAAGATGGGCAATTTAAAAAAAACTATTTAAAAAAACTATTTAAATAAAATTATTTAAAAAAAACATAAAAAACTCTAAAAAAAACTTTTTGAAAAAACTAAAAAAAAACTAAAAACTTATAAAATAAAAAAACTATAACCATTTTTTTAGTGGTAGAACTTCACATACAATTTTTACTCCCTCCTTTTATGTATTCTGCTTGTAGTCTTTTAAAGTTTTTATTCCACCTCTTCAGGTTACACTGTGAATGGGTTAGCACAGAGCATCACAGCATATTTCCTTTACCCTTTCTCTCTCATTTCTTCTCATAATGTCTGAATAGGTCTTGGCTAATGATATGGTAAATTCTTGGTTTTAAACTAGGTAGCTACGGGTGTGTATATATGAATGTGGGGATTTATACACATGTGGACACACACATATGCAGTTTTTAAGCATTTAAGTAACTAATAAAGTTTGTGTATAAAAGTAGTGTACACTGGCGCTGCACTGACAGAACGAGAGGGAAGAGAGGGGACTAAATCGGGGGGGGGGAGGGGGAAATTGAGCTGCTGGTGAGATGACAGGGTCTGTGCTATACCCTGTCTGAAATAAAACAATATAAAATACAGTGGGGCAAAAAAGTATTTAGTCAGTCAGCAATAGTGCAAGTTCCACCACTTAAAAAGATGAGAGGCGTCTGTAATTTACATCATAGGTAGACCTCAACTATGGGAGACAAACTGAGAAAAAAAAATCCAGAAAATCACATTGTCTGTTTTTTTAACATTTTATTTGCATATTATGGTGGAAAATATGTATTTGGTCAGAAACAAACAATCAAGATTTCTGGCTCTCACAGACCTGTAACTTCTTCTTTAAGAGTCTCCTCTTTCCTCCACTCATTACCTGTAGTAATGGCACCTGTTTAAACTTGTTATCAGTATAAAAAGACACCTGTGCACACCCTCAAACAGTCTGACTCCAAACTCCACTATGGTGAAGACCAAAGAGCTGTCAAAGGACACCAGAAACAAAATTGTAGCCCTGCACCAGGCTGGGAAGACTAAATCTGCAATAGCCAACCAGCTTGGAGTGAAGAAATCAACAGTGGGAGCAATAATTAGAAAATGGAAGACATACAAGACCACTGATAATCTCCCTCGATCTGGGGCTCCACACAAAATCCCACCCCGTGGGGTCAGAATGATCACACGAACGGTGAGCAAAAATCCCAGAACCACGCGGGGGGACCTAGTGAATGAACTGCAGAGAGCTGGGACCAATGTAACAAGGCCTACCATAAGTAACACACTACGCCACCATGGACTCAGATCCTGCAGTGCCAGACGTGTCCCACTGCTTAAGCCAGTACATGTCCGGGCCCATCTGAAGTTTGCTAGAGAGCATTTGGATGATCCAGAGGAGTTTTGGGAGAATGTCCTATGGTCTGATGAAACCAAACTGGAACTGTTTGGTAGAAACACAACTTGTCGTGTTTGGAGGAAAAAGAATACTGAGTTGCATCCATCAAACAACATACCTACTGTAAAGCATGGTGGTGGAAACATCATGCTTTGGGGCTGTTTCTCTGCAAAGGGGCCAGGACGACTGATTCGGGTACATGAAAGAATGAATGGGGCCATGTATCGTGAGATTTTGAGTGCAAACCTCCTTCCATCAGCAAGGGCATTGAAGATGAAACGTGGCTGGGTCTTTCAACATGACAATGATCCAAAGCACACCGCCAGGGCAACGAAGGAGTGGCTTCGTAAGAAGCATTTCAAGGTCCTGGAGTGGCCTAGCCAGTCTCCAGATCTCAACCCTATAGAAAACCTTTGGAGGAAGTTGAAAGTCCGTATTGCCAAGCGAAAAGCCAAAAACATCACTGCTCTAGAGGAGATCTGCATGGAGGAATGGACCAACATACCAACAACAGTGTGTGGCAACCTAGTGAAGACTTACAGAAAACGTTTGACCTCTGTCATTGCCAACAAAGGATATATTACAAAGTATTGAGATGAAATTTTGTTTCTGACCAAATACTTATTTTCCACCATAATATGCAAATAAAATGTTAAAAAAACAGACAATGTGATTTTCTGGATTTTTTTTTTCTCAGTTTGTCTCCCATAGTTGAGGTCTACCTATGATGTAAATTACAGACGCCTCTCATCTTTTTAAGTGGTGGAACTTGCACTATTGCTGACTGACTAAATACTTTTTTGCCCCACTGTATATGGATATATCACCTGCGCTATGGAGTGGTACTGATGGTGCGTGCACTGCAACAATGCTTACACCAAAGAAAAAGACAAGGAATGCTCAGCTTAGAGTATCAGATTCAAAAGGTTGGCTGCACCTCAGATCTATGTGTATCCTAAAACACTAGTGATTCTAGTGGGGTAATCCTTTGTCTGATAATGTCTGATAGTGCAAGGGTGCAAATTAGCATAAAAACATGCACTTACTGGTGGCAGAGATGGGAGTAGCTGCGAGGATCAGGGAATGTCAGTCCTCCTTGAGGGTTAGTGTGTCGGGCTGCACTGTAGGGCTTCGGGGTGATGCCCAGTCTTTTTCTTTGGTGTAAGCGTTGTTGCAGTTCACGCACCATCAGTACCACTCCATAGCGCAGGTGATGTATCCATATATTTTTATAACTAATAAAGTTTGATTTTATACATAAATTATATTTTTTATATATGCGGCAAATGAAAATATACATGTGTATATATATATATATATATATATATGTTTATGCATATACCACTGAGCAGGCAAATGAATTACAATAGTCAGCATTTACAAACAAAGCATATATTAAATTAGTCCAGAGTACGGCAGCAGCTGCAGTAGCACATAGAGAAGTATGTGGATTAATTACCCGGGCTGAACGGGCCAGGACAAGGGCGTTACTAGTAGCACTATTATAAGGTATATATGGAGGAGATGGAGGTACGGACATTAACCCTGATGAAGAAGGTCGTTCACCTTCGAAATGCATTGGTTACCCTCCTGTATTGTCCCGCTCCGTAACTGTGTGATGTCACATTCAGACATGCGCGAGCAGGTACCGGCAGCCAATTCATCCAGCTGTAACTAGGGACGCCTTCGGCCGGGGCTCCCATGTTATTGAAATCAAACAAAATCCAGCTCACCATGGTCGATATCTGTTATGATAAGGTAATTCAGTACCACAATGGACATAGAGGTCAGAGCACATACAGTGACCTGACAATAACCCAAAAACATAGAACGAGCTCTGAGACGTGGGAACTCTGCTGACCGCAATCCCTAATCCTCTCCAACCACACCACAGGCAGCCGTGGATTGCGCCTAACGCTCCCTATGCAACTCGGCACAGCCTGAGAAACTAGCTAGCCTGAAGATAGAAAATAAGCCTACCTTGCCTCAGAGAAATACCCCAAAGGAAAAGGCAGCCCCCACATGTAATGACTGTGAGTTAAGATGAAAAGACAAACGTAGAGATGAAATAGATTTAGCAAAGTGAGGCCCGACTTTCTGAACAGAGCGAGGATAGGAAAGGTAACTTTGCGGTCAACACAAAACCCTACAAAAACCACGCAAAGGGGGCAAAAAGACCCTCCGTACCGAACTAACGGCACGGAGGTACACCCTCTGCGTCCCAGAGCTTCCAGCAAGCAGAAAAAAACAAATAGACAAGCTGGACAGAAAAAAACAGCAAACAAAATAGCAAAGCAGAACTTAGCTATGCAGAGCAGCAGGCCACAGGAACGATCCAGGAGGAAACAGGTCCAATATTAGAACATTGACTGGAGGCCAGGATCAAGGCACTAGGTGGAGTTAAATAGAGCAGCACCTAACGACTTCACCACATCACCTGAGGAAGGAAACTCAGAAGCCGCAGTACCACTTTCCTCCACCAACGGAAGCTCACAGAGAGAATCAGCCGAAGTACCACTTGTGACCACAGGAGGGAGCTCTGCCACAGAATTCACAACAGATATCCTTGTAAACTCGGAGAAAGGAGCCGCTGTGTTAGGGCGTAGAAGTATCAAAGGAATGATGAGGAATCCAGATCAATGAGATAGTGATAAAAACCTTTTCTTTATTTCACTTGGAAAATGTGCTCAGTGGAGGATAAACATATCAGCAATAACAGAGAATAAAATGCGATATCAACGCGTTTCTGGTGACCAAGCACCCTTAATCATGATATCCAATGTGTAGCTTGTCTTATACTTTTATACTAAGATTAACATGATTACTGAACAAGGTGAAAACACATGAGAGTGAATGCAGATTAAAAACAAATGCTTTGGCTGGATGGAAACACAATATAAATGATGTATTATTCACAATATTGAGCGTTTTTTTGATCCAAGATCCTGTGACATAAAAGTAGCAGCAAAAATTTACATAGAATATATGAAATTTCATTTAACATTATTGTTATTTTATAAGCACATAGAATTCATTATAATTGTTGGCATATCAAATATAAAAGCAGGTTCGTACTGGCGGTCAATTTTTAGATCTAAAATCCAAAGGGAAAAAAAAAATAATAATTTCATTCCACATGGTTGTTTTGCACTATGAATACTGGGGACTGAGTATAATTAGTAACAAGTCTGATATAGCCAGCTAACTTTTCCGACTGTTTTAGAAAAAGGAAAAAATAGCCCTGTACGTATTCTATATTAATATTGTTAAATGAAATTTCATATATTCTATGTAAATTTGTTTTGAATCTGCATTCACCCTCATGTGTTTTCACCTTGTTCAGTAATCATGTTAATTAATTACTATACTGGTGTGTTCACCAGATCTTAGTATAAAAGTATAAGACAAGCTACACATTGGATATCATGATTAAGGGTGCTTGGTCACCAGAAACGCGTTGATATCGCAGTTTATTCTTCATTTTTGCTTATGTTTTTATCCTCCACTGAGCACATTTACCAAGTGAAATAAAGAAAAGGTTTTTTTCACGTTGAGCTGGATTCCTCATCATTCCTCCCATGTTATTGCACAGCTGTGGCGCGCCCCCCGCTCCCTTACGAGTGAATAGCAAGCAGCAAGCTGCATACAATCCCCCGCATGTCCAATGTCGATAATTTTTGGAACCCTGGCACAAGAATGTACTACTCTTTTGGCAACTAGGGTAAGCACTGACCATTGTAAAAACACTGAGGGGTGATGTTTCATGCTATGCTGGCTGTGCATTTTTATTACTAATACTAGATGATGGCCCGATTCTAACGCATCAGGTATTCTAGAATATGCATGTCCATGTAGTATATTGCTCAGCCCACATAGTATATTGCCCAGCCACGTAGTATATTGCCCAGCCAAGTAATATATTGCCCAGCCACGTAGTATATTGCCCAGCAACGTAGTATATTGCCCAGTGACGTAGTATATTGCCCAGCCATGTAGTATATTGCTCACCACGTAGTATATTGCCCAGCCACGTAGTATATTGCCCAGCGATGTAGTATATTGCCCAGTTACGTAGTATATTGCCCAGTGACGTAGTATATTGCCCAGCCACGTAGTATATTGCCCAACCACGTAGTATATTGCCCAGCCATGTAGTATATTGCCCAGTCACGTAGTATATTGCCCAGTCACATAGTATATTGCCCAGCTACGTAGTATATTGCCCAACCACGTAGTATATTGCCCAGCCACGTAGTATAATGCCCAGTGACGTAGTATTTTACCCAGTGACGTAGTATATTGCCCAGCAATGTAGTATATTGCCCAACCACGTAGTATATTGCCCAGCCACGTAGTGTATTGCAGTCACATAGTATATTGCCCAGCCACGTAGAATATTGCTCAACCACGTAGTATATTGCCCAGTGACGTAGTATATTGCCCAGTGACGTAGTACACAGCACAGAGCCATGTAGTATATTGCCCAGTTACGTAGTATATTGTCCAGTGACGTAGCATACAGCACAGAGCCATGTAGTATATTGCCCAGTTACATAGTATATTGCCCAGTGACGTAGTATACAGCACAGAGCCACGTAGTATATTGGCCAGTTACGTAGTATATTGCCCAGTTACGTAGTATATTTCCCAGTGACGTAGTATACAGCACAAAGCCACGTAGTATATTGCACAGCGAAGTAGTATACAGCACAGTAGTATATTGCCCAGTCACGTAGTATATTGCCCAGCTACGTAGTATATTGCCCAGCCAGGTTTGTCACACTTTAAAAAATAAAAAATAAACATATACTCACCTTTCCAAGGGCCCCTTGTAGTCTACGGCAGCTTCCGGTCCCAGGGTTGGTATGAGCACAGGACCTGTGATGACGTCGCGGTCACAAGACCGTGATGACATGGCAGGTCTTTCTAGTGCAGGCGCGCAGGGCCTGTGATGACGTCGCGGTCACGTGACCATGACGTCATGGCAGGTCCTTCTCGCGCAGGCGCGCAGGGCCTGTGATGACGTTGCAGTCACATGACCGTGACGTCATGGCAGGTCCTTCTCCCCTACCATCTTTGCCACCGGAACCTGCAACAGAAGATGGTGGCCAGCGTGAGCAGCTCAGCGGACTACAGAGGGTGAGTATAGCAGGTTTTTTTTAAAATTATTTTTAACATTACATTTTTTACTATTGTTGCCGCATAGGCAGCGTCAATAGTAAAAAGTTGGGGACACACATGGTTAATAGCAGCGGTAACGGAGTGCGTTACCCGCGGCATAACGCGGTCCGATACCGCCGGCATTAACCCTGTGTTAGCGGTGACCGAAGGGGAGTATGCGGGCGACAGACACTGACTGCGGGGAGTAAGGAGTGGCCATTTTCTTCCGGACTGTGCCCATCACTGATTGGTCGCGGCAGCCATGACAGGCAGCTGGCGAGACCAATCAGCGAATGAATAACCGTGACAGAAGGACAGAAAGACGGAAGTGACCCTTAGACAATTATATAGTAGATACCTACATTAAACAAAGTTTTCCTGGGAAGCAATTGGGACAAGTAAGCGGGTAAATATATCCATAACCGAACCCAAAGCGTGGTATCACATGTTGTGGTGGTTATTTTATTCATACACAGGATAGGCCCACATCCTGCTCCTGATCCCAGCTGCTCGGGATGGTTCTGCTTGTCCTATACCAATTTTTCATAGATGTTTTTCCCTCTTCATTTAACTACCGATCCACCTTGTGGTGAGCGCCAGGGTGTTCAAGTTTTTATATATTAAATGTTAAGTTTTAAGTTTCATTTCTTGATGACATTAGTTACTTAAATCTTTTGGGATTATTGGAACCCCCCTTTTTTGGGATACTCTATTGCTGCCTCTATAATGGAGTAAACTGAATAAATTATGTCATTCACTTGAGTGTTTGGTTCAGACAAGACTGATTCTTTATCAGAAAATTTTAGATCCGCTACCATTGCCACTGCTACTGTTTTATGTAGTTGAGAAGAACAATTGGTGAGAAAGTGGTCAGACTTGCCACAATGAAAACATTAAAACGTTGATTTTCCAAAAGTCTTTGTTCTTTTCTATCAGCACTTTCACATTTTAGTAGGCTGCCAACGTGCAGCTTCAGATATGTCTGGACTCTTTATAGCAAAGGTTTTTGGACTGGTGGTTGAAGCAAGTAGATACAGGTTACTGTAACAGGACCAGTTTGAATTCCACTTTTCCAACATTCTCTCTGATAGTCGGTTGTCTATTTGATTTCAATGGTGAATGAAGTCATCAAAATTTGTTGGAGCATCAGCCTGGGTTGGTTCATCTTTGAGACTCCTTTCTTTAACCCCTTAACCCCCAAGGGTGGTTTGCACGTTAATGACCAGGCAAATTTTCCCTTTATGAGGTTATAACTCTGGAATGCTTCAACAGATTCTGATGATTCTGACATTGTTTTATCGCGACATATTGTACTTCATTATAGTGGTAAAATTTCTTTGATATTAAATGCATTTATTTGTGGAAAAAACGGAAATTTGGTGAACATTTTGAAAATTTCGCAATTTTCCAACTTTGAATTTTTATACCCTTAAATCACAGAGATATGTCACACAAAATAATTAATAAGTAACATTCCCACATGTCTACTTTACATCAGCACAATTTTGGGACCAACATTTTTTTGTTAGGGAGTTATAAAGGTTAAAAGTTGACCAGCAATTTCTCATTTTTACAACACCATTTTTGAAGTCACTTTGAGGGGTCTATATGATAGAAAATACCCAAGTGTGACACCATTCTAAAAACTGAACAGCTCCAATTTGTTTAATTTTTACCAAGGGTAACAGGAGAAATTGGACCCCAAAAGATGTTGTAAAATTTGTCCTGAGTACGCTGATACCCCATATGTTGGGGTAGACCACTGTTTGGGCGCATGGCAGAGCTCGCAAGGGAAGGCGTGCCATTTTACTTTTCAATGCAAAATTGACTGGAATTGAGATGGGATGCCATGTCGCGTTTGTAGAGCCCCTGATGTGCCTAAACATTGAAACCCCCCACAAGTGACACCATTTTGAAAATTAGACCCCCTAAGGAACTTATCTCGATGTGCGGTGAGCACTTTGACCCACCAAGTGCTTCACAGAAGTTTATAATGTAGAGCCGTAAAAATAAAAATCATATTTTTTTACAAAAATGATCTTTTCGCCCCCAATTTTTTATTTTCCCAAAGGTTACAGAAGAAACTGGACCCCAAACGTTGTTGTGCAATTTGTCCTGAGTACACTGATATTCCATATGTGGGGGTAGACCTCTATTTGGGCGCATGGCAGAGCTTGGAAAGGAAAGAGCGCCATTTGACTTTTCAATGCAAAATTGACTGGAATTGAGATAGGACACCATGTCGAGTTTGGAGAGCCCCTGATGTGCCTAAACATTGAAACCCCCCACAAGTGACATGATTTTTCAAAGAAAACCCCCTAAGGAATTATCTAGATGTGTGGTGAGCACTTTGACCAACCAAGTGCTTCACAGAAGTTTATAATGTAGAGCCGTCAAAAATAAAAAATCATATTTTTTCACAAAAATGATCTTTTTGCCCCCAATATTTTATTTTCCCGATGGTAACAGAAGAAATTTTACCCCAAAAGTTGTTGTGCAATGTGTCCTGAGTACGCTGATACCCCATATGTGGGCATAAACCACTGTTTGCGCGCATGGCAAAGCTCGGAAGGGAAGGAGCGCCATTTGATTTTTTAATGCAAAATTGACTGGAATTGAGATAGGATACCATGTCACGTTTGGAGAGCCACTGATGTGCCTAAACATTGAAACCCCCCACAAGTGGCACCATTTTGGAAGGAAGACCCCCTAAGGAACTTATCTAGATGTGTTGTGAGAACTTTGAACCTCCAAGTGTTTCACTACAGTTTTTAACGCAGAGCCATGAAAATAAAAATTATTTTTTTTCCACAAAAATTATTTTTTAACCCCCAGTTTTGTATTTTCCCAAGGTTAAAAGGAGAAATTGGACCCCCAAAGTTGTTGTCCAATTTGCTACTGATTACGCTGATACCCCATATGTGGAGGAAACCACCGTTTGGGCGCATGGCAGAGCTTGGAAGGGAAGGAGCACCGTTTGGAATGCAGACTAAGATGGATTGGTCAGCAGGCGTCACGTTGCATTTGTAGAGCCCCTGATGTACCTAAACAGTAGAAATCCCCCACAAGTGACCCCATATTGGAAACTAGACCCCCAAGGAACTTATCTAGATGTGTTGTGAGAACTTTGCACCCCAAGTGTTTCTCTACAGTTAGTAATGCAGAGCCATGAAAATAAAAAATCTTTTTTTTCCACAAAAATTAATTTTTACCCCCAGTTTTGTATTTTACCAAGGGTAACAGGAGAAATTGGACCCCAATAGTTGTTGTCCAATTTGTCCTGAGTACGCTGATACCCCATATGTGGGGGGAACCACCGTTTGGGCCCATGGCAGAGCTCGGAAGGGAAGGAGCTCTATTTAGAATGCAGACTTAGATGGATTGGCCTGCAGGCGTCAGATTGCGTTTGCAGAGCCCCTGATGAGCCTAGACAGTAGAAACCCCCCACAAGTGACCACATATCGGAAACTAGACCCCAAGGAACTTATCTAGATGTGTTGTGAGAACTTTGAACCCCCACAACACAACCCTAAATTTAGCCCCAACCCTAATTCTAACCCTAACCCTAATGGGAAAATGGAAATAAATACATTTTTTTAAATGTTATTATTTTTCCCTAACTAAGGGGGTGATGAAGGGGGTTTGATTTACTTTTTTAGCGGGTTTGTTAGCAGATTTTTTTGATTGGTAGCCGTCACACAGTAAAAGACGCTTTTTATTGCAAAAAATAGTTTTTGCGTCTCCACATTTTGAGATCTATAATTTTTCCATGTTTTGGTCCACAGAGTCATGTGAGGTCTTGTTTTTTGCGGGACTAGTTGACATTTTTATTGGTACCATTTTCGGCAATGTGACCTTTTTGATCGCTTTTTATTCCGATTTTTGTCATATAGAATGAACAAAAACCAGCTATTTGTGAATTTCTTTGGGGGGGCACTTATACCGTTCCACGTTTGATAACATTGGTAATGCAGTTTTATTCTTTGGGTCAGAACGATTACAGCGATACCTCATTTATATCTTTCTTTTATGTTTTGGCTCTTTTATATGATAAAAACTATTTTATATAAAAAATAATTATTTTTGCATCGCTTTATTCTGAGGACTATAACTTTTTCATTTTTTCATTTATGATGCTGAATTGAGGCTCTTTTTTTGCGGGACAAGATAACGTTTTCAGCGGTACCATGTTTATTTATATCCGTCTTTTTGATCGTGTGTTATTCCACTTTTTGCTTGGCGGTATGATAATAAAGCGTCCTTTTTTGCCTCGTTTTTTTTATTTTATTTTTTTACTGTGGTCACTGAACTAGTGGGACAGTTTTATAGGTCGGGTCGTTACGGACGCGGCGATACTAAATATGTGTACTTTTATTGTTTTTTTTTATTTAGATAAAGAAATATATATATTGGAACAATATTTTTTTGTTCTTTATTTAGGAATTTTTTTTTACACATGTAAATATATATATTTTTTTACTTTTTTACATTGCCCCAGGGGGGGACATCACTATATATTATCAGATCGCTGATCTGACACTTTGCAATGCGCTGTGTCAGATCAGCGATCTGACAGGCAGTGCAGGGAGACTACCCGGCGCCTGCTCTGAGCAGGCGCTTGAAAGCCACCTCCCTGCAGGACCTGGAAGGCCCCCTCGCTGGCCATTTTGGATCCGGGCCCGCAGGGAGGAGGAGGTAGGAGACCCTCCGAGCAACGTGGTCACATCGCGTTGCTCCAAGGGTCTCAGGGAAGCACCCAGGGAGCCCCCTCCCTGTGCTATGCTTCCTTATACTGCCCAAACACTGCGATCATCTTTGATCTTTGAGTGTGCCAGGGGTTAATGTACCAGGAGCGGTCCGTGACTGCTCCTTGCACATAGTGCCAGATGTCAACTGCGATAGTCAGCTGACACCCGGCCGCGATCGGCCACGCTCTCACCATGAGCGGGGCCAATCCACTATGAGGTACTATCCCGTCACTGGAAATTAAGTCCCAGGTCACCTCAATGGGATAGTATATCATATGGGATAAAGGGGTAAAAAATAGGAAATTTTACAGCTTTATTCCATTCAGTATCAATAACCCACCGTCTAAATTGTGTGACGTACTCAGCAACAGTATACCGCACAGAAAATGTGGATTACGTCCGTGCTGCCCCAGTAATGAAATTCCAGGAAATACCACAACATGTTGTATGTGGTGTTTCCTGAACAAGGGGTCCTAATGACCTTGAAACGCATTGAATAAACCACATTTAAACTTCATCACTACTCTGGAATTTCATTACTGGGGCAGCGCGGACATAATCCACATTTCTTATGCAGTAAACTGCATTATTTGGTTTTTGATCGACTCGTGGATCTGCAGTAGCCTACAGACTGTAATATCAGGTGAGCAGTTTTTGATTGGAAGCTCTCTGGCTTATTTTTGGATAAGACCCCATCTTGTGCTTTGTGTCTCCCTCTCTTTCAAATAGTACTCAGAAACACAGAACTTAATATCATGTAGTGCCATCAGTGTAGCTAAAGCTGATGCACAACAATGGGGGTGATCAAACACCTGACTCATGGCTGGTAGGAAGGCCTCCAAACCATTAAGTCAATCATTGTGAGTTTCAATAATGGGTCTACCCCAGGCTATGTGCCACTCGCATAATGATACACACCACCAGAGCTGTATGCTGATTTTGTAGTTGAAGGATGTGCTCAGACTGCTGTGCAATATTATAGCTTAGATTTTGCACAATATTCTGTAGATCCTGTGTAGCTTTTCCAAAAGTTTGAACGTTATGGGATGTCTGAGTTTCAAATGTTGTTTATTTTGTTTTAAGTGTTTGCATGTCTGCTTAGATGTTGATAGACAAACTGTTCATCTTGGTAACATACACCTCTAATTTTGCTCCCCCAGCGGTTTCTATGATGATAGGCTTGAGTATTATGCTATGATACGGGTGCAGCATTGCTGGAAACCAGTGGCCAGAGATGCACTAGTAAGGAACAGCAAGCGGTAATAGAAGTCCTTGGAGATAGCATAGGAGTTGTAGGAAACAGTCTGGAGCTGGATACTCAAACTAGACTAACAGCTAGACACAATACTCAAGCAATGAGTGATGAATCCATGTGGCTTTAACCCCTTTGCCCCGAAGCCTGTTTTCACCTTCCTGACCAGGCCAATTTTTACAATTCTGACCACTGTTACTTTATAAGGTCAGAACTCTGGAATGCTTCAATGGATCCCAATGATTCTGAGAAGGTTTTCTGTTTATATATTTTACTTCATGATAGTGTTAAACTTTCTTTGATATGACTTACTGTTAGCAACTCACCAGATCCTTACTCTGACAGGCAGGGCCTCCAGGGGGTCACTTCACTCCCCCATGCTGTGGTCAGTTTTCCCCTTTCTCCTGCTCCGCATGCTTCAAGCAGAGCTTCCAGCTGGGCCTCTAGCCATATCCTTAGAGCACACGCGTGCATTCCTGCCCTCTTAAAGGGCCAGCACGTGCACTTGCTGTTTCCTCCCCAGCCAATGGCTCTGAGGCAGTGTGTATATATTGCTTCCTCCCCACTGGGGAGGTGCCTGAACAACCTTCCTGTTTTGCAGTCTAACTTGCGTAAGGTTGCATACCTGTCCACTGCACTCTGGTGCATATCCTGCCTGCTGCACTCTGGTGCAGATCCTGCCTGCTGCACTCTGCTACAGATCCTGCCTGCTGTGCACTCTGATACAAACTCTGCCTGCCATACCATCCAGTCTGTCTTTCCGGGTCCAGCTGCTGAGCGTCCTTTGGTCCATCCTGAAGTGGCACCTGGCATGCATCGGGAGCCAAGCCTAACCTCACCTCAATTTTCAAACCTTTTATTTTTATGTCCTTAATTTTGAGATCATATCACACAAAATAGTTAATAAATGACATTTATCTCATGTCTACTTTATATCAGCACAATTTTTGAAAAATAATTTTTCTTGTGTTAGGACGTTATATGGGTTAAAAGTTATTCAGTGATTTCTGATTTTTACAACAGAATTTGCAAAACCATTTTTTTAGGGACCACCTCACATTTGAAGGGATTTTGAGGAGCCTATATGACAGAAAATACCGAAAAGTGACACCATTCTAAAATTCTAAAAACTGCACCCCTCAAAGTACTCAAAACCACATTCAAGAAGTGTATTAACCTTTCAGGTGCTTCACATGAATTTTTGGAATGTGGAAGAAAAAAATAAACATTTAGTTTTCTTTCACAAAATTTTTACTTTAGACAGATTTTTTTTTACTTTTGAAAGGGTAACAGGACAAAAATGACCATACAATTTGTTTTGCAATTTATCCTGAGCATACCGATACCAAGTATGTGGGCGAAATCTACAGTACTGTTTGGGCACATGGAAGTGGTGCCATTTGACATTTTAAATGTAAAATTTGCTTGCATAATTAGTGGATGCCATGTTATGTTTGGAAAGCCCCTGTTGTGCCTAAACAGTGGAAACCCCCAATAAGTGATAACATCTTGAAAACTAGACCCCTTAGGGAACTTATCTAGATATGTATTTTGCACTTTGAAACCACAGTTGCTCCACAGAAGTTTATATAACACAGAATTGAAAATAAGAAAAAAATCACATTTTTCCCAGATAAATCTTTTTTAGCTCCAAATTTTGCATTTTCATAAGGGTATAAGGAGAAATTGCTACATATAATTTTTGTGCAATTTCTCCTGAGTGGGAAGATACCAAATATGTGAGCTTGGGTGCTCAGCAGTGATTGGAAGGGAAGGAGCGCCATTTGACTTTTTGAAAGCAAAATTTACTGGAATAATTAGCAGATTTTATGTCGTGTTTGGAGAGCCCTTGATGTTCTTAAACAGTGGAAACCCCCAACAAGTGACACCATTTTCAAAACTAGACTCCTTAGGGAACTTATGTAGATGTGTTTTGAGCACCTTCAACCCACCTGTGCTTCACAGAAGTTTACAATATTAAACTGTCAAAATAAAAAAATAAAAACATTTCTTGCAAAAATCTTTTTTAGCTCCAAATATTGTATTTTCACAAGGGTTACAGGAGAAAGTGGACCCCGAAATTGGTTTTGCAATTTCTCCTGAGTTCACAGATACCCTGTATGTGGTCAAAAACTTCTTTTGAGGCACAGTGCAAGGCTCAGAAGGGAAGGAGCCCAATATTGCATTGCAGATTTTGCTGCACTGGTTTGAGGTGCCATGTCACATTGGCAGACCCCCTGAGCTGCCAGAACAGAAGAACTTCCCCATAGTGGATGCCATTTTACAAATTATACTTCTCAATTAATTCATCTAGGGGTGCAGTGATTATATTGACATAATAGGTGTGCCACAGAATTTTATAACATTGGGCAGTGAAGAAAACATAATTTACATATTAATCACCAAAATTTTGTATTAGCCCCAAAGTTTATATTTTCACACTGGAAAAATGGTAAAAATGGCACCAAAATTTGTCCCACAATTTCTGTTGACTGTAGAAATATCTCATATGTGGCTGTACAGTGCTGCTTAGCCATATGGAGAGACTCGGGAGGAACGGAGCGCTATTTGCCTCCTGGAGTGCAGATTTTACTAAAATATTTTGCAGACTCCATATACAGAGCCCCTAAGTGCTAGAAAAGCAGAATCCCCCCTCAAGTGACTCAATTTTAGAAATTATACCCATTTGGAAATTTACAGATGTAGTGACGATTTTGACTTAATGGGTGTTTTCCAGAAAAAGGCAGCAGTGGATGTTGCTGAGTGAAAATTGCAAACTGCCATTGTAGTGAATAATACATTATCCCCAGCTCATTCTTCTGGAAACATACACCTGTAAATTAGGCAGGCTCTAGACACACTGGAGCTCAGAAGGGAGGGGGCATTTGGATTTGGAAGTGGAGTATTTGCTGAATTTCTTTTGGGGGTAAGGAGACATTTTGCTTTTCCAAAGCCTTTGTTCTACTAGTAAAGTGGAAACCCCTAAAATTCTGTTAACATTTGAAAGACCCGAGTGAGGGCTTGTTTTTTTGTGGATTGAGTTGAAGCTTTGATTGGGAACATTTTACATAATATTTATGATCACATTTATCCGGCGCTCTATGTTGACCACTTACTTTGGAGTTTCCATCTAAATCTCTGAGTGACATGACAGATGAAACCCCTGATGGATCCATTCACTATAATGAGGCAGCAGAGTTACTCTGGACTCCGTCTGGCCTCTGTTCAGTAGTGTTCTTCTTTTCAGACGTGCACAAAACTGTAACCGACAGCACTTTTATGCAATCCTAAAAAGACGGATACCGATGGGTCACAGGTCCTATGGCATCCACAGTGCCTCCATCTGCCTCAGTATCTTCCACTAGGAATCATCCACTAGGGTTCTGTCTGAATCACGTATTTCAGAGATTTACACGTAAACCCTGGTGTAAGCGTTCAGTGCAGAGCACAGGATAAATGTGCGCTGAGCTTTACTGCGATCTTTGGGAGACTATGAAAAAATCAACAGCATGTGAAGAATTAGTTTTATTTATTTTTTACGCCATTCCTCAAGCAGTATAAGTGATTAGGCGACTTTATGGTTCAGGTTGGAGCGATTACAGTGATACCAGATTTTCTATACCTTTTTTGTTTAGCTTCTGTTGCACACTAAAAGACGGTTTTTATTATTGCGAAAACTAGTTTTTGCATCACCATATTTTGAGAGTTATAATTTTTCCATATTTCGGCTGACAGAGTCATGTTATTGCTTGTTTTTTGCTGGACGAGCTGAACTTTTTATTGGTACCATTTTCGGGCACATGACATTTTTTGATCGCTTTCTATTCTGATTTTTGGGATACAGAATGAACAAAAACAAGCAATTCGGGAATTGCTTTTTGGGTTTCTTTTATACTGTTTCCGCATGTGTTAAAATTGGTAAGACAGCTTTATTTTTCGGGTCAGTAAGATTACAGCGATAATAAATTTATATATTTTTTTATATTTTGACGCTTTTACACAATAAAATCTTTTTTTTAGAGAAAAAATTATTATTTTTGCATCACTTTATTCTGATAGCTCTGATGGAGCTGTATGATCGTTTTTTTTTCAGGACAAGATGATGTTTTCAGTGGTACCATGTTTTTTTACATTCATTTTTTTATCGCATTTTATTGCACTTTTTGGTAGGCAGTGTGATGATAAAGCATTGTTTTTTGCCTCGTTTTTTATTTTTATTTTTAATGTTCACTGAAGGGGTTAACTAGTGGGACAGATTTATTGAGAGGGTCATTAGGAAGGTGGCGATACCAAATATGTGTACTTTTAATGTAAATTTTTTTTATTTTCATAAATAAATATATTTATTGGAAAAACAGATTTTTTTTTTTCTTTATTTGGGGAGATTTTTTAAAATATGTTTACACTTTTTAATACTTTTTAAAAACTTTTTTACATTGTCCCGTCCTAGGACATCACTGCATCATGTCAGATCACTGATCTTATACTCTGCACTGCAGAGTATCACATCAGCATCTGACAGGCAGGGAAGCAGGCATGTCAGTGCCTGTTCTCAGCAGCTCACAAGCCACCTTCCCTGAAGGTGCCATTTTGTGGCAAGGGGTGTCCATGGAGACCATCAGAACAACGCAATCGTATGGCATTGTCCTCATGCAAGCGCGCAGGGAATGAGTTTCCTGGGCGATTATCCTCTATGTTGCTGTCACTACTGAGGGGTTAAATGCACGCGAATGGTGCTAGCTTCTACTTCTGCTTTCTCTCAACATGCCCGCCCTTTAAAGGGAACCTGTCACCCCGTTTTTGAAAGATGAGATATAAATAGTGTGAAATAGGGGCAGAGCTGGGCTTTACATTAGTGTCCTTTTGGTGCCTTTATTCCCCCGGGATGCTGCTGAAATACCTTTGTGAAGTGTCCGTTTTGTCCTGTCAGTCAAGTTGGTCAGGTCGAATGGGCGTTGTAAAATAGCGGTTCCTCCCCCACCTCATGCGATTCCCTGCGAAGTTTAGTTCCGCCGTTGGCGTTATGTTTAGCGCTTGCGCAGTGAATTTGCCTCCGGCAATCTGTGGGCAAAGCATAATTGACATCATTGCGCATGCGCGGGCCTTCACTTTAGCCGGGGTGCCCCGGAAGTTGTCATATCGGCAAAGTGTTATTCTGGATGCCGTATCTCATCCCACACTGCGAGCGTAAGTTTTGTGCCAAGATCGCTCGCCTGCCTTACGCTCGCAGTGTGGGATGAGATACGGCATCCAGAATAACACTTTGCCGATATGACAACTTCCGGGGCACCCCGGCTAAAGTGAAGGCCCGCGCATGCGCAATGATGTCAATTATGCTTTGCCCACAGATTGCCGGAGGCAAATTCACTGCGCAAGCGCTAAACATAACGCCAACGGCGGAACTAAACTTCGCAGGGAATCGCATGAGGTGGGGGAGGAACCGCTATTTTACAACGCCCATTCGACCTGACCAACTTGACTGACAGGACAAAACGGACACTTCACAAAGGTATTTCAGCAGCATCCCGGGGGAATAAAGGCACCAAAAGGACACTAATGTAAAGCCCAGCTCTGCCCCTATTTCACACTATTTATATCTCATCTTTCAAAAACGGGGTGACAGGTTCCCTTTAACACATTCTGTGCACTCTCTCCATATCCACGTCTCCCATGTATAACTCTGAGGCTCTACTGACATTTCTTACCCACTCCAAATTATCCACTACCTCCTTGCAGCACTCAAAACGTCCATGCAAATCATCCCACCACCTGCTCTTTCTGTTTTTTCTCCTTTTACTAGTTGCAGGTGACATCTCCCCAACCCTGGGCCTCCCTCCACCAGCATACATTACTCTCCTCCAGCTGCAAAGAGAAACCCTTCTAATCTTATTAACATTCAATGCATGCCTTCTCCTATCGCTTTCCAATGTGCTCTCTGGAATGCACGGTCTGTGTGTAACAAACTAACTTACATTCACGATTTTTTCCTCTTTAACTCCCTTAACCTTCTGGCTATTACAGAAACCTGGGTCCAGCATTCAGACATCACCACTGCTGCCCCTCTCTCGTTTGGTGGGCTGAAATTTTCACATACTGCCAGACCTGAGAACAAGACAAGGTGGAGGTGTTGGTTTGCTCCTTTCATCAGAATGTGCTTTCCAGGTCATCCCCCCGGTTGCCTCACTTACATTTCCTTCCTTTGAAGTCATCCCGTCAGACTCTTTAAGCCCTTCTCCTTGTGAGTGGCCGTTGCTTATCGCCCTCCAGGCTCCTCCCACCAGTTTCTAGGCCACTTTGCAACCTGGCTTACTCATTTTCTATCCTGTAACATCCCCACCCTCATCATGGAAGACTTTACCATCCCCCTCAATGATCCCCTCTCCCAATCTGCCTCTCATCTTCTTACTCTAACTTCTTCATTCGGCCTCTCACAGTTTACTAATTCTCCTACGCATGAGGATGGGAATACTCTGGACCTGGTTTTCTCCCGGCTCTCTTCAGGACTTTACTAACTCCCCGCTCCTGCTCTAGGACCACAACCTTCTTTCCTTCTCTGTCAAGAATTGTCTCCTCACCCGGGACACTTCAACTTACCACACTTATCGGAAAACAGGTATCATTAATACCCAGCAACTTCTGGACAGTCTCCACACATCTTTAGCTGCATCCCCTCCCTCTCCTGTCCAAACTTAGCATTGTCACACTTCAATAATACACTGAAGAATGCCCTAGATGAAGCAGCACCTTCTACATGCAGAAAGACCCAACACAGATAATGGCAGCCCTGGCACTTGATGCAAACACGCTTTTTTCAGTGCTGCTCACGGTGTGCAGAGCGACAGTGGAGAAAATCACTCTTAGCAGAAGACTTCATCCACTTAAGTTCATGCTCAAAACTTATAACTCTGCCCTTCATCTGGCCAAACAATCCTACTTCACCACCCTCATCACCTAGCTATCCAACAACTGAAAATGACTTTTTGAAACCTTAAACTCTCTCCAGAAACCTAAAGTACAGGCCCCCATCACCAGCCTCAGCGGTGAGGATCTGGCCACTTATTTCCTAGAAAAAATCCACCACATCCATCAGGATATCTCAGCCCAATCTCCTCAGTGCCTGGATCCCCTCTTCCCTGCCACACCTCAAGCTCACTAGACATCTTTGAGCCTGTTTCAGAAGAAGAAGTTTCCAAGCTCCTTGCTTCTGCTCAGCCTACAACCTGCAACAATGACCCCATCCCTTCACATCTCCTGCAGTCTCTCTCACCAGTGGTCACTGCTCACCTGACTAAAATATTTAACCTCTCTCTTTCTTCAGGTATCTTTCCCTCCTCATTTAAACATGCCATGATAACCCCTTTAATTAAAAAGCCATCCCTGGACCAGAACTGCACTGCTAACTACAGACCTGTCTCTAACCTTTCCTTCATCTCTAAACTCCTGGAACACTAGGTCCACTCCCGTCTAAACCGCTATCTCTTGGATAACTCTCTTCTCAATCCCTTACAATTGACACTCCACTGAAACTGCCCTCACTAAAGTCTCCAATGATCTAATAACAGCTAAATCCAAAGGTCATTGCTCACTGCTGATTCTCATTGATCTCTCTGCCGCATTTGACACTGTGGATCACCAGCTCCTCCTCACTATGCTCCGCTCTATAGGCCTCAAGGACATAGCCCTCTCCTGGTTCTCCTCCAACCTCTCTTACTGCTCCTTCACTGTATATTTTGCCTGCTCCCCTTCCTCTCCTCATCCCCTTTCTACCGGGGTTTCGTAGGGCTCAGTCCTAGGCCCCCTCCTCTTCTCTCTATACATTGCCTCTATTGCACAAACAATCAGCAGATTTGGGTTCCAGTATCATCTCTATGCTGATAACACCCAATTGTACACTTCTTCCCTTTACATCACTCCTACCCTAATTCAAAATACCAAGGATTGTCTGTCTGCTGTCTCTAACACCATGTCCTCCCTCTATCTAAAACTAAATCTCTCCAAAACTGAACTTCTTCTTCTCCCTTCTACTAACATCACTCTACCCAACATCGAAATTACCCTGGAGGGTTCAACCATAACTCCCAAGAAGCATGCCCGCTGTCTTGGCGTCATATTAGACACTGAACTTTCCTTTACTCCCTATATCCGATCACTCACTAGCTCTTGTCACCTGCATCTTAAAAACATCTCCAGAATCTGACCTTTTATCACCTTTGAAACTGCTAAGACTCTTACTGTTGCTCATATCCATTCTAGTCTGGACTACTTCAACTCTCTTCTGGTTGGTCTCCCTCTTACCAAACTTTCTCCTCTCCAATCCATCTTGAATGCAGGTACATATTTCGGTCCAGCCGCTTCAAAGATGCCTCCATCTTGTGCCAGTCATTACACTGGCTACCCATTCGCTACAGGGTCCAGTATAAACTCATCTCTCTCACCCACAAAGCTCTCCACAGTTCTGCACCGCCTTATATCTCCTCTCTCGTCTCTGTTTATCGCCCTACACGTGCCCCCATTCTACAAATGACTTTAGACTAACATCCCCCGTAATCCGAACCTCGCATCTCCGTCTCTAAGACTTTTCTCATGCTGCACCAACTCTCTGGAATGCACTTCCCCAGACTATCAGACTGATACCTGGGCCCGACCTGTTCAAGCACGCTTTGAAAACCCATCTCTTCAAACAAGCCTACCACATCAACTACTCAGTAAACTAACTTTTCCCTGTTCCCTCCTTCCAAATATTATTCTGAATCTGCACCCTACTATTCATCTGTCTCCCCACCCTCCATGCACACGATAACTGCACTTGATACTTGACTATTGCGCTTGAACACACGGGCTGATGACCGGATCATGCAGCTTTATATGAAAATCTCTATTTATTATAATTGCTAGACCTGAAATAACAAGCACTTTTCACCTATTGTGTCCCCCCCAATTCCTTGTAGATTGTAAGCTTGCGAGCAGGGACCTCACCCCTAATGTCACTGTTTAAATTGTCTTAACTTGTATTGAATTTATTGTCTGTACATGTCCCTGCTTAATTGTAAAGTGCTGCGGAATATGTTGGCGCTATATAAATAAAAATTATTATTATTATTATTATTGGTGCAGGGTGTAAGCTGTCACACAGAGCTGAAACCCGCACTCAGTGTGAGGCTGCGCAATCGTACTGCCATACATGTACTACTATTTGCTGTAACACAGCTCCCACAGAGCAATACATGTACGGTGCATGTTGGAAAAGGGGTTAAGACGGCCTAAACATTAAACAAGATGGACCAGTTCAGAACTTGCCATTTTATTAAATGGCAATTGCAGAACAAAGCTTCTTCCAGTGATAAAAATGGAATTGTAGCACAATTTTTTACTGTGACAAATCACAGCCACTAGTCATCAAACTGCAGAAGGACAACAGGAATCCTGACAGCATTATTGGGTATAGCAATAGTAAAGAATGTAAAGTGCTGCGGAATATGATAGTGCTATATAAGCAATCCAAAATATGAATATGTTTAGACAGACAATGCAAAAAGGGGGATAAACCATTTAAAGTTAAGAACTAGGTTAAAATATCTTTTAAAATCCTTTTTTTTTCTTCTTTTTTTGTGCTGTAACAAAAGAAGATCAGGTTACTGACAAATGCACCTCTTCACACCACAGGGGGCTGCTGAGAGAACCTAGTGTAATCCTTTGCTTTCTAGTCTGCAAGAAGTTGCAATAACTATTGACCTGTCTGAGCTACATATAAAAAACAGAGTCAGCATCAGTTAATGCAATTTCCAAACCAAGAGTAGAAAAATACATAAACACATTTGGCAAACAGATCTGCACAGGGCTAACTGCAGTACAAAATAATATTTTTTGCAATGCTTGTGAAAAGATGGGTCATTTTGCAGCTGCATGCAAAAGTAAAAGCTCTGAAAGTAATAACAAAAGCAAGGTACTAGCAAAAGAGAATAAAATAAATGCTAAGTCTGCAAATACAGAGATGACTTCAGATTGTGAAATTCTATATTCACTTAGTACACTGTATGTTGGAACACTGCCTATTAAGATTAGAGTCCCAAGCTTTACAGTACTAATTTATTCTGTAGCTTCCAGCAATGTAATGGACTTGACTTATTGGGACATTTTGAAAAGCAGAGAAAGACACCTTAAATTGTATGACACTTATAGTAAGATTAACGCTGATGTCTACAGAAATCTCTTACAGTTTAACGGGAACCTGTCACTTTGGATAATACTATTATCCTGCAAATAAAGGTTTAATCTGCAAGATAATAGTATTAGAGTTCAGGAGTAAGATGTCCGTCACATTGGTGGTGCGTTAAACGCAACCCCGAAAAAGACATTGCGTTAGCGCAATCTGCTAGCGCTTAGCGCTAAACGGATTGCCCTAATGCAATCTGAACCTAGCCTTATTGCTTATGCCAGGGGTGGGGAACCTCAGGCCCCAGGGCCATTTACGGCCCTTGATGACCTTTTATCAGCCCCCAGAACAGATTCTCAAGGACCGCATTCTTGGGCAAGGAGGTGTATTTTGATTGCCACAAGTTAATTTCTTCTTGCTCTGTTATCACACACATGCACTTTGAACATTGAAGGGCATGCAATGAAAGATTACGTCCTGACACCAGTGCCAGAATCAGGATGTACTTTGTGGGTTGAGTTTGTACAGCCCCCGAAGGATGGTATAAATATCCAAATGGCCCTTTGTAGAAAAAAGATTTCCCACCCCTGGCTTATGCAGTGAGTGACTGGGCTGCCCAAAATTATGACACACATTCCAATACCCCTTTCACAAGATGTACAGGAGGGCCTCCTGAAAAAATGTTGCATTGAATCCTGCCCCAAAGTTCCATGCATCTCAATAATCCTTTCTGCAGATGTACTTGAGGACCTCATGACAAAATTGTTCCCATTAGAAGAAAGTGTGTCTCCCATACTGTTTTCTTAGGCTAAGTTCACACTGCGTTAGCAGCAGCCCGTTCAGCACATACGCTAATGGGCTGCTGTAACGCAAGTGCCGGCATTTGCATCGCGCTGGTGCAGATAGAGCATCTGCTAGCTTTATCTGCGCTAGTAGTGACAGACCCGGAAACGCTGCAGCCCGCGTCTCCGGGTCCGTCACTCAATGACGGCACATCCCTAGCGCCCATTGTGGGCGTGCGCTAGCAATGCGTCCGACATTGCAGTCAATGGTGGCCGTAACGGACTACGTTACACCACGTTATGCCGCGGTGTAACATAGTCCGTCTAACGGACACCATTGACGCAGTGTGAACCCAGCCTTATTATGCATTGAATGCAATGCCTGGCCTGTCTCAAAGTTACATGCACGCCAATAAGCCTTTCAGCAGACATACTTTACCGCTTCATGACAAAATTGTTCTCATTAGAAGAAAGTGTGTCTCCCGTACTGTTTGCTTATGCACTGAATGCTAGGTCTGTCTTGCATCAATGTTACATGCACTCTAATAATCTTTTCAAACCACGTACTGGATGGCCACTGAAACAGAAGTTCACATTATTATTATTTTTTTATTACAGTAAACTTTGTCCATGTAGTGAATGTAAGGCCTGGCTGTAATTTGCATGCACCACAATCTCGCTTGGAAGAAACGTGGAGGAGTGTCTCATAAAAAAAGTCACATTAAAAAGGAGAGCTTCATCTATACTTGGAATGGTATGGGCTGAAAAACATTTCCCCCTTGGGGTACACCTTTTTTAATTATTTACGGGCATCATAAACACCCTTTCCAAAAAATAGAGTGACTGCTGCTCATGGAATACCTTCACCCTCGTGTTCTAGTGGTGGTGCCAGAAGAGACATGGAGAATGTCCTCATATGTCGCTATTCCCAATTTAAAGGAGCGGGTCTCCTACATTTTGAATGCCCATGCACTAAGTTTATGGGCTGACAAACAGTTCCCCTGGGGGTACAACATTTTAATTTTAGTAAGTATTTACGGTCATCATAACAACACCCTTAACAAAAATTCAGCCACTGTTGCATCATGGAATACCTACACCCTCCTGTTCTAGTGGTGGTGCCTGAAAAGACGTGGAGGATGTCCTCATATATCTCTATTCCCAATTTAAAGGAGCGGGTCTCCTACATTTTGAATGCCCATACACTAAGGGTATGGGCTGACAAACAGTTCCCCCTGGGGGGTTCAAAATTTTTATTTTTGGTAAGTATTTACGGTCATCATAACAACAACCTTGCCTGAAAATTCAGTGACTGTTGCATCACAGAATACCTTCACCCTAGTGTTTTAGTGCTGGTGCCTCAAGAGACGTAGAGGATGTCCTCATATGTCTTTATTCCCAATTTAATGGAGCAGGTCTCCTACATTTTGAATGCACATACACTAAGTGTATGGGCTGACAAACATTTTCCCCTTGGGGAGTAAAAATTTTTTTTTGTTTTATATTACTAACGGGCATCATAAACACACTCTTTCACAAAAATTAAGTGACTTTTGCATCACGGAATATGTTCACCCTGGTGTCAAAGTAGTTGTGGATGAAGAGGATGAGGATAAGGAGAAGGATAACACTAAATAGACAATATCAGGTAGAAAATACCCATTTGTGGTTGTGAAGAGGTGCATGAGAATACACCTCCCAAAAAAGACAATGTATTTGAGCTTATGTTTCGCTGTTTTCATTCGGTGCTGTTCAGAAATCTTGCCCAATCCAGCCCTTGTTCATTTTTATAAGAGTCAGCCTGTCAGCATTTTCAGTTGACAAGCGAATGCGCTTATCTGTTATAATTCCACCAGCAGCACTAAAAACACGCTCTGACAGAATGCTAGCAGCAGTGCAGGCCTGGACCTCAAAGGCCTAGCGATCCAATTCATGCCACGTGTCCAGCTTGGATACCCAATAATTAAAAGGCACAGAGGAATGACGGAGGACATCTGTACGATCAGCAAGGTACTCCTTTGGAATCTTCCCAAACATTGCACTTCTGGTGACAGCACCACTTGCCTCTGTGCCGGCGCAATGGGATGGTCTGATAAAACTGTCCCAGAACTTTACCATTGTTCCCTTGCCTGTGCTGGATTGTACTTCTGTCTCCCTCGCCTGTACTCCTTGGTTGTACAACAAACTCTGACATCGCCTGCCAGCCTTGTCAGACGGGAATTTTTATAGCAATTCCTCTACAAGAGCCCTCTGGTACTGCAATATTTTAGTACACCTCTCTGCCTCTGGAAGAAGAGATTGAAAGTTCTCCATGTAGCATAGTTCTGGAATGTCACCAACCAGTAATGAGTGTCACCAAAAATTGTAATAATGTGGGGGTCATGGGAAACGCAGGGCAACATAAAGTCAGCCATGCATGCCAGACTGCTAACAGGCAAGACTTCAGTGTATTAACCAGAAGGACGACTGACAATGTTGTCCTTCTCCTCTTCATCCTCCTCCCTGTCTTCAGGCCATCCCTGCTGAACAGACAGTATGACAGTTGTGCTTGTAGTACCGTCTATAGCGCATGAAAGTAGCTCCTGTTCTTCCTCCTCCTCCTCCTCATTGCCTACCAATCCACGCTGAGAAGACATGAGGCTGGGCTGAGTGTAATCCCCCTGTATGTTTCCTTGCTCCATGTACTCATGTTCTGCCTGCATTACATCCTCTTTGAGTATGAGCAGAGTTTTTCAGAATGCTGAGAAGCAAGGTACTCCCTTGGCATCTTCCAAAACATTGCACTTCTTGTGACAGCACCCCTTGCCTCTGTGCCGGCGTAATGGGATAGTCTGATAAAACTGTCCCCGAACTTTACCATTGTTCCCTTGCCTGTGCTGGATTGTAATTCTGTCTCCCTCGCCTGTACTCCTTGGTTGTACAACAGCTGCTAACAGGCAAGACTTCAGTGTCCTAACCAGAAGGACGACTGACAATGTTGTCCTTCTCCTCTTCATCCTCCATCCCTGCTGAAAAGACAGTATGACAGCTATGCTTGTAGTTCCAACTATAGCGCATGAAAGTAGCTCCTGTTCTACCTCCTCCTCTTCCTCATTTTCTACCAATCAACATTGAGACGACATGAGGCTGGGATGTGTGTAATCACCCTGTATGGTTCCTTGCTCCATGTCCTCATGCTCTGCCTGCAATGCATCCTCTTTAATTGTGAGCAGAGAGGTTTTCAGAATGCAGAGAAGCGGGATGGTGACGCTAATTATGGCATCATAGCTGCTCACCATCTTGGTGCAGTACTGAAAGTTTTTGAGGATGGTACATATGTCTGACATCCATGTCCACTCCTCAGGTCTAATGTGTGGAGTCTGAACTGAATAACAACGGCCTTGTTGAAGGTGGTAGTCAACCACTATCCTCTTCTGCGCACAAATCCTTTCCAACATATGCAGTGTAAAGTTCCAACATGTGAGGACATCACACACCAGTCGGTGAGCCGGAAGCTGCAAATTCTTCAGAAGCATGGCAAGGGCAGCTGAAGCTGTAGTTAACTTTATAAAATGAGCAGACAGGTGGTGTACTTTCTCTAGCAGATCCAGCAGCTCTGGGTAGCTTTGGAGAAAACGTTGAACAATGAGGTTAAGTACATGGGCCAGGCAAGGTACGTGTGTAAGCTCACCTTGCCTCAGAGCCACCACCAGGTTCTGGCCATTGTCACACATGACCATGCCTGGCTGTAGGATTAGCAGTGTCAGCCAAAAATTTGACTGCTCTTTCAGCACTGTCCACAACTATTCAGCATTGTGCGGTTTGTCACCTAAGCAGATTAGCTTCACCACAGCCTGTTGCAGCTTGGCTGAGGCAGTGCTGCAGTGCTTCCAGTTTCTGACTGAAGTGCTCATTTCAGAGATGGAGGCTGAAGAGGAGGAGTAGGTGCAGGAGTTTTAGACTGTGGGGGCAACCCTGATTGATATAGGGTCCACAATCCTTAGTGTCGGGAGGATGTGTTCCATCCCAAGGTCCGAATGCGTCCCGGATTCCACTATGTTAACCCACTGTGCCGTCAGTGAGATGTACACTCCCTGCCCACAAGCACTTGTCCATGTGCCTGTGGTTAGGTGGACTTTCCCACTAACAGCATTGTTGAGGGCACGGGTAATGTTGCGGGACACGTGCTGGTATAATGCTGGTATGATACACCGGGATAAATAGTGGCGACTGGGGACCGAGTAATTTAGGATGGCCGCCATCAGGTTGTCAAAAGCTTCTGTCTCAACAAGCTTAAAAGGCAACCTTTTGAGCGCAAGCAGACGAGAAATGTGAGAATTTAGTACTGTGGCCTGTGTCGCATAAGCTGGGTATTTCCGCTTGCATTACAATGACTGGGGTATAGACAACTGAAGGCTGCACTGGGACAAGGACATGGATGGGCTTGGTCATGGTGTTCGCTGACTGTGGGCAACAACTGGTACAGGGCACGAGGCATTTTCGCATGCACCGTGGACTGGGAATTGGCTTCTACACAAAAGAGTGGAAGAAGCAGTGGTTTCACCTGCAGACAGTTTTCCTGGAGCCTGGGGTTCAGCCCACAAAGTCGGGTGCTTTGCTGCCATGTGCCTGATCATGCTGTGGGTGGTCAGGCTGGTAGTTTTGCTACCCCTGCTGATGCAGGCATGGCAGGTGCTGCAAATGGCCTGTTTGGGGTTATCGTCCGAGTCTTTAAAAAATAACCAGACCTAACAGTTGGATTGGCAACTTCCATCATGTTGGTGTTACGGGAAATGGATGCATGCCTTCTGTCTGTGGCCTCAACACTGCTTCTTCCTTCTTGTTGTGGTGCTATGCCTCCTTCCCCATGTGTGCTGCTGTCCTCACTCTACATGTCCTCTTGCCAGGTTGGGTCAGTTATTATGTCATCTACCACCTCATCTTCCACATCCGCACCCTGCTCCTCCTCCTGACTTTCTGGCAATTGTGTCTCATCATCGTCCACCTCTTGTAACACTTTCCCACCATCGACTTCGTGTGACCATGGCTGCTCAAATTTTTGGGCATCGCTAAATGTGATCTCATCTTGCCCCACTCGAGGCTGACAGGCCAAGAGCCCAGCATCTTTAAAGGGAAAAGTGAACAGCTCTTCAGAGTCTCCAGGTGTGGGATCAGTTGTCTCAGGGCACTCAGCATGGTGGGAGGAAGGAGGAGCGGGATGAGGAATATGTGGTGCAGTCTCATGGCTCCTCAGACTTGACCGTGTGGAATATGTGGTGGTGCTAAGTGACTGGAAGCATTATCTGCTATCCAACCAACAACCATTTCACACTGCTCTGGCTTCAATAGTGGTGTACTGCGGTCCCCTAGAAACTGAGACAGGAAGGTCGAGCGAGAAGATCTGGAATCTTTGTTTTGGCCCACTTTCTTTATTATTATTATACATTTTTATAGCGCCATTTATTCCATGGCACTTTACATGTGAATACGGGGCAAATATAGAGAAATACATTAAACATGAGCAGATAACAAGGCACACAGGTACATAAGGAGGGAGGACCCTGACCGCGAGGGCTCACAGTCACAGTCTGCAGGGGATGGGTGATGAAACACTAGGAGAGGGTAGGGCAGGTTGTGTGGCGGTTCAGTAACTTCAGGATCACTGCAGGCTGTAGGCTTGTCGTAAGAGGTGAGTCTTCAGGTTCTTTCAGCTTGGCCATGGCCTCTTCCTCTGCATGCACATCAGCATCATGTCCACTTCCCCATACCTTGCCCCTTGCCTTGCCCTTGAGAAAACTTATATGTGATCAGTGTGCCGAAATACACACTTTTAATTCAATGGAATGTTGGTAATTTTTTTATTTTGTTTTTGACTATTTTTATTAATAACTAGGGTAAGACACACCAAAACCAGTTCAAAGAGCACTCAAATGCAACAATTTTTAACCCTAAGATACAGGAGGCGTCTGACAGAGAAACCTGTTGTGAATTCTGTGGCAGAGCTCCCTCCTGTGGTCACAAGTGGTACTTCGGCTGATTCTCTCTGTAAGCTTCCGTTGGTGGAGGGAAGTGGTACTGCGGCTTCTGAGTTTCCTCCCTCAGGTGATGTGGTGAGGTCGTTAGGTGCTGCTCTACTTAACTCCACCTAGTGCTTTGATCCTGGCTTCCTGTCAATGTTCCAGTATTGGACTTATTTTCCTCCTGGATTGTTCCTGTGGCCTGCTGCTCTGCATAGCTAAGTTTTCCTTTGCTATTTTGTTTGCTTTTCTTCTGTCCAGCTTATCTATTTGTTTGCTGGAAGCTCTGGGACGCAGAGGGTGTACCTCCGTGCCGTTAGTTCGGTACGGAGGGTCTTTTTGCCCCCTTTGCATGGTTTTTAGGGTTTTGTGTTGACCGCAAAGTTACCTTTCCTATCCTCGCTCTGTTCAGAAAGTCGGGCCTCACTTTGCTAAATCTATTTCATCTCTACGTTTGTCTTTTCATCTTACTCACAGTCATTACATGTGGGGAGCTGCCTTTTCCTTTGGGGTATTTCTCTGAGGCAAGGTAGGCTTATTTTCTATCTTCAGGCTAGCTAGTTTCTCAGGCTGTGCCGAGTTGCATAGGTAGCGTTAGGCGCAATCCACGGCTGCCTCTAGTGTTGTTGGATAGGATTAGGGATTGCGGTCAACAGAGTTCCCACGTCTCAGAGCTCGTTCTATGTTTTTGGATTATTGTCAGATCACTGTATGTGCTCTGACCTCTATGTTCACTGTGGTACTGAATTGCCTAATCATAACAGAAACCACAATGTGCAATATGTGGTAATTTTTTTAATTTTTTGAAAAGAAAATTACTGTCACAAAGTACGCTAACAAAAGGAAAAAAAGTAGAATGTATGCCTGAAAAGCAAGTTTTTGTAGCCCACAGATAGACCGGGCGTCAGACTGAGATAACAGACTGTTTAAATATGTTGCCTGGAGTTTTTTTTAATTTTTTGCACCACAAAATACTGTATAGATCAAATGTAGCAGATAGACAAAAAAGTGGAATGTATGCCTGAAAAGAAAGTATTTGGAGACAACAGATAGTTTGGGCGTCTGACTTATATAACAGAGTGTTTCAATATGTTGCCTGGAGTTTTTTTTAATTTTTTGAACCACAAAATACTGTGTAGACCAAGGGAAGCAGACAGACAAAAAAGTGGAATGTATGCCTGAAAAGCAAGTATTTGGAGACCACAGAGAGACCGGGTGTCTGACGGAGATAACAGACTGATCAAAATGTGGCCTTGATTTTTGGGGGGCCACCAAAATTGTGTAAATAAGTAGGCTATGACACTTAAAGAAAAAATTGGAGTACTAAAATTTTAAAATATTTAGTGCAATTAGATGTGATGCGTGTGGCATAGAAATCACAGTGATAAAAAACAATACCTGTAGCTAAATATTTTTGAGCCTGTTAAAGATTTTTTGGTCAACAGAATGGTGTCCAAAAATGTTTCTAAGACACTACAATAGTACCAAAAAAAGCCAGAATTTTCTGCGCACTCACAGCCTGGGACAAAAAAACCAACATTTTAAATTGTTAGATTTTCACGCTCTTGTATTAAAATGACTAGGCTGTAGTCTACAGTGTGACCAAGCAAATAAATGTAGAACAAAGGGGGTTATGGATTGCTTCGTAATAAAATTAGCAAGTATAATCTGCAAAAAAAATAAAATCCTAGCCACGGATACCTGCAGCTAAGTATATATAAAATATGCAGCAACAGACAGTAATGGAGCCTCTTGATGTATGCAGTGAGATCTATATACTCACTTACAGTGCCTGCAGGCCTTGCACTGATGTGGATATGCACACATAGACTCCCCTTCCTACCTAGCACTGCAATCTATATACCCCCGAATTAGCCCTAAAAAAACTGTTGGTTTAACAGTATTTGTGTATTGAACAATAGTAGACCCACAATAACTAATACAAGAACAAATCTGACCCTATCTCAGCAGCAGCTCTTCCTACACTAGCTGAGTGGAGGAGCAGAATACGCCGAGCAGGGTGGCGTCAGGTCTCTTATAGACCTGATGATGCTGTGCGACTAGTCAATCACTGTAATACCACAACAAAGATAGCTGAGGTATTACAGTGCATGGCAGACAATCCTTGCATGTTCACTGGCGCTCTAAAGAGCACCAAAATTTAAAGGCGGAGACCCGTGCTCCCGCTGAGTAATCATGGAAATGCTCGGTACTTGCTGAGTACACCGAGTACCGTGATAATCAGGCGAGTGCCGAGTAGTGGTGAGCATGCTCGCTCATCACTGGTGAGGAGCTTAGGGACCAGAGAGGGGAGTATAAGGTTTTTAAAAAAAAACATTTTGATTGCCTTCCATGGTTCTTAAAAATGTCTTGTCACAAGTTTACTGCAGAAGAGAGTTACCTACTTCTGCACTGATTAGAAAAACTTCACCTTCATATTAAACGGTGTAAATTTATTTTAGTAGTATAGGGGTTAATCTGCGCTGCTGAGAGTTCCTGGAGTGTTTAGGCTCTCAGCTGTGCAGTGTTAGCCACTGTCATCTCCTATATAATCTGATCCCTGGCTAGCATTCAATGTCAGAATTAACTTGTGCCATATGGTCACTCTCTTCCTATGCAAGTGCTGCCTTCGGTGGCCATTTCCCTAAATTTCTCAGATTCAGGAAGTTGGTTGCTGGAGGCTGCATTTGCGCAGATTGAGATCTCAGCTGTACTGTGATGAGAGGCTGTGCATGCACCTCTTTCGGCAACCCACAGCTCCATGAAAGCAATTCACTTCACTCGGTCTCACCATTGACATTGGGCTGACAGCATTACACCGCTGGGGCACCCACTTCTGCCACCGCTAGCTTCCTGAGGAAGAGACCATGCCTTCTGTGACACTGCTTCACTGACGACGCCCCCAGATAGGATACCTTAAATTCTGACAGTAAGACAAGCCCTATCTTCTAAAAAATCTTTTTTTTCCTATTTTCCTCCCCAAAATGTAGATAGCTTCTTATGGTCTTCTAGTCCTAAAAATACGAATAAGTTAATGCAACAATTGATTTTTAGGGTGTTGGCTAAAAATGAGTGGATTGCTTGAATTCAAATTTGCTGGCTTCCCAAATTTTCCTCAAAATTTTCATTTGCGGGCATCAAATTTCTGCAAATCGCATATAAACAGCCTTTATGTGCCTTTATAATACTTTTAGACAGGGCGGCATTAGGGGCAGACAAACCAGACAACAGCCTAGGCCTCCCGCTCCTCCAGAGTCCCCCAGCCAGTGGCATGCCGCTAATAGCGACATACCACCTGGAAGCTATGAGGCCCGTGAATAAGAGGGGCCTGACACCACCCCCTACCCCACTTTCAACCTATTAGCATCATACATGCCGATATAGTTGAAAGCAGTGATTGAGGAGAGAACATCAGATGGCTCTCCCTCTCCCATCACTCCCCCTCTGCCTCTGACTCTGCGTGTGCCAGCAGAGGAGCTGAGATGCTTTGCAGAAGCCAGAGCAGGGGGAATGAGGAGGAGAGGTAAGCATTGTGTGTGTCTGCTGCACTATACTGTGCATGTGGGAACTGCATTATACTGTGTATGTAGGGGCTGCACTGTTCTGGGTTTGGAGGCTGCACTATACTGTGTGTGGGGGACTACACTAAACTGTGTATGTGTGTTTGTGGGGGGCTGCATTATACTGTGTGTGGGGGGCTTCATTATACTGTGTGTGGTGCTGCATTACACTCTGAGGGGGCTGCTTTATACTCTTGGGTGCTGCATTATACTGTGTGTTTTTGGGGGGCTGCATTATACTGTGTGTGGAGAGACTACACTACACTGTTTGTGGGGGCTGCATTATACTTTGTGTAGGGGGCTGCACTATACTGTGTATGTGGGGTGCTGCACTATACTGTATATTAGGGCTGCACTATACTGTGTGTGGGAGGCCTCATTATACTGTGAGTGGAGGGGGCTGCATTATACTGTGTGTGGGGCTGCATTATACTCTGAGGGAGCTGCATTATGCTGTGTGTGCAGGGCTGCATTATACTCTGAGGGGGCGGCTTTAAACTAAGGGGAGCTGCTTTATACTCTGAGGGGTGTACATTATACTCTGAAGGGGCTGCATTATACTATACGTGTGAGGACTGCATTATACCTTGAGGGGACTACATTATACTCTATGAGGTGGCTACATTATACGCTATGAGGGGGCTGCATTATACTCTGAGGGGGTTGCATTATTCTCTGGGGGGCTGCATTTGCAGCGCCCCAGAGATCTGGTCGTTGCAGTATGACACTCTGCCACTAAGGGGAGTGATGGTACGTCTGATGGCACTGAAGGAATTCTACTGACCAGGTATCACCAGCACACATTACACTTCACACTCCGGCCACTAGGGGGAGAAAAAGGCTTTATTTATTGGGCCACTCCTCACACTGGTAAAACTAGGGGTTGGATAGGAAGTTAGAAGCTGACTGGGTTGGATTCAGGCAACATCCCGTGGCAGGGGGTGTTGTAGGGAGAAGACACAAGTGGGTCCCTGTCAGGCGTGGGAACCTGGCAGGTGCCTAGCGAACAGAGCAGAACGTAACGGAACCATGCCTGCACACCCCGCGGCGGTATCCTAAGAGAGAGACACGAAGGGAAGGATATTGTGGAACAGTGTAAACGAGATCAAGCACAAAGGAGAACGAGTAGGAGTCGTGCCGTGAGACCGAGGCAACATCCTACTGAGGCGCGTAGCCGGTGGCCGGAACACCGCGGGAGTAACTGACTCTAGGCCTTACTTCGAACTCCACAGGACAGTTAATTATAGGTTGTCTGTCTACCTTAAATTTCCTACGGAAACATAGGAGGCAACGCGTGGAGAGGGGCATCTCTAGGGTCCCGGAAGAGCTCCGAGCCTTCCCGTCATACGGGTGCGTCCTAGCCATAACTTACTGGGGGACGAGAAACTAGTAACATCTGGAACAAGCGAGAGAGAATTAGGAAGAACGAACGAGAACAGCAGTTATGAGGACTATTGCGAATGCTCAGCAGGGTAGCACTACAACACACAGGCGCTAGTGGTAGGCACTGATTTCCACCTGCAAAGGGAACTCTGGATGTGCCCATTGGACTGGCCGTTCTCAGATTATTATTATTATTATTATTATTATTATTTATTATTATAGCGCCATTTATTCCATGGCGCTTTACATATGAGGAGGGGTATACATAATAAAACAAGTACAATAATCTTGAAAAATACAAGTCACAACTGGTACAGGAGGAGAGAGGACCCTGCCCGCGAGGGCTCACAATCTACAAGGGATGGGTGAGGATACAGTAGGTGAGGGTAGAGCTGGCCGTGCAGCGGTTTGGTCAATCGGTGGTTACTGCAGGTTGTAGGCTTGTCGGAAGAGGTGGGTCTTCAGGTTCTTTTTGAACAGATAGCCCTGTTAAGCGTGATCTGGATTGAGGATCCTGAAGTCTTCAGTAAAGAGGTAAAGAGACTGCAACCTTGTGTCCTCGTTATTGACTGCACCTCACACCATCACCATCCACCTTACTGGGAGGCCCTGGGGACATACTTCACCTGTGGGAAGGTATACCATCCAGCTGCCATTCCATCACCCCAGCGGACCCCACAGCAGCGTCGGTCACCCTGACTGAGCACCACAGGTGGCGTCACGAATCCCTGACAGACTGTACTACCTTTATTGGACGCCCCTTAGCAGGGTCGCGGACCGGGTCTAGCCACCGTGACAGCCTCAGAATCGAACCAGAGGGGTCCGGTACCGAGAACTCGTGGCCCTGTGTCTGGGGGCGCTCCACATTATACTCGGAAGGGAGCTGCATTATGCTATGATGAGACTTCATTATACTCTGAAGTGGCTGCTGTATACTCTGAGGGAGGCTGCATTATACTCTGTGACCAACTCACATGCAACTCATCTGCATTATACTTTATGAGGGTGCTGCATTATACGCTGAAGGGGACTGCATCATACTCTATGAGGAGTGCTACATTATACTCTATTAGGGGGAGGCAGTATACTCTGAGGGGGGCTGCATTATACTCTGTGAGGGGGCTGCATTATACTCTGAGGAGGTTGCATTAGACTCTATGTGGGGTGCTGCATTATACTATATGTACTATATGAGACTTGCATTATACTGTATTGAGGACTATCTGTACACATCATTCTTCCTAAGCCGGTGTAAAGATGCCAGGAAACAAGCGTCAATCGACTTCAATATTGTTGACTGAGCTTGTTTAGCTGCCTGAACTCACCGCATGTAAATACAACAGAAATGCTTCTGTGTGATGGTGCAATGTGTGAGCATTTGGTGCCTCAGTTTAAACTTTTGCCCTGGGCCCCACTTTGTCTAAGACCGGCCCTGCGTTTAGAATAATATGAGTCAATTGAAAATGGTTTGAGCTCGGTAATGCAAGCAGCCTTTTAGTGTTCCAGTGACTTTAACCTTTCTGGCTAGAGGACAACAGATAGGTAACTAGGGTAGCCAATAGCACGTTTAAAGACACACTGTAGTTACCGTCTCAAAAGTGGAGACATAATGGCTTCTAAATTGGATGTGAAAAAAATTATATCTTTTCTTGATGGTCCTCAACTGGCTTGCTAATCATAAAAGGATTAGTCGATTACAGAGTCTTTTTATCAAGCTGTCCAAAAATTGTCCTGTCTCTTTCTATTGCGCTCAGCGAGACCCAGCAGCTCTGATGAATGTTTTTGTCATTACCCGGCATCTATGAGAATAGCAATAACTTTACTGATTCAAAGACGAAGGAGTAGGATTCCAGGATCATGGAATACATTGGACTTGCATTGGAACATTTTTACAAATAAATTGATGAACATGGGACAGTCAATTGTGTTTATTTCTCTGCTTTTATGTTTTTCAGGTTTCCATTTCTAGACTACATCAGATTTGGTGGACTACTTCGGACCTGCATTAGATTTTTTTTCCCAAAAAAAATTGGTAAACCAGGGATTGTGAGGGAGAGCGTTTATTCAAATTAAAGGTTTTTTTTTGTGTGTATGTTTTTGAGTTTTTTGAGCCACTGACAGATGTAACACCCCAAAATAAAATGGAGGTAAATCCACTCAACCAAATCCATATAACTCCTTCCTTCAGAGCTCCGTAATATGCGTAATCTGCAGTTATTGTCTACTTGTATGGCATTGATGACTACATGAGAGAGGCCACTTAACAATTCATGGGATGTGTGTCTCTAGAAGCACAAGCTGGGCACTAGTTTTGTATGTCACTAAACTGAGATAGTTCCAACTTTTCTTAAAAAAAACAAGGAGTGGGGGATGCAATGTGAGATTATTAGTGTTGCTAAAACAGTTAAAGCAACAATAGATTAATTAATTGGGAGGTGTAAATTCAACAATGTGGTTAATTCGTTTTACATATTCTGGCATCTTAGGGGCTCTGCAAATGGCACCCACAAACTCTTCCAGCCAAATCTGTTCCCTTAAGCAAAAGATCGCTTCTACGTCCTCAGCCTTGCTGCGTGGCCAAAGAGTGGTATCCATTGACAAATGTGATATTGCCGCCTTCTGGAGAAACATATTTTCATCTATTTTAGTTCTGTGAATGAAAAATTTGCAGCTAGTACAAGAAATATGTTTTACCACTAAAATGTTATAAATTATTTCAACTTACAAATTTTAAAAAATTCTATGATGCATCTGTGGGTTCAAAATAAAAACGATGTCCCTTGATGAATTCCAATTTTAATGAGCAGTGAAATTTACCAAATGGGATCATTTGTGGGGGGGGTTTCAGTTCTGTCACCTTAGTGCCTCTGCTCATGACGCTCACAATCTATTCAAACAAATCCTGCATTCACAAAGCCAAACAGGGTTGCTTTCCATCCGATCCTTGTGTGTTCTCAAACAGTAGTGTACAATAACAAATACAGTATGGCCATGTTTGCCAAATATTGCATAACAAATTGTGATATTCAATTTCTTCTATCACCTTTTATGTGAATTGAAATTAAATGATCAGTTTAGCATCATATATTTCTGTGATGTAGTTTGTGGGTAAAAATGCTTCAGAAACCCCATAGATGGATTCTTTGTAGTGTTTATTTTTCCAAACATGATCACTTTTAGGATATCAGGGCTCTGCATATTCAATATGGTTGTTGAAATTTGAGATCTAAAAATCAAACAGTTCTCTTTGTTTTCCGATTGCCCAAGCATTAGTAACATAGTAACATAGTAACATAGTTAGTAAGGCCGAAAAAAGACATTTGTCCATCCAGTTCAGCCTATATTCCATCATAATAAATCCCCAGATCTACGTCCTTCTACAGAACCTAATTGTATGATACAATATTGTTCTGCTCCAGGAAGACATCCAGGCCTCTCTTGAACCCCTCGACTGAGTTCGCCATCACCACCTCCTCAGGCAAGCAATTCCAGATTCTCACTGCCCTAACAGTAAAGAATCCTCTTCTATGTTGGTGGAAAAACCTTCTCTCCTCCAGACGCAAAGAATGCCCCCTTGTGCCCATCACCTTCCTTGGTATAAACAGATCCTCAGCGAGATATTTGTATTGTCCCCTTATATACTTATACATGGTTATTAGATCGCCCCTCAGTCGTCTTTTTTCTAGACTAAATAATCCTAGTTTCGCTAATCTATCTGGGTATTGTAGTTCTCCCATCCCCTTTATTAATTTTGTTGCCCTCCTTTGTACTCTCTCTAGTTCCATTATATCCTTCCTGAGCACCGATGCCCAAAACTGGACACAGTACTCCATGTGCGGTCTAACTAGGGATTTGTACAGAGGCAGTATAATGCTCTCATCATGTGTATCCAGACCTCTTTTAATGCACCCCATGATCCTGTTTGCCTTGGCAGCTGCTGCCTGGCACTGGCTGCTCCAGGTAAGTTTATCATTAACTAGGATCCCCAAGTCCTTCTCCCTGTCAGATTTACCCAGTGGTTTCCCATTCAGTGTGTAATGGTGACATTGATTCCTTCTTCCCATGTGTATAACCTTACATTTATCATTGTTAAACCTTATCTGCCACCTTTCAGCCCAAGTTTCCAACTTATCCAGATCCATCTGTAGCAGAATACTATCTTCTCTTGTATTAACTTCTTTACATAGTTTTGTATCATCTGCAAATATCGATATTTTACTGTGTAAACCTTCTACCAGATCATTAATGAATATGTTGAAGAGAACAGGTCCCAATACTGACCCCTACGGTACCCCACTGGTCACAGCGACCCAGTTAGAGACTATACCATTTATAACCACCCTCTGCTTTCTATCACTAAGCCAGTTACTAACCCATTTACACACAATTTCCCCCAGACCAAGCATTCTCATTTTGTGTACCAACCTCTTGTGCGGCACGGTATCAAACGCTTTGGAAAAATCGAGATATACCACGTCCAAATAAAGAGAAACCGCATGCTTCTGCCCGGGATCGAACCGGAGACCTTTCGCGTGTAAAGCGAACGTGATAACCACTACACTACAGAAACTAGATGTTTTAGTGTTTGACCACATACAGTAAAAGGGTATAACTGCATTCAGGAGAAATAACAAATTCTGGGGCCATTTTCTGCTAATACCCCTTGTGAAAATTACAAATTTGGGGCACAAACAACAGTTTACTTAACCCTGCTGTTCTGTTAGGTCAAAAATGACCGTTTTTGAAATTCTATAATGTGATAAAAATTCAGCGTGTGATTCTGAGACTTGAGGCTCCCTGACTTTTCGTCATTAGGGGGGTACTCTCTGTGGGAATTTTTTTTTTTTTTAATTTTTGTTTACTTTATTTGGTAAAAATTTTTTTACACTTGTACTGTTCGGTCAAAAATGACCGATAGGCCTTTATTCAGCTCTCCAGACAATTTTTGACAAAAATAAAGGTGCTATCACCTCATTTTGAACTATATATTGCATCTACTACTATTTATCAATGTATCTGACTACTTTTGGTCAGAAAAGATTTACACATACCAACATTTTCAAGTTGCGATACAGCCGACGGATTCGCTTCCAGTATAGCTATGCGCAATTTATTTCACTGGTTTTTATTTACCCTGCTGTTCATATAGATCTAGTTCCATTCAGTTGTCAACATTTCATATTGTAAATCATGATTTTCTGATTTTCCATGTGTTTGCTGGTTGTACAGTATTACACTGTGCCATGCTGTCCTAAGCAGAATTCACCTAAAGTGTTGTACTGTGAGCTTTTTCCTGCTGCAGGGTGGTGTCTGCTCTGATCTTATCTGTAGACAGATAACATAGCAGTGTAGAGTTTCAGTTCAGCTGGAGACAACAGAGAGTGAGCAGAGGTTCAGACGTCAGAGCTCTGAAGTCCCATTTTTACAGGTATGTTACAGATAAATTATTCTTTTATTCTAAAATTATTCAATATTCTCACTGCTGTGATAAAATGGATGATAGGGGGTTAGCATTAGGGTTGTGTAGACTCAATGTCTGCTTATGAGTACATATTCTCACTGCTGTGATAGAATGGATGATAGGGGGTTAGCATTAGGGTTGTGTAGACTCAATGTCTGCTTATGAGTACATATTCTCACTGCTGTGATAGAATGAGTGCATGCCTCATTTTTGTTTGCGACGCTCCAGCACCATAATCACAGGGTATATCTCAATGTGTGACAGGACGTTATTGTGTGTATTGTTGCGAAATTGTTTTGATTTTTTTTTTTCATTCATTGTTTATGGATATATTTTATTTTTTCATTCAACAGTAATGCCTTACAGCATGAGAAGAAGACACTTCACCCAAGCTGAATTGGAGGAGTTTATAAACGACTCCGATACAGATGAGGATGTTAGGTCCGGTCAAAAATGACCGGGAACAGTATAAGTGTATAAAAAACAACGTTTTTTGCCATTTTATAGAGAAAAAAGCTTTTTTTTTTTTTTTTTGCCTTTGAAAAAAGTATATCTACATAATGTTTGATATTATTACTTATAGTTAACATTTAGATCAAGATTTTTTTTTTATCTGCAAAAATAATCAATTTTTACAAAAATCGAAAAAATACCATGTTCCCTTTTGGATATAAAAAAAATATAAAACAAGCTTTGTATTTATTTTTTTTTCTGGTATTTGAACAACCATCTTCACAAGCAATATAATAGTGCAAAAACTGTTAAAAAAAACCACTTAGATTAGCTAAAAATGATTATTTTATAAGGACGGTCAAAAATGACCGGGAACAGTACAAGTGTATGTGAAATCTAAACAGAACAGCAGGGTTAAAAAAAAAATCATTTTTTTCCACACCTAAATGTTACAAATTTCTGTGACTTGTCTGTAGATTAAAAACAGTCAATGAAACCTTTGTTTAATTTTTTCAGGGTTCTAGATTCTAAAATGGAGTTATGCGAAAAGAGTATCTGCAGTTTTTGCACTTCAGGGGCTCTTCAAATGCAACATAATGCCCACAATCTATTCCAGCCAAATTTGCTCATGTGCCCAAACATTAGTTTTTGACCAGTGTCAGGGTTTCAATGCATTTACATGTGAACCAAAAAGTAATAGCAAGTAAATCTTACATCACGCAGTGACCGGGTGAGGATGGCTGCTGTTTCTAACAGTAGACCATCCTGGCACGTCACCCCGAGGGGCTGATCCGCCCCCCCCCCGTGTCGGTGATCGCTGTGATTGGCTGGTGAACTCTCACCAGCCAATCACAGCAAAGCAGACAATAAAGTTGTAACAAAAAAGAAAAAGCATGTGACAGGCTGTGATTGGTGCTGTGTGACGTAGCACCAACCACAGCCATCACAGTAGGCTGGGTGATCGCCACGTCACCTCACCTGATTAACCCCTATGGCGCTGATTGGCTGAACAATAGCTTCTAGCCAATCAGTGCCAAAGGGGTTAATTTATAATAGCGATCACCGACCTGCACGCCATCTTTACCTCAGATTTGGCGTGCAGAGCGGTGTTCTAAGCCCCTCTGTGTACCTTGAGATAGAGAATCCATTGGTGGCCAGTGTGATCAACCTGGCGATCTCTTGCCTCCAAGTGCTGCTTCTTCACTGAAATCTCCTGCGATCTGCCAGCTGTCTGCTGCCATCTGCCTGCTGTGTGACTCCTGTGATCACAGCAGCAGCAGCAGCAGCACCTCCCCCACCCCTTTCCCATTCCCCATCCCTGTTCCAGTACCCCCTCCCACTCCCTCTCCTCCCTCCAATTGATTTTTTGCGCACTTTTTTCGCTTTTTTTTCATTGTGCGGCGTCCCGCGCAGAGCATTTGTGCTCTTCCTGTGTCCGCAGCGCTTTGATCAGTGTCGCTGCTGAACAGAGACTGCGCCACAGGACTTTTTCTTTTTTTAGCTAGTTAGCGTAGTGGACTTCGCAGTCTAAGCGAAGTCTGATTTTTTTTTAGAAAAAATAATAATCGTAATTAGTACAGTGTAGTTTCAGGCTCAGCAAAGTACCGTAGCAAGCATCAGTGTTTGACGTCCCCTTTCCCATCCCCCCTCCCTGTTCCAGTACCCTCCCTCTCCTCCCTCCAATTGATTTTTTGCACACTTTTTGGCACTTATTTTCCTGTGCGTGTCATGACGCGCAGAGCATTCATGCTCTTCCTGTGTCTGCAGCGCTTTGATCAGTATCGCTGCTGATCAGAGACTGTGCCACAGGAATTTTTCTTTTTTAGCTAGTTAGTGTAGTGGACTTCGCAGTCTAAGCGACGTCCAAGTTTTTTTAGAAAAAAATAATATTAGTTAGTACAGCATAGTTTTAGACATAGCAAGGTAGCATAGCCGGCGTCACATCATTAGTGACGACTGACGACCAATCTTCTTTTAGAGAAAAAAAAATTGTACAGTGTAGTTTTAGTGGTAGCGTGTTAGTACAGCCGGCGTCACAGCGTTAGTGACGACCAATCTTGTTTTAGAAAAAAAAGTACAGAGTAGTTTTATAGGTAGGGAGGTAGCTTTTTTTTCTTGCATAAAAAGTACATTAGGAGAGCGTACGTCACATTGTTGGTGACGTCCGTTTTTCTTTTGTAAAAAAAAAAGAATTAGTTGCGTCGATTAACTTTTTAGCGAGTGCATTAGGGGAGCGTACGTCACATTGTTGGTGACATCCGTTTTTCTTTTGTAAAAAAGAATTTGCTTCGGATAAATTTATAGGGAGGGCATTAGTGTAGTGAACGTTTGTTTTATTTTATACAAACTTTTTTTTAAATCTGATTTTTCTTTACATTTTTGTATAAACATTTTTGTTTTGTTATAATAAAGAGTACCCTATACACAAGTCCACACACATAACACATGTAAAAGCACCACTTACATACACATCCCCGGGGTTTGGGAAAAAAATTAAAAATGGCCCATTCGTCAACAAGGCGCTATTCACCAGAGGAGGCTTACGCCATCCTTGCGTCCAACACGGATTCAGCCAGTGAGGAAGATCCCACATTCCTCTATTCCTCCTCCTCCTCCTCATCTGGTGAGGAAGGACCCCCAACAAGGTACCCTAAGACCCAGGCAACTCCTGCAGCAATTGATCCCGGATGGATTGCACCCCCAAAAAATTTTTAGCCCGTCATTCTGGATTTCAGCAGCAGCTCAGGAATCCAGTTTGACACCACTGGCCTCACTGAAATTGACTTCTTCAAATTGTTTTTCAGTGAGGAAATAATAAATCTTATGGTGGCCCAGACGAATCTGTGTGCCCAGCAATTTTTCAGTCAAAATCCCACGTCATCATGCGCCAGATTGACCCCTGTAAATGCAGCAGAGATGATGACATTTTGGGGAATTGTGCCGCATATGGGCATAATAAAAAAAACTGAAATTCATCATTACTGGAGTACTGATATTCTCTACAGTACACCGGTATTAGCACGGCCATGACAAGGACACGATTTGCAGGGATCCAAAGATTTTTGCATTATAGTGATAATGCGCAGTGTCCTCGCCGAGACAATCCTAACTTTAATTGTCTATATAAAATTCGGCCAGTGGTTGAACACTTCAGCAGAAAATTTGCTGAGACGTACTTACCCCAGAGGGACATCGCTATTGATGAATCTCTCGTTCATTTCAAAGGGAGGCTAAAATTCCGAAAATACCTACCCAGTAAGAGGTCCAGGTATGGAATAAAGCTGTACAAACTGTGCGAGAGTACCTCAAGGTACACCCACAGATTTAGGGTCTACGAGGGGAAGGGCAAAAAACTCTGGCGTATATCAAACTGTATTGGGCTAATAATAGAATAATCATATAAAACCCAAAATATATTTATTTAAATATCTAAAATGCCACCAACCTGTGGCTACACCAAAAAGCAAAACAACAAAACACACCGTGAAAAACTAGTGTAGGGGAAAGAATAATCCCTAGATAATAGCTATACTGGTGGCTGCCTAGCAGCGGGAGTTGGCGCCCTAGGGGGAACGTTGTGGCGCCCCCGCCCAACGATGACTAGCCCTAGGGTCCCTGGATAGCCCTAGTATTTCCAATGGGTCCCTCTACCCACAGAGTAGGGATAAACTAAAGGAATAATAATAATATAATAATAATAATTTTTATTTATATAGCGCCAACATATTCCGCAGCGCTTTACAAATTATAGAGGGGACTTGTACAGACAATAGACATTACAGCATAACAGAAATACAGTTCAAAACAGATACCAGGAGGAATGAGGGCCCTGCTCGCAAGCTTACAAACTATGAGGAAAAGGGGAGACACGAGAGGTGGATGGTAACAATTGCTTTAGTTATTCGGACCGGCCATAGTGTAAGGCTCGGGTGTTCATGTAAAGCTGCATGAACCAGTTCACTGCCTAAGTATGTATCAGTACAGACACAGAGGGCTATTAACTGCATAAAGTGAATGAGAACATAATGCGAGGAACCCGATTTTTTATTTTTTTTAAATAGGCCACACAGGGATCGTTAGGTTAATGCATTGAGGCGGTAGGCCAGTCTGAACAAATGAGTTTTTAGGGTACGCTTAAAACTGTGGGGATTGGGGATTAATCGTATTAACCTAGGTAGTGCATTCCAAAGAATCAGCGCAGCACGTGTAAAGTCTTGGAGACGGGAGTGGGAGGTTCTGATTATTGAGGGTGCTAACCTGAGGTCATTAGCGGAGCGGAGGGCACGGGTAGGGTGGTAGACTGAGACCAGAGAGGAGATGTAGGGTGTTGCTGAGCCATGGATGAGGGTAGTAGTTTTGTATTGGATTCGGGAGTGGATGGGTAACCAGTGTAATGACTGGCACAAGGTAGAGGCATCGGTGTAACGGTTGGTGAGGAATATGATCCTGGCAGCAGCATTCAGGACAGATTGGAGCGGGGAGAGTTTGGTAAGAGGGAGGCCGATTAGTAGAGAGCTACAATAGTCCAGACGAGAATGAATAAGTGAAACTGTAAGAGTTTTTGCAGAGTCGAAAGTAAGAAAAGGGCGAATTCTAGAAATGTTTTTGAGATGCAGGTAAGAAGAGCGAGCCAGTGATCGGATGTGGGGGGTGAATGAAAGGTCAGAATCAAGGATGACCCCAAGGCAGCGGGCATGTTGCTTTGGAGTAATGGTGGAACCGCACACGGAGATGGCAATGTCAGGCAAAGGTAGGTTAGTAGAGGGAGAGAACACGAGGAGTTCAGTTTTTGACAGGTTCAGTTTCAGATAGAGGGAGGACATGATGTTAGAGACAGCGGTAAGACAATCACTGGTGTTTTCTAAAAAGGTCGGCGTGACAACAGGAGAAGAGGTGTATAATTGGGTGTCGTCAGCATAGAGATGGTACTGGAAACCAAATCTACTGATTGTTTGTCCAATAGGGGCAGTATACAACGAGAAGAGGAGGGGGCCTAGGACTGATCCTTGAGGAACCCCAACAGAAAGGGGAAGGTGAGAGGAGGAGGAACCAGCAAAACATACAGTGAAGGATCAGTCAGAGAGATAGGAGGAGAACCAGGAGAGAATGGTGTCCTTGAGGCCGATGGAGCGGAGCATAGTGAGGAGGAGCTGAACCCCTAAAGGAACCCCTGATTAGCTAGACAGATAACACACCTAAGTATAGGGAATCCTACACCCCAACACTGTGAATATAACACCAAAATGAGAACATGTGGTAGGCTTTTGACGGTATATATGATGTACCCTAGGCATCTAGACGACCTTGCTTAAACCAGGAGATTTTGATGCTAGTGGCTGTAATGCAAGGGTACCAGTGTAGTGGGTCACAAACAGCATAATATCCACTGGAGATAAATCACAAGATAGGCAATCTGCCTGATAAGCATACACTTTCCATATATTCATAAATCCACATGCTGTAAGCAAAGCAAAAAGACCCCTGTTAACAGCACCCTATCATATATCAAGAGCTGCACAAATGGTACTCATCGTCAGGTGCCACGCCGTCAGCCCACTTTCATAAATCGCCTCAACGCGTTTCGCCCCTCTGGCTCATCAGGAGGTCCGATAAGTTTGTCATGTGTCTCGATAATGAAGGATGAAGGTGAACTCTGATGCCATTTACCTCAATTTAAATCAGATCCCGCCGGGACAAACCTACGCGTACGTACTTCCTGTTACCAGCCCGGAAATGGTCATAATGATGGACAGCTGGTGGAGTACATGTGACTGCGTTTGCGCATGGCGGCACGCATGGGATTAACATATATTCCCGACTGCGTGTCCCCTATGCTCTCTGTAGTTAAGCATACACTGCGTCTGCGCAAGATGGCGCGCTCAGGTTGAACAACCTGCCCCCGCCTACGTACCGCACATCCTCACTGTGGCCGGGAATCCCTGGTTATGGAGAGCGCTGCGCATGCGCGAAGCACCCTTACTGATTCATCCATACACCTGAAGGTTGTGTCTCAACTAGGCGGAGTCTGTGTAGGGAAAATTCTCTGCGCATGCGTATCATGAGCCGCATATGAACACCGATTGCGTGTCACTTACACTCCTCATACCCGGGTAGTCATGACTACGGGGTGCACTACAGCGAACGCGCTAAGCTTATCGCACGTTCAGATACATAGAGTATGGTTAAATACCCCAAGCAGCAAGGTGTCATGGTATATATTATAACAAGCCTCATATGCTATATAGTGTCTCTTACAGATCTTAACCTGCTTTCACAGTTTGTATGTCACGTGAGCTTTTTCGCATATTTATAAAGACCCCTGTTGGTGCGGCACCTCTTTCAGGGTGCCTGCGCATATCGCACCTACACGTTTTGTTCACTAGATATCTTCCATAAACATCAGGAAACCCGGCCAATTCAATAGGGCCAACATTCCATATATATTTCCCAAAGTGGGGCTAAGGCATGCGATTCCAAATGTTATGACCAATACTATTAAGGCAATCATTATTAATATGTACATTATATGCCTCACTGTTTGCTAGGTTACTTTGTATCCATTGATTCAAATTTAGTAGGTTATCCCCTTAATAGCTTAACTCCATACGGAGACTGATAATCCAAGAAAAATGGTGAATTAAGAAATTATAATACACCAAAACTGGTCTCATGCATATAAACCCTTTACCCAGCGGGATCTTCAAATTGAGGAATTTTTTATTATTAGATGTCAAAACACACTAATCTGTGTAAATACCCCCTTAAAGGAGGAGATAAACAAGCCGAAGCATAAAGTCAGCCAACTTGTTCTATGGTCCCATATGTTAGGAGTCGAGTTTCCTCTGCTGCACAGGGGGAATCTCGATCCGTGTCTGCTGCGGTCTCCCATTCGGTATCAGCCGCAGTGGGCTCTGCTCAGCGGAGACGTCGCTCCCAGCGTCTCGCGGAGGCTGATTCGGTGCATAGGGTTACTACTGCCTTTTCTGGCTTTCCTATGGTACCCTGCACTGATCTGCGGCGAGCGAGCCTCTCTGGGACTAAGTCCTTGTTTACTCACACTGAGCATGCCCAGGGCAGGGTCTCCCATTGGAGGTCGAGGGCCACATGTTCGCTCACATGCTCAGGTGCTGCAGTACATTCCATTGGTCCTCCTGGAAGGTCCTGAAAGGGCAAAACATGCTCAGGTACTGCAGCACTTTCCATTGGTCCTTCTGGAAGGTCCTGAAAGGGCAAAAACTTCAGTAGCAGCTTCCTGCGCTGCAACTATATAAACTGCGCATGACCGCACGGCCATGCGCTAGTATTGTCTTGAAAATATATGTGTGTGTGTAGATGGATGTATGTCGAAGGATGAAAGCTCCTAAATATCCCTCCCTAGTGTTGTTGACTGTTTGCGGATGATGGTAGCTATCTAGCGCCCGACTAGCCATCAGCACAAAACACACATAACAGCGTCTAGTTGCTGTGACCGCCTGTACGGCGCCGTGCGCTTTCCTTACCCAAGCCTGGGTGGTTAGCGGCGTCCATTTGTGCGGCACCGCACGCACTCTCGTGCCTTTATTTACTATTTCGATAGTTTCCTTACACACCCAGTTGCGGTGTTGTGCCAGCAGTGGTCTAATCGGACTTCAATCCTAGTTGGGGTTGTGTTCGCTGACTTATTGCTCGCGCTCTATGTGCGGTACCGCGGTCCTGTGACGCAACAGGATCGCTTCCTTCACGCAGGGTGAAGTTAACCCTTGTGTGTATACTTATAGTACCGCCATATAGTCCGTCTTACTTAGCAGCAGGTACTTTCCTGCACGGTGGAGCCCGGGTTGCAAACGCACCAATTCCATCTAATAAACTATATATTTGGTGCGTTCCACCAACCCTAACACCATATACATTATGCATTAGATCTGTATCAACAGATAGAGATTGTTCACATGGACAGGGTACTTAAATGTGTGCTCCCATTACAGAAAGCACGTGAATGATTGTTGCTCATTCAAACCTTTTGGGGTCATTGTATCCATTCTAAAAGTCCACTCGCATTCCCTTTGAAGGATGGTTCTGTCGAAGTTACCTCCCCTTGGGTTAGGTTTTTGTTGTGAATTCTGATGTCGGGCTCCCTCCTGTGGTCATGAATGGTACTTCGGCTGGTTCTGTCCATGGACTTCCTCTGGTGGGTGTTTCTGAGTTTCCTTCCACAGGTGACGAGGTTAATTCGTTAGCTGGCTGCTCTATTTAACTCCACTTAGATCTTTGCTCCATGCCACCTGTCAATGTTCCAGTATTGGTCTAGTTCACTCCTGGATCGTTCTTGTGACCTGTCTTCCCAGCAGAAGCTAAGTTCCAGCTTGTATTTCTTTAGTTTGCTATTTTTCTGTTCAGCTTGCTATTTTTATTGTTGTCTTGGTTGCCGGAAGCTGTGGGACGCAAAGGGAGCGCCTCCGCACCGTGAGTCAGTGCGGAGGGTCTTTTTGCGCCCTCTGTGTGGTCTTTTTGTAGGTTTTTGTGCTGACCGCAAAATAACCTTTCCTATCCTCGGTCTGTTCAGTAAGTCGGGCCTCACTTTGCTAAATCTATTTCATCTCTGTGTTTGTATTTTCATCTTTACTCACAGTCATTGTATGTGGGGGGCTGCCTTTTCCTTTGGGGAATTTCTCTGAGGCAAGGTAGGCTTTATTTTTCTATCTTCAGGGCTAGCTAGTTCCTTAGGCTGTGCCGAGTTGCATAGGGAGCGTAAGGCGCAATCCACGGCTATTTCTAGTGTGTTTGATAGGATTAGGGATTGCGGTCAGCAGAGTTCCCATGTCCCAGAGCTCGTCCTTTATTATCAGTAACTATCAGGTCATTCCGTGTGCTCTTAACCACCAGGTCCATTATTGTCCTGACCACCAGGTCATAACAGTACAGGTGGCCCAAAGTACTAATGCATCTCAATAGAGGGATAAGAGAAGTTCTGAGACCATTTTTTTTTCTTTGCAGTGTGTTTTGTCTCTCTTTTCCCCTTTACCTCTGGGTGGTTCAGGACACAGGTGTGAACATGGACATTCAAGGTCTGTCCTCTTGGATGGATAATCTCACTACAAGGGTACAAAACATTCAAGATTTTGTGGTTCAGAATCCGATGTCAGAGCCTAGGATTCCAATTCCTGATTTGTTTTTTGGTGATAGATCTAAGTTCTTGAATTTCAAAAATAATTGTAAATTGTTTCTTGCCTTGAAACGTCGCTCCTCAGGTGACCCTGTTAAACAAGTAAAGATCATTATTTCTTTGTTACGTGGTGACCCTCAAGACTGGGCATTTTCCCTTGCGCCAGGAGATCTGGCATTGCGTGATGTTGATGCATTTTCCCTGGCGCTTGGATTGCTTTATGACGAACCTAATTCAGTGGATCAGGCAGAGAAAATCTTGCTGGCTCTGTGTCAGGGTCAGGATGAAGCGGAGATATATTGTCAGAAGTTTAGAAAGTGGTCTGTGCTCACTCAGTGGAATGAATGTGCCCTGGCAGCACTCTTCAGAAAGGGTCTCTCTGAAGCCCTTAAGGATGTCATGGTGGGATTTCCCATGCCTGCTGGTCTGAATGAGTCTATGTCCTTGGCCATTCAGATTGATCGACGCTTGCGTGAGCGTAAAGCTGTGCACCATTAGGCGGTACTATCTGAGCATGGGCCTGAGCCTATGCAATGTGATAGGACTTTGACCAGAGCTGAACGGCAAGAACACAGACGTCAGAATGGGCTATGTTTTTACTGTGGTGATTCCACTCATGCTATCCCCGATTGTCCTAAGCGCACTAAGCGGTTCGCTAGGTCTGCCACCATTGGTACGGTACAGTCTAAATATCTATTGTCTGTTACTCTGATTTGCTCTTTGTCATCCTATTCTGTTATGGCATTTGTGGATTCAGGCGCTGCCCTGAATTTGATGGACTTGGAGTATGCTAGGCGCTGTGGTTTTTTCTTGGAGCCCTTGCAGTATCCTATTCCATTGAGAGGAATTGATGCTATGCCTTTGGCCAAGAATAAGCCTCAGTACTGGACCCAATTGACCATGTGCATGGCTCCTGCACATCAGGAGGATATCCGCATTCTGGTGTTGCATAATCTGCATGATGTGGTCGTTTTGGGGTTGCCATGGCTACAGGTTCATAATCCAGTATTAGACTGGAAATCTATGTCTGTGTCCAGCTGGGGTTGCCAGGGGGTACATGGTGATGTTCCATTTTTGTCTATTTCATCTACCACTCCTTCTGAAGTTCCAGAGTTTTTGTCGGATTATCGGGATGTATTTGATGAGCCCAAAGCCAGTGCCCTACCTCCTCAAAGGGATTGCGATTGTGCAATTAATTTGATTCCTGGTAGTAAGTTTCCTAAGGGCCGATTGTTCAATTTATCTGTGCCAGAACATGCCGCTATGCGGAGTTATATAAAGGAATCCTTGGAGAAAGGCCATATTCGCCCGTCGTCATCACCGTTAGGAGCAGGGTTCTTTTTTGTGGCCAAGAAGGAGGGTTCTTTGAGACCTTGTATTGATTACCGCCTTCTTAATAAAATTACAGTCAAATTTCAGTATCCTTTGCCGTTGCTGTCTGATTTGTTTGCTCGTATTAAAGGGGCTAGTTGGTTCACCAAGATAGATCTTCGAGGGGCGTATAATCTTGTGCGTATTAAACAAGGCGATGAATGGAAAACAGCATTTAATACGCCCGAGGGCCATTTTGAGTACCTGGTTATGCCATTCAGGCTTTCCAATGCTCCATTAGTGTTAGGGCTAGCGGAACGCACCAAATAATAAGACAGATAGTGTATGGTGCGTTCGCAGCCCGGGGTCCACCGTGCAGAGATGGAACCTGCTGCTAAGTAATGACAGACTATATGGCGGTACTCATAAGTATACACACGTGGGTTAAACTTCACCCAGCGTGAAGGAAGCGATCCTGTTGCGTCACAGGATCGGGGTACCGCACATAGAAGGCGAGCAAGTAGTCAGCGAACTCAACCCCAACTAGGATTGAAGTCCGATTAAACCCTTGCTGGCACAACACCGCAACTGGGTGTGTAAGGAAGCTGAATAACAATATTAGGGCACAAGAGTGCATGCGATGCCGCACTGACGAACGCCACTAACCACCCAGGCTTGGGTAAGGAAAGCACAGAGGAAGTGCACGGCGCCGTACTGGCGGTCACAGCAACTGGACGCTGTAACGTGTGATTAGTGCTGTAGGATAAGTCGGGCGCTAGATAGCAACCATACACCTTCCGTGAACAGACATTCAATAGGGAAGGGGTATCCAAGGACGACTTGCACTCACAACAAACACACGTAAGCAAATGTACACTAGCGCATGGCCGTGCGGTCATGCGCAGTTTATATAGTTGCAGCACAGGAAGTGGCCACGGAAACTTTGCCCTTCCAAGACCTGCCAAAAGGACCAATGGAATGTGCTGCAGAGCCTGAGTACATGACCCTCGATCTCCAACGGGAGATCTTGCCCTGGGCATGCTCAATGTGTGCAGACAAGGGCTTAGTCCCAGAGAAGTCCGCTCGCTGTTGACCAGCACTGGGTTTAATGGCAGAAGCTGAAGAAGCAGCAGTAACTCTCTGTACAGAGTGAGACTGAGCAAGACGCTGGGACCGACGTCCCTGCTGAGCAGACTCCACTGCGGCTGGATAAGAATGGGAGACCGCAGCAGAGATAGCTCGAGATTCCCCCTGTGCAGAAGCGGGAACTCGAGACCTAACAATCAGTATTTCAGTCCTTTATGCATGACATCTTCTGAGAGTACATGGATAAATTCCTGATTGTGTATTTGGATGATATTTTGGTCTTTTCGGATGATTGGGAGTCTCATGTGAAGCAGGTCAGAATGGTGTTCCAGGTCCTTCGTGCGAATTCCTTGTTTGTGAAGGGGTCAAAGTTTCTCTTTGGAGTGCAGAAGGTTTCATTTTTGGGGTTCATTTTTTCCCCTTCTACTATCGAGATGGACCCTGTTAAAGTACAGGCCATTTACGATTGGACTCAGCCGACATCTGTGAAGAGCCTGCAAAAGTTCCTGGGCTTTGCTAATTTTTATCGGCGCTTCATCGCCAATTTTTCTACTGTTGCTAAACCGTTGACTGATTTGACCAAGAAGGGTGCTGATGTGGTCAATTGGTCTTCTGCAGCTGTAGAGGCTTTTCAGGAGTTGAAGCGTCATTTTTCTTCTGCCCCTGTGTTGTGCCAGCCAGATGTTTCGCTCCCGTTTCAGGTTGAGGTTGATGCTTCTGAGATTGGAGCAGGGGCTGTTTTGTCGCAAAGAAGTTCTGATGGCTCGGTGATGAAACCATGTGCCTTCTTTTCTAGAAAATTTTCGCCTGCTGAGCGTAATTATGATGTTGGTAATAGTGAGTTGTTGGCCATGAAGTGGGCATTCGAGGAGTGGCGTCATTGGCTTGAAGGAACCAAGCATCGCCTGGTGGACTTGACGGATCACAAGAATTTGACTTATCTTGAGTCTGCCAAACGGTTGAATCCGAGACAGGCTAGATGGTCGTTATTTTTCTCCCGTTTTGATTTTGTGGTTTCGTACCTTCCGGGCTCTAAGAATGTGAAGGCTGATGCCCTGTCAAGGAGTTTTGTGCATGACTCTCCGGTTGTTACTGAGCCGGCGGGTATTCTCAAAGAGGGGGTAATTTTGTCTGCCATCTCCCCTGATTTGCGGCGGGTGCTGCAAAAATTTCAGGCTGATAGACCTGACCGTTGCCCAGCGGAGAAACTGTTTGTCCCTGATAGATGGACTAGTAGAGTTTTCTCTGAGATTCATTGTTCAGTGTTGGCTGGGCATCCTGGAAGCTTTGGTACGAGAGATTTGGTGGCTAGATCCTTTTGGTGGCCGTCTTTGTCACGGGATGTGCGTTCTTTTGTGCAGTCCTGTGGGACTTGTGCTCGGGCTAAGCCCTGCTGTTCTCGTGCCAGTGGGTTGCTTTTGCCCTTGCCAGTCCCGAAGAGGCCTGGATGCATATTTCTATGGATTTTATTTCGGATCTCCCCGTCTCTCAAAAGATGTCGGTCATTTGGGTGGTTTGTGATCGCTTTTCTAAGATGGTCCATTTGGTACCTTTGTCTAAATTGCCTTCCTCCTCTGATTTGGTGCCATTATTTTTCCAGCATGTGGTTCGTTTACATGGTATCCCGGAGAACATCGTTTCTGACAGAGGTTCCCAGTTTGTTTCGAGGTTTTGGCGATCCTTTTGTGCAAGGTTGGGCATTGATTTGCCTTTTTCCTCGGCTTTCCATCCTCAGACAAATGGCCAAACCCAACGAACTAATCAAACTTTGGAAACATATCTGAGATGCTTTGTTTCTGCTGATCAGGATGATTGGGTGTCCTTTTTGCCGTTGGCTGAGTTCGCCCTTAATAATCGGGCCAGCTCGGCTACTTTGGTTTCGCCGCTTTTCTGCAATTCAGGTTTCCATCCTCGTTTCTCTTCAGGGCAGGTTGAGTCTTCGGACTGTCCTGGTGTAGATACTGTGGTGGATAGGTTGCAGCAGATTTGTACTCATGTGGTGGACAATTTGACATTGTCCCAGGAGAAGGCTCAACGTTTCGCTAACCGCCGGCTCTGTGTGGGTCCCCGACTTCGTGTTGGGGATTTGGTTTGGTTGTCGTCTCGTTATGTTCCTATTAAGGTTTCCTCTCCTAAGTTTAAGCCTCGTTTCATTGGTCCGTATAAGATTTCTGAGGTTATCAATCCTGTGTCGTTTTGTTTGGCCCTTCCTGCTTCTTTTGCCATCCATAATGTGTTCCATAGGTCGTTATTGCGGAGATACGTGGCACCTGTGGTTCCAACCGTTGATCCTCCTGCCCCGGTGTTGGTTGAGGGGGAGTTGGAGTATGTGGTGGAGAAGATTTTGGATTCTCGTGTTTCGAGACGGAAACTCCAGTACCTGGTCAAGTGGAAGGGTTATGGTCAGGAAGATAATTCCTGGGTTTTTGCCTCTGATGTTCATGCTGCCGATCTGGTTCGTGCCTTTCATTTGGCTCATCCTGGTCGGCCTGGGGGCTCTGGTGAGGGTTCGGTGACCCCTCCTCAGGGGGGGTACTGTTGTGAATTCTGTTGTCGGGCTCCCTCCTGTGGTCATGAATGGTACTTCGGCTGGTTCTGTCCATGGACTTCCTCTGGTGGGTGTTTCTGAGTTTCCTTCCACAGGTGATGAGGTTAATTCGTTAGCTGGCTGCTCTATTGAACTCCACTTAGATCTTTGCTCCATGCCACCTGTCAATGTTCCAGTATTGGTCTAGTTCACTCCTGGATCGTTCTTGTGACCTGTCTTCCCAGCAGAAGCTAAGTTCCAGCTTGTATTTCTTTGGTTTGCTATTTTTCTGTCCAGCTTGCTATTTTTATTGTTGTCTTGGTTGCTGGAAGCTCTGGGACGCAGAGGGAGCGCCTCCGCACCGTGAGTCAGTGCGGAGGGTCTTTTTGCGCCCTCTGTGTGGTCTTTTTGTTGGTTTTTGTGCTGACCGCAAAGTAACCTTTCCTATCCTCGGTCTGTTCAGTAAGTCGGGCCTCACTTTGCTAAATCTATTTCATCTCTGTGTTTGTATTTTCATCTTTACTCACAGCCATTATATGTGGGGGGCTGCCTTTTCCTTTGGGGAATTTCTCTGAGGCAAGGTAGGCTTTATTTTTCTATCTTCAGGGCTAGCTAGTTCCTTAGGCTGTGCCGAGTTGCATAGGGAGCGTTAGGCGCAATCCATGGCTATTTCTAGTGTGTTTGATAGGATTAGGGATTGCGGTCAGCAGAGTTCCCACGTCCCAGAGCTCGTCCTTTATTATCAGTAACTATCAGGTCATTCCGTGTGCTCGTAACCACCAGGTCCATTATTGTCCTGACCACCAGGTCATAACAAGTTTTACCACTTCGATCACTGTAAAACTCAAATCAGTTGGATTTCCAGGGTGTTGTAGTCTCATGTGTCTGGCCAGAGTAATATCCCTATTGTGCCTTATGTCTCCTATATGTTCGCCTACTCTTCTATGAAGCTCCCTTATTGTCTTCCCGATGTAATCCTTGGGACATGGGCAAGAGGCCATATACACAACCTCTGTTGATTTACAGTTACAAAATCCTCACTGGAAGAATACCTTTCCAGTAGAGGAACTTTTAAAGGACTTATTAGGTTTCATCCATCTACATAGTTGACAGCTACCACAGCGATAGAAACCACATGGTTTCCTCTCCAGCCAGGTGCCACTTGATTTCATGTAGTGGCTATGCACCAAAGAATCCTTGAGAGACCTTCCCTTTCTAAAAGTGATGTCAGGATGTGGCCCCAGCAGATCCCTAAGATCTGGGTCCATCTTCAATATGTCCCAGTGTTTATTTTACACCTCCCTGACACTATGGTGTTGGGAATCAAAAGTCCCTATAATCCTAATTTTCTCATCCTCCGCTTTGATCTCATTCTTATGCAGTAGCTGTTGTCTATCTGCATTTGCCGCGGTGTTATAGGCTGAATTGAGAACATGGGGCGGATAGTTTTTCTCTCTGAATCTGTTGAACATATCGCCTGCCTGACTGTGGAACGTTCTCATTTCAGAGCAGTTCCGCCTAAGTCTTAAGAACTGGCCCTTTGGGCTTCCCTTTTTAAGAGGGATCGGGTGATGACTTTGCCAAATACTATCCTCTATTTCTCTTTGGGTATATCACTGATATCTAACCAATGTTCTTCATTAGTTTTTGCTTTGCCAATTGAGTAGGCTATTAGTACTTGTGGGTTTACGGTATATACTAGTAGTGAGGCCCCCACTTGATGTCCTCCTTATCATCACATCCAAGAAGGCCAGTTCTTCCTTCTGAATTTCTGAGGTGAAACTCAGGCCTGTGTTGTTGATGTTAAGCTCTGCAATGAAGATTTCAAACTGTTCCACAGTACCTGTCCATATGACAAAGACATCGTCAATGAATCTGAGCGAAATGGCTACAAACTCATTCCACCAATTGGTGTCGCCGCCAAACACTACTGTCTCCTCCCACCAGCCCAGGAACAAATTTGCATACGATGGGGCAAAAGGTGCACCTTCCATTCCGAGCCCTGCTGTGCTCCCAAACAGGAGTCTTCCCCCACATATGGGGTATCAGCGTATTCAGCAGAAATTGCTCAATAATTTTAGTGGACCATTTCTCTTTTTACACTTGTGAAAATAAAAAAATGTTGCTAAAATATAATTTTCGTTGAAAAAATGTGTTTTTTTTCAGGGCTCTACGTTATAAACTTCTGTGAAGCACCTGGGGATTCAAAGTGCTAACCACACAGCTACATAAGTTCAATAAAGGGTCTACTTTCCAAAATGGGGTCACTTGTGGGGGTTTTCCAATGTTTAGGCACGTCAGGTTCTCTTCAAATGCAACATGGCGTCCACTCTCAATTCCAGCCAATTTTGCATTCAAAAAGTCAAAAGATGCTCCTTCCCTTCCGAGCCCTGCTGTGCACCCAAACAATGGTTTTCCCCCCAATATGGGGTATCGACGTATTCAGGAGAAATTGCTCACCAACTTTAGAGGATCATTTTCTCCTTTTACCCTTGTAAAAATAAACAAATTGTTGCTGAATTATCATTTTTGTGACTAAAAAGTTAAATGTTCATTTTTTCCTTTCACATTGCTTCAGCTCCTGTGAAGCACCTGAAATGTTAATAAACTTCTTGAATGTGGTTTTGAGTACCTTGAGGGGTGCAGTTTTTGGAATGGCATCAGTTTTGGGTATTTTCTGTTATATAGACCCCGCAAAGTAACTTCAAGTGTGAGGTGGTCCCTAAAAAAATGGTTTCCTAAATTTTATTGAAAAAATGAAAAATTGCAGGTCATCTTTTAACCCTTATAACTTCCTGACGAAAAAATAATTTTGTTCCAAAATTGTGCTTCTGTATAGTACACATGTGGGAAATGTTATTTTTGAACTAATTTTTGTGACATATCTCTCTGATTTAAGGGCATAAAAATTCAAATTTCAAAAATTGCAAAATTGTCACAAGAAAAGATTCTCAGAATCACCAGGTTCCGTTGAAGCGTTTCAGAGTTATGACCTCATAAAGTGACAGTGGTCAGAATTGAAAAAAATGGCATGGTCAGGAGGTTGAAAACAGGCTTCAGGGTGAAGGGGTTAAAGAACTGAAAATGCTCATTTGTGGAATTAGCCGGCATTAGGAGGTCACATTCACTGAATAAAAAAGCTATTCAACTCCGAAACATCCTAACAGGCCAATTTACATGCTAATATAGGAACCCTTCTTTGATATCACCTTCACAATTCTTGCTTCTATTAAACTTGTGAGTTTTTGTAGAGTTTCTGCTTGTATTTCATTGCATGAAGTCAGAAAAGCCTCCTGGAGCTGCTGCTTTGAAGTGAACTGCCTTCCACACTCATAGATCGTTTGATTGATGACACTACATAGGTTCTCTATAGGGTTGAGGTCAGGGGAAGATTAGTTAATCTCCTTTTATGCCAATAGCAGCCAGTGACTCAGAGGTATACTTTGTGGCATGAGATGGTGCATTGTCATGCATGAAGATGATTTTGCTCCTGAAGGCACGTTTCTGCTTTTTATACCATGGAAGAAAGTTGTCAGTCAGAAACTCTATATACTTTGCACAGGTAATTTTCACACCTTCAGGAACCTTAAAGTGCCCTACCAGCTATTTCCCCATTATTCCAGCCCACACCATGACTCCTCCACCTCCTTGCTGATGTTGTAGCCTTGTTGGGACATGGTGGCCATCCACCAACCATCCACTAATCCATCCATCTGGACCATCCAGAGTTGCTGGACACTCATCAGTAAACAACACTGTTTGAAAATTAGTCTTCATTTATGTCTGGGCCCACTGCAACCGTTTCTGCTTGTGAACACTGTTTAAGGATGGCCGAATAGTAGGTTTATAAACCAAAGCAAGCCTTTGAAGGATCCTGCGTCTTGAGGTTCGAGGGACTCCAGAGGCACCAGCAGCTTCAAATATCTGTTTGCTGGTTTGTAATGGCTTTTTAGCAGTTGCCCTCTTAATCCGATGAACTTGCCTGGCAGAAACCTTTCTCATTATGCCTTTATCAGCACGAACACATCTGTCCTCAGATGCAGCTAAAAGTCTATTAACAGTATGATGGTCATGCTTAAGTTTTCAGGAAATATCTAATGTTTTCATCCTTGACCAAGGCATTTGCACTATTTGATGCTTTTCGGTAGCAGAGAGATCATTTTTCTTTCCCATGTTACTTGAAAACTGTGGTCTGCTTAATAATGTGGAACATCATTTTTAAGCAGTTTTCCTTTAATTAGAATCACATGGAAAACTATCACATGTGTTTAAGATTGATTTCAGTGATCCATTGAGCCCTGAGACACAATACCATCCATGAGTTTATTTGAAAAAAAAAACAATTACATCTTTATGACACTTAAATCCAATTTGCATAATAATTTGGAGCACGGTGTAAAACTATATATATGCATTAGTTAAAAAGTGTATAATATTGTAAAGGTGATGGACAGGTAAACTAATTAGAATAAAGTACATGGTGCAAAATATGAAGCACATGGTGCAAAATATGAATGGTGTTGTAACGAAAAGGGGACAAATAGAAACAAACAAAAACATGAATGTGGGCATTTTTGAAGCTGTAGTAGTACATCTTGGTAGAACGTACTTTCAGTATATCAAAATTCTGCTCTAATCAAGAGATCACAATGAACTAAATGAAAATAAATAAGAATCAAAGATTAGTAAACATGAAAAAAGAGGAAAATGCTCATGTAAGGGATAAGTTTCTATAAAAAGACCTAAAAACAATTAAAAGGTTAATAATAGTTAAAAGGGGGAAGGGGATGGTTGCACCAGGGGGGAAGAGGTGGTTTATTATCAGGGAAATTGAATTTAAATGAGTGGTGCAAAACTACAAATCTCATTTAAGCCATTCGTCTATATCGTACTTAGAGTCCAAATCAATTTACATTCCCGCTGGTATAAATGTTTTGCAACATTACCCCCTCGGATGCCAGTTAGTATCCTATCAATGCCTCTAACTTTAAGTAAGGAGGGCATTGCAGTCATGATGGTTTTTAAAATGTTTTGGGATTGGTTTAAGTGTTTCAACATTGTCTTCCTTCTTGGCCGCCATAATATCAGGAACATGCTCTCGCACTCTTACTTTAAAATTCCCTTGTGGCTAGCCCATTATCTACCAATGTCCTTTTTTGTGATGCCTAATCTTTAGCTTCTAGCAACTAAGATTTTATTATTTTTAGAATAAGGTCCAATTTTTTGTGTTATGTTTGTAAAATGAATGTTTTCAAAATAGGAAATCATGTCATTGTCATTTTTAATTGAATATTTGGACGCCCTTTTCTGAAAAATCCGTACTTGTAAAAATTTTAATTTGGCAAGTAATGGGTTAAGCCAACGTAGATTTTTGGACATGGGCATACAGCATAGTACACAATGGCATGTGTAGAACAGGTGATGGAATGTGTTATAAAGTAATTCTTTGTTCTAGATGTATTGCAAAAATCCGTAGCATGTTCAATGCTGGGGCAAGGCAACACAATTTCCACATGGTGCATAACCCCACTTAGGTCATGGAGTAGAAGGTGTGTGGCACCGTGGGAGAGTTGGTAGTGGCTTGATACAAGCATATCATAGTTCTTCCACATCTAACTGTGATGCTTACGTTAGTAGAGATATATTGTGAGATGACTGAATCTGTGTGTAGTATTGGCCAGAATTTTTCCATGATTTTCTTCATGCTTAACCAATGTGAGCAATATTGTGTAATAAACCTTACCTGGTTATCTGCTGGGTGTTTATTGGAAGCCTGTAACAACTGTTGTCGTTAAGAATGTTTTGCTCTGTGACATGCATAGCTGATATTCTTTTACTGTATCCACCATCAGTAAAGATCTTGCACAGATGTTTTGCCTGAGGTTCAAAAACATAATCGTCAGAACAAATGCGTCTGCTACGGAGGAACTGGCCAGTTGTTATTCATTTAAACATCTGTGAAGGGTGAGATGATTGAGCATGTAAATATGAGTCTACAGCAGTCCTCTTGGGAAAAATGTCCGTTTGAAGGATGCTAGTTTGATCATGTTTGATGAGTACTTCCAAGAAGTCAAATTTGTGATAATCATAAGTGTATGTTAAATGGATATTAAATTATTTTCTGTTTAATTCCTCAAAGAATGCCCTCAGTTCCTCCAGAGCACCCTTTCAGATGAGGAAAACATCATCAATGTAGTGTGTCCAAAAAATTACATGCTCCATTGATTGTTTGGCATTCGTCATGAAAAGATCCCTCTCCCACAGCCTCAGGAACAAATTGGCATACAAAGAGGCGCAAGATGCCCCCATTGCCTTCGCTGGAGCTGCAGGTAGATGGAGCCATTAAATGTTAAAAAGTTATGGAATAAAATAAATTCCAAGAGTTTCATGATGAAATCGACATGGTTCCTCTCTAGACTGGTCATCCTGAGGAAGAAAGAGAATGCTCCAAGACCGTCCTGATTTTTTATACTTGTATAGAGTGACTCTATATCAAAAGTAACTAAAAACATGTCCTCCTCAACATGTAGACCACCAATTTTACGAAGTAGGTCCGTTGTATCTTGTAGATAGGATGGCAAATTTTCCACCAAATTTTTGAGGAAGCTGTCAAGATGATTGCATATATTTTCTGTCATACTACTCAACCCTGAAATTATTGGCCTACCTGGAGGTACAGTGGCATTTTTATGGACTTTTGGAAGGAAGTACAATGTTGGAACGACAGGATCCGAAGTGGTAAGTACTTGTAATAGATCTTTTGTGATATTACCATTTTGCAACAAATTTTGCAGAATCTAGTTAAGGGAGTTTTTAAAAGAGGTGAGCGGGTTATAAGTTGAGTTTTTATAACAAGAAGGTTCTCTTAAGTGCCGATATACCTCTGCTTCATACATTTTCCTAGGCCAGAACACAATGTTGCCCCCTTTGTCAGCCTGTTTAAAAATTACATCCGGTATGTTTTTCAGATGTTTTAAACTGCATCTTTCTTGATAGGCAAGATTACATATGCTTTGCAAACCTTGATATTTTCTCAATCATTAGTCTTTGACATACAAGGTATTAATATATTCAGGAGAAAATGCATAACAAAATTTGAGGTCCATTTGTACCTGTTACCCATTATGAAAATTAAAATTTGGGGCTAAAACAACATTTCATTGAAAAAATTTTAGTGGGGTTTTCTGTTGTTTTGGTACTTCAGGGGCTCTGCAAATGTAACATGGTGTCAGCAATCTATTTGAGACAAACTTTCGGACCTTGTGGGGCCTAATCGCTGCCTGAATTGCCAACCTAAAGTGAACACTGGGCCAAAGATGAAGTGCAAGAAAGGAAGGAGAACTTGACAGAGAGCAGGGAACATGTGGGATAGCCAGAGAGGTGAGCTTTAAGGTTCATAGTTTTTATTTTATTTTTAATCTTTTGCCAGCCTTCTATTGTTCAGCAAGATGGCGTCTGCAGCTGACCGCTATCTTGCTGAATTCATGCAGACAAATGAAAAAAAATCTGCAGTATCCAGAATGGAGATTTTTGTGAAGTTTTAGTTAAATTCAATTCCTATTGAATAAATTGAAATTTAATAAATTCACCCATCTCTACTATTAAGGAGGACCTGTCACCAATTCTTTTCAATGCTGAACTGGACAAAACATATAATAGTGGGTGCAGAGGGAAAACAAAAACCTTTTTTTTTTCATATACTAGCAAGAAATTTTTTGGCACCTAGTAAGCTAATGTTTGTTAAGGCCAAGTGGGTGTTAGCGTATAACAACACGTTCATACAGGCAGAATAAAGAAATGCCCTCAGTAGAATGCAACTAATAATACCCAAGTAAACATAACTAAAGTTAAATCATTAGGTGCAAAACTTTGATTGCTAATATCTCTGCAATGGAGATGCAAAAAAAAAGTTTTATTTCCTTCTTCAACCGCTACTACAACCTGACTGTATTAAGTTACGGGATCCAAGAAGTATCGTTTCTCCTTGCGGAGAATGAAATGTTAAGCATGTTGAGGTGAGGAGACTTAAAGATGCAATGCTCCTCTGCAAAATATGCAAATTGTCTCTTCAGAGAGGAAGACTAGAACTCTAGTGCCATTGGAAGTAGCAATCCTAACAGTCAATGTCGACCCTTTAACGAGCCTTGTCACATGACTTAGGATAAAAACCAAACCTTGCAAATTGAGATTCTGGTTTGGCTTTCATCGTAGGTCAAGTGACAAGGCTCGTTAAAGGATCAACATTGACTGTTAGGATTGATACTTCCAATAGGTGGCGCTAGAGTTCTAGTCCTCTTCTTCTCTGAAGAGACAATTTGTATTAAGTTACAGCAGTTTGTCCTGGTAAAGCAGATTTATGGAGCATGGGGAGAGGACAATTAAACCACAACTATCTTACCTACCACCTGCAATGCTTTATACAGACTGACATTCAAACTTTTAGGCAATGCATCTGGAATTCCTTTTTGGTTGGTTTTGTGCATTATATTTCTCAAAGTGCACAATAAAAAGTTATTAATAAATTGTGTATAACTAAATAATAACAATGAATAATATGATCCACACAAAATGAAGTCTTTACAAAGCTGCAGTGAATCAATGAAAAAAATAAAAATAATATTGCATTTGGGATGTGACGACACAAAAATAAATTATTTTGCTATCAAAAACTTCTATCGACATGTAATAACACACGAAAAGTGTACAAATTTGGTATCTGATACATATGACTTGCAGAGAAAAGTTTTCATCTCATTATAACTTCATGGTGAATGCCATAAAAATGTAAGAAAAAAGCATTTGCAAATTGCTGTTATTTTTTAAAATGCAACCAAAACAAATCTACTCGTCAAACAGGAACCAAGCTCAATGTGGCTCTATTATCAATACAATGAAAAATTATAACTTTCAAAGTGCAGGGATGAAATAAACTCACCAATATTGATATTTTGTCAAATATAAAATCGGTTATGTCTTTAAAAGACCATTTTAGAAAAAAAAAATAAATGCACATAACTTTAAATGTATGAAATCTATGCATTATTAAGTTCTGTGAAATCTTCACTTGTATCCTGTTCTTTGAAAGACATAAAAAGCTACACAAGTCCTAGGATATCTCTTAACCTGGAGAAACCTAATCTTACCATTAATCAGGATGATTACATTACTAAATTACTGTGCATTGCTATTCTTAATAAGAATTACCTTCCTTTATTGGCTAATTGGACGTTTTAAGATATCTCAGTTTTAAAGACAAGCACAATCAATGTGAAACGGCCATCTCATCGTCTCTATAGCATTTGAACACTTGATTAGTTAATGTAGTACTTACAGAAATTGGAACTATAATAAAAGTGTCAGGTGTTTATAAAGGTCTGAAAAGGTCCTTGAACTTTGAAACCTTTCAGCATTAAATTGATGAATTCCAATGAACATATTTAAAATAAGTTGGATAGATTGCCAATGATGAGCTTAATCAACTTAAAAATGAAATCAGAAACTTTATAGATATCTGTTAATAGGAGCTGCTATGTAGATACCTATAATGTTTCACATGGCCCAAAGTGAATGTTGAAGATTTTCACATTGCATTTACAAAACTTTCTAGTTTAGGCTAGATCATCATCATGACTGGATATGGCAAACTCAGTTCTACTTAAAATCCCTATTGCAAATAGTAAACCCCATTTTCCTGTAAATATCACACAGACAATTTTGGATTAAATTGGCAATGCTGGCCATTTATTGACAAATATATAAAAATAACCAACATTACATAATGATAACGTGAAAGGAGGGGTTCTTGGAGCTACCAGATCTGGCACCATATTACTTAAATTCTCTATCGACCATCTTATCATCAGCCGTAAACCCCAGCTCGGGGGACACAACACTATAGTTGTTTGTGGTATATTAACAACACCAGCTCCCAGGGTGAAACCCTGTCCAGAGCCAAACCAAGTGCCAGATCGACCCCTACTCATTTTAATATTAAAAGGATTCATAAATATAATGCCATGTATAATCAACTCCAAGGACCTTGCCCCTCACCACTCCTCTCAGGCACTGAGATATCCCACAAGACCAAATCTCACTTTATATCTTCTTGAAGAGCGAGCACCCATAAATTCATGCCCACCACATTCAAGTGTATGCCATCATTCAGCAAAAAATTCTTGTCACTGGACTCCAGTTAGCGATGTCTAACACAAACTCCCCTTTCTCAAATGCCGATAAGGCCATGTTCAACTTAATCCTGGCCCTATTGATTCCTTTATCCAAACTCCATTATTTCCTTTGAACAATATCTGACCAGATTCCTCAAAACATTAACAATCTCAAAGGAACAAAATGAATATCCCTGATCAAATCCGTGACTGATGTCACACAAGTTATTACTGCCCATATGCAGAACCACAATGTTGGGAATTCTATCCTAATGCACCGCCCTATGGATTTTCAGGTTAAGCTTTACTATATACCATATTTCTAAAACTGAGCCACGTAATCATCACCAGATCTCTCTTAAAGGCTAACAATGATTGTTTATTTTCACATGCATTATTGATTTATGAAATAAAAATTAAAACTTTTGTAATATATTTTATCAGAGAAATTTCCTTCTTTCTCTGCCAGAATTATCAACCATTATCAAAATTCTCAAATCTGAGGTAAAATCTGTATTCATGATAGTTTCCCATTACTGAAATAAGAGATGACAGTTGCGATGGATATAATCTTATGTAGATGGGACGAGGAGCTAGAGGCAGAGCTCCTCCCTCCTATCTAGAATCTTATCAGTAGCATAGAGTCTTATTCAGAGTATAGTTGTCCTATTTAAGTAATGGAAAAATCTGCCTTGAATGAATACAGATTTTAACTCAGAACTGAGAATTTTGATAATGACTGGCCAATAGTGATGGGTGAACTGTAAACTTGAGGTCCGTACCAAACACCTACTATTCGAGCACGGACCCGAATACAGACTTCTCCAGGAAGTCTGTGTTACTGTTTGGGTTCGGCACCCCAAACATCAGGTGTCTCCAATGACAGCGTGGGAAACAATGGTGGCTCTGATTGGTAGTAAGATCATTACCACCGGTCAGAGACCTGCAATTCCCATGCTGTCAGATGACAGTGTGAGCTAGCAGCAATCTACTGGGGCTTTCCTCTGTCACTCCTCCTTGTAGGTCACCCAACAGAAACATTGCCAGAAAGGCCTGCCACAGGGAAGATAGATAGTGAAAGTCAGGAAGAAGTAAGCTGCACTTTTGGTGTGGCCCATTGAATCCAGCAGTCACAGGCTGGTTTGGAGTTTTCCTGCCATGTTGTGTGGGCCTGCCCCAGAAGCAACTCACACCAAATTGACCACGAGGTAAAGGGCATTTAAATAGAGGATACTCTACTAGTGGAAGATGTCCCCAAAATGGCCAGCTTTCACACATTTTTTCTTGATATGTCCCCTATTCTCTGCAACCAACAACCCCATTTTAACCTTTAAAGTATCCGCATTTAAACCCCATATTAAACTATCCCTTCTCTGTGAATCTCTGTCGTGAGGCCCTACAACAACACATACTGTACAAAATATAAACTCTGTACAGAGGTGCAGCTGGGATTCCTGCACTTTGGGCAACGACTTACTTTAATATCCCCTACTCCCTTTTTATCTAAATGTTAGGCCAATCATGCTGAGTTAAGGTCCTTCTGTGTTATTGACACGTTATTTTCTTTAAATGATTATTGTTCTTCAATAATTTGTTTTACCTTCAAAAATCATTACAATTGGCTTTATTGGTAAAGATCCCCTGGTTATCTTTGGTCTCTGTGCTGCCTCTCTCATGAATTCACTCTTTGCCCATGCTGAGAGATTTGGTGGGCGTCCCTCTCTTGGCAGGTATGTTGTGGTACCATGTTCTTACCATTTGATAATAATGGATTTGATAATGCTCCGAGGAATTATCAGAGATCGGGATTTTTTTATACCCCAACCCTGACTTGTTCTTCTCAACAGTTTTGTCTCTGACTTGCTTGGAGATCTTCTTGGTCTTCATGGTGTTGTTTGGTTAGTGGTGCCTCTTGCTTTATGGTGTTGCAGCCTCTGTGGCCTTTCAGAAAAGGTGTGTATATACTGATAGACCATATGACACTTCAAATGCACTCAGGTGGACTTCTTTTCACTACGCTTGTGACTTTTGAAGGTAATTGCTTACACCAAAAATTTTAGGAACTTCATAGCAAAAAGGGTGAATACATATGCATATTCCAATTTTTAAGAGTACAAATTACAAAAATATTTAAACACAGGTTTTAATGTAACAAAGTAGGCAAAAAGAAAATGAGGTGAATGCTTTTGCAAGCCACTGTATGAAGGCAAGATTTTGTGAGCAGCAGATGGCAGTAGTTGAGTAACATCTACAGCATGCCCATGGTATTCCTGTCAGCCTCCGCACGTAAGAACCAACGAGTGGGCATAGATGTCTGACACATGTGCGATTCTCCAAAATATTGAGAAATCAATCAAGATGTTGAGCAGCTTAACCATACCATTTCTGATGCTACTCAAATGCTCGCTGCTCACAATGAAAACATAAGCTTTGCATGCGGACCAGGTAGAGATGGAGGAATAAAGTACACATGGTTATACTACCCAGCCCAGTGTCACATCATCTTCTTGTAAGATACTAGCAGGTGTGTAGGATCATCATAGCCAAAAAAGAAAACTGGAGTACAAGTCCAAAATAGTATAAAAGGTAAAAGTTTATTGCATACTACATCAAAGACAAAAAATGCATTTTAAATATAATATCCAAGAATTGTAACATGTTCAGCAAGGAATACAAGATAGAACCAAAGAACAGTGTGACCTCCTAATACTGCTACAACTATATTCCATATTAAAGTAGTAAAGTGCTTAGGAGATACAGTAAATGGGAAAAAAGGAGACCGAACAGGGTGCTAAGGAAAATGAGTATTATAACCATGGTTTGGACCATATGACATTGTATCTTACTACAACAGTTCCTTATTATTATATACATGGATATATCTTATGTGAAGCTAAGTTATGATATGCTTTATATAATAGCGCTTCCACTTTATTATATTTATTTTGTACCTGTTAGCAAGTAGTACTTCCCAGGACTATGCAATCGATACACTAATATTAATTACCCATTGCTCTTTGTATCCAGGTGTTCCCACCTTTGGTTTCTAGTACCTGTTTCTTTATGTGTTTTTCTCCTGCTGTTATTCATTGGAAATTATGTATTTATGATTAATGTGGTATTTTATTCTGTTTTGAAGTAAATTACACTTTTTAGTACATTATTGAAAAGTTTGTTTTATCTTATTGTTTGTCCATTTTTTCATTTCCTTTGGGCACATAATTTGGGATTCTAGGTTGCTCTTGGTGTTATAATGACAGAAAAACCCACAATGGTCGCAGAAATAACTTGATTCTAACTAAAGTAATATTAAATAAAAGATCTATGAAAATGAACAAATGAAAGTCAGACATTGTTAAGGCTAGCGGAACGCACCAAATAATAAGAAAGATAGAGTAAGGTGAGTTCGCAGCCCGGGGTCCACCGTGCAGAGATGGAACCTGCTGCCAAGTAATGACAGACTATATGGCGGTACAATGTGGATGCACACACGGGTTAATTTCACCCTGTGTGAAGGAAGCGAACCCTGTTGCGTCACAGGGCCGCGGTACTGCACCAAGAGTGCAAGCAAGGAGTCTCAGAACTCAATCCCAAGACACAGGATTTAAGTTCATATAGACCTCTTGCGCTCGACACCACAACTGGGGTGTCAGAGTGACAGAAATAATAATAATAAAGATGCATGAGACTGCGTGCGGTGCCGCACTGACGGACGCCACTAACCACTCAGGCTTGTGTCAGGAGAGCGCTGTGAAAGAGTACGGCACCACACTGGCGGTCACAGCAATTAGACGCTGTTTTCTGTGTTACGTGCTGATGGCTAAGTCGGGCGCTAGATAGCAGACATCCACCTTACCCGAGCCGTCATACACAAGGGAGGGGATAATTAATGAATGGCCTTCACACATCAACACACACGTTTACAAGTTTACACTAGCGCATGGCCGTGCGGTGTTGCAAACCTTTTATAGCTGCAGCATGTACAGGACCCTCCCAGAAGGACCAATGGGAGGCTGCCACAGAAGTTGTCACCTTCAGGACCTTCCTGGAGGACCAATGGGATCTGCTGCAGTATCTGAGCATGTGACCCTCGATCTCCAACGGGAGATCTTGCTCTGGGCATGCTCAAAAGGGGAAAAGCAGGACTTAGTCCCAATAGCGACTGCTCGCCGCTACCCAGCACTGGCTTCAATGGCAGAAGATGGAAAAGCAGCAGTAACCCTATTCACAAAGTGAGACTGAGCAAGATGCTGGGTGTTATGAACAGGTAATTCAGAACCACAATGGACCTTGAAGTTCAGAGCACACAAGGTGACCTGACATTTACCAAAAACATAGGACAAGCTCTGAGACGTGGAAACTCTGCTGACCGCAATCCCTAATCCTAACACACCACACTAGAGGTAGCCGTGGATTGCGCCTAACGCTCCCTATGCAACTCGGCACAGCCTGAGAAACTAACTAGCCCTGAAGATAGAAAAATAAGCCTACCTTGCCTCAGAGAAATTCCCCAAAGGAAAAGGCAGTCCCCCACATATAATGACTGTGAGTAAAGATGAAATACAAACACAGAGATGAAATAGATTTAGCAAAGTGAGGCCCGACTTACTGAATAGACCGAGGATAGGAAAGATAGCTTTGCGGTCAACACAAAAACCTACAAACAACTACGCAAAGGGGCAAAAAGACCCTCCGCACCGACTAACAGTACGGAGGTGCTCCCTCTGCGTCTCAGAGCTTCCAGCAAGCAAGAAAAAACCAATATAGCAAGCTGGACAGAAAATATAGCAAACAAAAATAACACAAGCAGAACTTAGCTATGCAGGATAGAGAGGCCACAGGAACGATCCAGGAGGAAGCAAGACCAATACTAGAACATTGACTGGAGGCCAGGATCAAAGCACCAGGTGGAGTTAAATAGAGCAGCACCTAACGACTTAACCTCATCACCTGAGGAAGGAAACTCAGAAGCCGCAGTACCACTCTCATCCACCAAAGGAAGCTTATAGACAGAACCAGCCGCAGTACCACTCACGACCACAGGAGGGAGCTTGGCCACAGAATTCACAACAGTACCCCCCCTTGAGGAGGGGTCACCGAACCCTCACCAGAGCCCCCAGGCCGACCAGGATGAGCCACATGAAAGGCACGAACCAGATCGGCAGCATGGACATCAGAGGCAAAGACTCAGGAATTATCTTCCTGACCATAACCTTTCCACTTAACCAGATACTGCAGTTTCCGTCTCGAAACATGAGAATCCAAAATCTTCTCCACAATATACTCCAATTCCCCTTCAACCAAAACCGGAGCAGGAGTATCAATAGATGGAACCACAGGTGCCACGTATCTCCGCAACAATGACCTATGGAACACGTTATGGATGGAAAAAGAAGCCGGAAGAGTCAAACGAAAAGACACAGGATTAAGAACCTCAGAAATCCTACATGGACCAATGAAACGAGGCTTAAATTTAGGAGAGGAAACCTTCATAGGAATATAACGAGATGACAACCAAACCAAATCCCCAACATGAAGTCGGGGACCCACACAGCGCCTGCGGTTAGCGAAACGTTGAGCCTTCTCCTGGGACAAAGCCAAATTGTCCACCACATGAGTCAAAAACTGCTGCAACCTATCCACCACAGTATCCACACCAGGACAGTCCGAAGACTCAACCTGCCCTGAAGAGAAACGAGGGTGGAACCCAGAATTGCAGAAAAACGGCGAAACCAAAGTAGCCGAGCTGGCCCGATTATTAAGGGCGAACTCAGCCAAAGGCAAAAAGGACACCCAATCATCCTGATCAGCAGAAACAAAACATCTCAGATATGTTTCCAAGGTCTGATTGGTTCGTTCAGTCTGGCCATTTGTCTGAGGATGGAAAGCCGAGGAAAAAGACAAATCAATGCCCATTCTAGCACAAAAGGCTCGCCAAAACCTCGAAATAAACTGGGAACCTCTGTGAGAAACCATGTTCTCTGGAATGCCATGTAAACGAACCACATGCTGAAAAAACAATGGCACCAAATCAGAGGAGGAAGGCAATTTAGACAAGGGCACCAAATGGACCATCTTAGAGAAGCGATCACAAACCACCCAAATGACCGACATTCTTTGAGAGACGGGGAGATCCGAAATAAAATCCATTGAGATATGTGTCCAAGGCCTCTTCGGGACCGGCAAGGGTAAAAGCAACCCACTGGCACGAGAACAGCAGGGCTTAGCCCGAGCACAATTCCCACAGGACTGCACAAAAGAACGCACATCCCGCGACAGAGACGGCCACCAAAAGGATCTAGCCACCAAATCTCTGGTACCAAAGATTCCAGGATGACCAGCCAACACCGAACAATGAACCTCAGAGATAACTGGGCAACGGTCAGGTCTATTACCCTGAAATTTTTGCAGCACCCGCCGCAAATCAGGGGAGATGGCAGACAAAATTACCCCCTCTTTGAGAATACCCGCCGGCTCAGACAAACCCGGAGAATCGGGCACAAAACTCCTAGACAGGGCATCCACCTTCACATTTTTAGAGCCCGGAAGGTACGAAACCACAAAGTCAAAACGGGAGAAAAACAGCAACCAACGAGCCTGTCTAGGATTCAACCGTTTAGCAGACTCGAGATAAGTCAAATTCTTGTGATCAGTCAAGACCACCACGCGATGCTTAGTTCCTTCAAGCCAATGTCGCCACTCCTCGAATGCCCACTTCATGGCTAGCAACTCTCGATTGCCAACATCATAATTTCGCTCAGCAGGCGAAAATTTCCTGGAAAAGAAGGCGCATGGTTTCATCACCGAGCAATCAGAACTTCTCTGCGACAAAACAGCCCCTGCTCCAATTTCGGAAGCATCAACCTCGACCTGGAACGGAAGCGAAACATCTGGTTGGCACAACACAGGGGCAGAAGAAAAATGACGCTTCAACTCCTGAAAAGCTTCCACAGCAGCAGAAGACCAATTGACCACATCAGCACCCTTCTTGGTCAAATCAGTCAACGGTTTAGCAATGCTAGAAAAATTAGCGATGAAGCGATGATAAAAATTAGCAAAGCCCAGTAACGTCTGCAGACTCTTCAGAGATGTTGGCTGAGTCCAATCATAAATGGCCTGAACTTTAACAGGGTCCATCTCGATAGTAGAAGGAGAAAAAATGAACCCCAAAAATGAAATCTTCTGAACACCAAAGAGACACTTTGACCCCTTCACAAACAAAGAATTAGTACGCAGGACCTGGAACACCATTCTGACCTGCTTCACATGAGACTCCCAATCATCCAAGAAGACCAAAATATCATCCAAGTATACAATCAGGAATTTATCCAGGTACTCTCGGAAGATGTCATGCATAAAGGACTGAAACACTGATGGAGCATTAGAAAGTCCGAATGGCATAACCAGGTACTCAAAATGGCCTTCGGGCGTATTAAATGCTGTTTTCCATTCATCGCCCCGTTTGATACGCACAAGATTATACGCACCACGAAGATCTATCTTGGTGAACCAACTAGCCCCCTTAATCCGAGCAAACAAATCAGACAGCAGCGGCAAGGGGTACTGAAATTTGACCGTAATTTTATTTAGAAGGCGGTAATCAATACAAGGTCTCAGCGAACCATCCTTCTTAGCCACAAAAAAGAAACCCGCTCCCAATGGCGACGATGACGGGCGAATATGACCCTTCTCCAAAGACTCCTTCACGTAACTCTGCATAGCGGCGTGCTCAGGTACAGATAAATTAAACAGTCGACCCTTAGGAAACTTACTACCAGGAATCAAATCGATAGCACAATCGCAATCCCTATGCGGAGGTAGGGCATTGGACTTGGGCTCATCGAATACATCCCGGTAATCAGACAAGAACTCTGGGACCTCAGAAGGGGTGGATGATGAGATAGACAGAAATGGAACATCACCATGTACCCCCTGACAACCCCAGCTGGACACAGACATTGATTTCCAATCTAATACTGGGTTATGGACTTGTAGCCATGGCAACCCCAACACGACCACATCATGCAGATTATGCAACACCAGAAAGCGAATATCCTCCTGGTGCGCAGGAGCCATGCACATGGTCAGCTGGGTCCAATACTGAGGCTTATTCTTGGCCAAAGGCGTAGCATCAATTCCTCTCAATGGAATAGGACACTGCAAGGGCTCCAAGACAAACCCACAGCGCCTAGCATACTCCAAGTCCATCAAATTCAAGGCAGCGCCTGAATCCACAAATGCCATGACAGAATAGGAAGACAAAGAGCAGATCAAAGTAACGGACAAATGAAATTTTGACTGTACCGTACCAATGGTGGCAGACCTAGCGAACCGCTTAGTGCGCTTAGGACAATCGGAGATAGCATGAGTGGAATCACCACAGTAGAAACACAGCCCATTCTGACGTCTGTGTTCTTGCCTTTCCGCTCTGGTCAAAGTCCTATCGCACTGCATAGGCTCAGGTTTATGCTCAGATAATACCACCAAATGGTGCACAGATTTACGCTCGCGCAAGCGTCGACTGATCTGAATGGCCAAAGACATAGACTCATTCAGACCAGCAGGCATAGGAAATCCCACCATGACATCCTTAAGGGCTTCAGAGAGACCCTTTCTGAAAATAGCTGCCAGCGCACATTCATTCCATTGAGTGAGCACGGACCACTTTCTAAACTTCTGACAATAAATCTCTATCTCATCCTGACCCTGACACAGAGCCAGCAAATTTTTCTCTGCCTGATCCACTGAATTAGGTTCGTCGTACAGCAATCCGAGCGCCAGAAAAAACGCATCAATATTACATAATGCAGGATCTCCTGGCGCAAGGGAAAATGCCCAGTCTTGAGGGTCGCCACGTAATAAAGAAATAATGATTTTAACTTGTTGAACTGGGTCACCAGAGGAGCGGGGTTTCAAAGCCAGAAACAGTTTACAATTATTTTTAAAATTCAAAAACTTAGCTCTATCTCCAGAAAATAACTCAGGAATAGGAATTTTAGGTTCTAACATAGGATTCTGAACCACTAAATCTTGAATGTTCTGTACTCTTATAGTGAGATTATCCATCAAAGAGGACAGACCCTGAATATCCATGTCCACACCTGTGTTCTGAACCACCCTGATGTAAAGGGGAAAAGAAAGACAGAACACAGTGCAAAGAAAAAAAAATGGTCTCAGAACTTCTCTTTTCCCTCTATTGAGAAGCATTAGTACTTTGGGCCTCCAGTACTGTTATGAACAGGTAATTCAGAACCACAATGGACCTTGAAGTTCAGAGCACACAAGGTGACCTGACATTTACCAAAAACATAGGACAAGCTGTGAGACGTGGAAACTCTGCTGACCGCAATCCCTAATCCTAACACACCACACTAGAGGTAGCCGTGGATTGCGCCTAACGCTCCCTATGCAACTCGGCACAGCCTGAGAAAACAACTAGCCCTGAAGATAGAAAAATAAGCCTACCTTGCCTCAGAGAAATTCCCCAAAGGAAAAGGCAGCCCCCCACATATAATGACTGTGAGTAAAGATGAAATACAAACACAGAGATGAAATAGATTTAGCAAAGTGAGGCCCGACTTACTGAATAGACCGAGGATAGGAAAGATAGCTTTGCGGTCAACACAAAAACCTACAAACAACCACGCAGAGGGGCAAAAAGACCCTCCGCACCGACTAACGGTACGGAGGTGCTCCCTCTGCGTCTCAGAGCTTCCAGCAAGCAAGAAAAAAACAATATAGCAAGCTGGACAGAAAATATAGCAAACAAAAATAACACAAGCAGAACTTAGCTATGCAGGATAGAGAGGACACCGGAACGATCCAGGAGGAAGCAAGACCAATACTAGAACATTGACTGGAGGCCAGGATCAAAGCACCAGGTGGAGTTAAATAGAGCAGCACCTAACGACTTAACCTCATCACTAGGGTTGAGCGAAACGGGTCGTTCATTTTCAAAAGTCGCCGACTTTTGGCAAAGTCGGGTTTCATGAAACCCGATCCGACCCCTGTGCGGGGTCGGCCATGCGGTACGCGACTTTCGCGCCAAAGTCGCGTTTCAATGACGCGAAAAGCGCCATTTCTCAGCCAATGAAGGTAAACGCAGAGTGTGGGCAGCGTGATGACATAGGTCCTGGTCCCCACCATCTTAGAGAAGGGCATTGCAGTGATTGGCTTGCTGTCCGCGGTGTCACAGGGGCTATAAAGGGGCGTTCCCGCCGACCGCCATGTTACTGCTGCTGATCTGAGCTTAGGGAGAGGTTGCTGCCGCTTCGTCAGAAGCAGGGATAGCGTTAGGCAGGGTCCATTAACCACCAAACCGCTTGTGCTGTAGCAATTTCCACAGCCCAACACCACCTTCGGTGTGCAGGGACAGTGGAAGCTACATTTTTTTTTTTCCTCAGCGCTGTAGCTCATTGGGCTGCCCTAGAAGGCTCCCTGATAGCTGCATTGCTGTGTGTACGCCGCTGTGCAAACCAACTGCTTTTTTCAGAGCACAAATCCTCTTGTTCCTTCCTTTCTGCACAGCTATCTTGTTTGTTTGTCCACACTTTTTATTTAATTTGTGCATCAGTCCACTCCTTATTGCTGCCTGCCATACCTGGCTGAGATTACTGCAGGGAGATAGTAATTGAAGGACAGTTCCTTTTTTTTTTTTTTTTTTTTGTGGGAGATTAAGATTGGCATTTCTGCTAGAGTGCCATCCCTGTCTGTGTCATCTCTCACTCAGTGGGCCATAGAAAGCCTATTTATTTTTTTGCTTGATTTGGGTTCTAAAATCTACCTGAAAAAATCACTACATCAATCAGTGGGAGAAAAATATTGGCCTCAGGGCTTGTGTGCCACTCCTTACTCCTGTGTGTGCCATCTCTCACTCAGTGGGCCATAGAAAGCCTATTTATTTTTTTGCTTGATTTGGGTTCCAAAATCTACCTGAAAAAATCACAACATCAATCAGTGGGAGAAAAATATTGGCCTCAGGGCTTGTGTGCCACTCCTTACTCCTGTGTGTGCCATCTCTCACTCAGTGGGCCATAGAAAGCCTATTAATTTTTTTGCTTGATTTGGGTTCTAAATTCTACCTGAAAAAATCAATAAATCAATCAGTGGGAGATTAATATTGGCCTTTGGGCTTGTGTGCCAGTCCTAAGCGTGCCATCTCTCTCTCTCAGATAGTGGGCCATAGAAAGCCTATTTATTATTTTTTTTATTGGGTTTATAAATTTTCCCTGGAAAAAAAAAAAAAAAGTGGGAGATTAATATTGGCCTCTGGGCTTGTGTGCCAGTCCTGAGCGTGCCATCTCTCTCACAAATAGTGAGCCATAGAAAGCCTATTTATTTTTTTGGTTGATTTGGGTTCTAAATTCTACCTGAAAAAATCAATAAATCAATCAGTGGGAGATTAATATTGGCCTTTGGGCTTGTGTGCCAGTCCTAAGCGTGCCATCTCTCTCTCTCAGATAGTGGGCCATAGAAAGCCTATTTATTATTTTTTTTATTTGGTTTATAAATTTTCCCTGGAAAAAAAAAAAAAAAGTGGGAGATTAATATTGGCCTTTGGGCTTGTGTGCCAGTCCTGAGCGTGCCATCTCTCTCACAAATAGTGGGCCATAGAAAGCCTACTTATTTTTTTGGTTGATTTGGGTTCTAAATTCTACCTGAAAAAATCAATAAATCAATCAGTGGGAGATAAATATTGGCCTCTTGGCTTGTGTGCCACTCCTGACTCCTGTGTGTGTCCTCTCTCACTCAGTGGGCCCTACAAAGCCTATTTTTTTTTTTATTTGTTTTCTAAATTCTCCCTGAAACAATCATTTTATTTTATTTGTTTTCTAAATTATTCCTGAAAAAATCATTTTTTTTGTATTTTTGTTTTCTAAAGTTTCCCTGAAAAAAAAAAAAACTCAAATCAGTGGGAGATTAATATTGCCCTTTCTGCTTGTGTGCCAGTCTTGACTCCTGGGTGTGCCATCTCTCTCTCTCTCTCCAATTGTGGGCCATAGAAAGCCTATTTATTTTTTTGCTTGATTTGGGTTCCAAAATCTACCTGAAAAAATCACTAAATCAATCAGTGGGAGATAAATATTGGCCTCTGGGCTTGTGTGCCACTCCTGACTCCTGTGTGCGTCATCTCTCACTCAGTGGGCCCTAGAAAACCTTTTTTTTTGTTTTATTTGTTTTCTAAATTCTCCCTGAAAAAAATCATTTTATTTTATTTGGTTTCTAAATTATTCCTGAAAAAAATCATTTTTTTTGTATTTTTTTTTCTAAAGTCTCCCTGAAAAAAAAAAAAAAATCAAATCAGTGGGAGATTAATATTGCCCTTTTTGCTTGTGTGCCAGTCTTGACTCCTGGGTGTGCCATCTCTCTCTCGATCTCCAATTGTGGGCCATAGAAAGCCTATCAATTTTTTTGCTTGATTTGGGTTCCAAAATCTACCTGAAAAAATCACTAAATCAATCAGTGGGAGATAAATATTGGCCTCTGGGCTTGTGTGCCACTCCTGACTCCTGTGTGCGTCATCTCTCACTCAGTGGGCCCTAGAAAGCCTATTTTTTGTTTTATTTGTTTTCTAAATTCTCCCTGAAAAAATCATTTTATTTTATTTGGTTTCTAAATTCTTCCTTAAAAAATCATTTTTTTTTATTATTTTTTTTTTCTAAAGTCTCCCTTTTAAAAAAAACAAAACAAATCAGTGGGAGATTAATATTTACATTTGCGCTTCAGTGACAGTCCTGCGTGTGTGGCATCTCTCTCATTTGTTGCCACCAACAACAGAGTGTGTAACATTGTGCCTGATTTTCGTTGTGGTCTCACCCACCTGTAAAGGGGTAGCTAAATCATACTGAAGTTATAGCTCACCGTGTAAGTTGTGTGACAGCAACAAATACCATTAGTTTGGTAACGTTTTTAAAACAATGAGGAAGTCTGGTGGAAGAGGTCGTGGCCGGGGGCGTTCATTGTCAGCTGGTAATGAGGGTAGTGGTAGTGGTGGAGCATCAGGTGGTCGTGGGAAAAAAAATATTGCACCTAAGTCTGGAGCTGTGGAGCCAGGTTCGTCGTCTGGCTACACAAGGCCTCGAACGCTCCCTTTTCTGGGAGTAGGAAAACCGCTTTTAAAGCCGGAGCAGCAAGAGCAAGTTTTGGCTTATCTTGCTGACTCAGCCTCTAGCTCTTTTGCCTCCTCTCGTGAAACTTGCAAAAGTAAAAGCAGCGCGTTGTTAGTGGATGTTCACGGTCAGGGACAAGTCGCTTCCTTGTCCTCTTCAGCAAAAACAACAACAGAGAAGAATGCAGCAGGCGACACAACGGGTTACTCCATGGAGCTCTTTACACATACCGTCCCTGGCTTAGAAAGTGAAGCAGTTAACAGTCCATGCCCATTACAAGTTGAATTTGACATGGAGTGCACTGATGCACAGCCACAGCCAGACTACTATGCTGGTCCTTTGACTCAGACCACAACATTGCCCTCGCAGGGTGCTGATCAAGAATCAGACCCTGATGAGACTATGTTGCCCCATCACGAACGCTATACCACCGACCGACACGGTGATACAGACGAAGTTGCACACGAGCTACAAGAAGAGGTAATAGATGACCCAGTTCTTGACCCCGATTGGCAGCCATTGGGGGAACAGGGTGCAGGCGGCAGCAGTTCTGAAGCGGAGGAGGAGGGGCCGCAGCAGGCATCAACATCGCAACAGGTTCCATCTGCCGGGCCCGTATCTTGCCCAAAACGCGTGGCAAAGTCAAAACCTGTTGGAGGACAGCGTGGCCATCCGGTTAAAGCTCAGTCTGCAATGCCTGAAAAGGTATCCGATGCTAGAAAGAGTGCAGTCTGGCATTTTTTTAAACAACATCCAATTGATCAGCACAAAGTCATCTGTCAAAAATGTTCAACTACCTTAAGCAGAGGGCAGAATCTGAAAAGTCTCAATACAAGTTGCATGCATAGACATTTAACCACCATGCATTTGCAAGCTTGGACTAACTACCAAACGTCCCTTAAGGTTGTAGCACCCTCGGCCAATGAAGCTAGTCATCAACGCAACATCCCTTCCGGCAGTGTAGGGCCACCATTTTCTGCACCACCTGCAGTATCTGTGCAGGTTTCTTTGCCAGGCCAAAGCAGTCAGGGTCAGGGAATCACCAGTTTCGTAGTAGGAAACACTGCATCTAGGGCATCGGCGGCAACAATACCATCTCCCACCGTCTCTCAGTCTGCCATGTCCACCGGCACCCCCGCTAGTTCCACGATCTCCAGCTCTCCAGTCCAGCTCACCCTACATGAGACTATGGTTAGAAAAAGGAAGTACTTAGCCTCGCATCCGCGTACACAGGGTTTGAACGCCCACATAGCTAGACTAATCTCGTTAGAGATGATGCCCTACCGGTTAGTTGAAAGCGAAGCTTTCAAAGCCCTGATGGACTACGCTGTACCACGCTACGAGCTACCCAGTCGACACTTTTTTCCAGAAAAGCCATCCCAGCCCTCCACCAGCATGTTAAAGAGCGCATCGTCCATGCACTCAGGCAATCTGTGAGCACAAAGGTGCACCTGACAACAGATGCATGGACCAGTAGGCATGGCCAGGGACGTTACGTGTCCATCACGGCACACTGGGTAAATGTGGTGGATGCAGGGTCCACAGGGGACAGCAAGTTTGGGACAGTTCTGCCTAGCCCACGGTCTAGGAAACAGTTGGCTGTAGCCGTTCGCACCCCCTCCTCCTCCTCCTCGTCCTCCTGCAGAAGCGAGACCTCATCCACAGACCGCAGTCGCACAACCACTCTATCCGCAGCTGCCACTGTTGCACACCAGGTCTCCCATTATGGGGCAGCTACTGGCAAACGTCAGCAGGCTGTATTGGCTATGAAGTGTTTGGGCGACAACAGACACACCGCGGAAGTTCTGTCCGAGTTCTTGCAGAAAGAAACGCAGTCGTGGCTGGGCACTGTAGATCTTGAGGCAGGCAAGGTAGTGAGTGATAACGGAAGGAATTTCATGGCTGCCATCTCCCTTTCCCAACTGAAACACATTCCTTGCCTGGCTCACACCTTAAACCTGGTGGTGCAGTGCTTCCTGAAAAGTTATCCGGGGTTATCCGACCTGCTCCTCAAAGTGCGTGGACTTTGCTCACATATCCGCCGTTCGCCCGTACACTCCAGCCGTATGCAGACCTATCAGCGTTCTTTGAACCTTCCCCAGCATCGCCTAATCATAGACGTTGCAACAAGGTGGAACTCAACACTGCACATGCTTCAGAGACTGTGTGAACAGAGGCGGGCTGTTATGTTTTTGTGGGAGGATACACATACACGGGCAGGCAGTAGGATGGCAGACATGGAGTTGTCAGGTGTGCATTGGTCGAAGATTCAAGACATGTGTCAAGTCCTTCAGTGTTTTGAGGAATGCACACGGCTGGTTAGTGCAGACAACGCCATAATAAGCATGAGCATCCCCCTAATGCGTCTGCTGATGCAAAGTTTGACGCACATAAAGGATCAGGCGTCTGCAGCTGAGAAAGAGGAAAGCCTTGATGACAGTCAGCCATTGTCTGGCCAGGGCAGTGTACAGGACGAGGTAGCGGGCGAACAGGAGGAGGAGGACGAGGAGGATGATGGGGATGATTATATTTTTAATGAGGAAGCTTTTCCGGGGCCAGTGGAAATTGTTGGCGCGGCAAGGCCGGGTTCTGGTTTTTGGAGGGACACAAGTGACGTGGATTTGCCTGAAACTGCCCCTCAACCAAGCACAACCACAGATTTGAGAACTGGAACTTTGGGCCACATGGCGGATTATGCCTTACGTATCCTCAAAAGGGACACACGCATAACAAAAATGATGAACGATGACGATTACTGGTTGGCCTGCCTCCTTGATCCTCGCTATAAAGGCAAATTGCAAAATATAATGCCACATGAGAACTTGGAACTAATATTAGCAACCAACAATCAACTCTTGTTGACCGTTTGCTTCTGGCATTCCCTGCACACAGCGCCCGTGATCGTTCTAACTAGTGTTGAGCATTCCGATACCGCAAGTATCGGGTATCGGCCGATACTTGCGGTATCGGAATTCCGATACCGAGATCCGATATTTTTGTGATATCGGGTATCGGTATCGGAAGTGTAAAATAAAGAATTAAAATAAAAAATATTGTTATATTCACCTCTCCGGCGGCCCCTGGACATCTGCGCGAGGAACCGGCGTCCGGCACGGCTTCTTTCTTCAAAATGCGCACCTTTAGGACCTGTGGTATGACGTCCCGGCTTCTGATTGGTCGCGTGCCGCCCATGTGACCGCCACGCGACCAATCAGAAGCCGCGACGTCATTCCTCAGCTAAAGTCCTAGAATGAGCGCCTTTTAGGACCTGAGGAATGACGTCGCGGCTTCTGATTGGTCGCGTGGCGGTCACATGGGCGGCACGCGACCAATCAGAAGCCGGGACGTCATTCCACAGGTCCTAAAGGCGCGCATTTTGAAGAAAGAAGCCGTGCCGGACGCCGGATCCTCCCGCTGATGTCCAGGGGCCGCCGGAGAGGTGAATATAACAATATTTTTTATTTTAATTCTTTATTTTACACTTTAATATGGATCCCAGGGCCTGAAGGAGAGTTTCCTCTCCTTCAGACCCTGGGATCCATGAGGATACATTCCGATACTTGATGTCCCATTGACTTGTATTGGTATCGGATATCGGTATCGGCGATATCCGATATTTTTCGGGTATCGGCCGATACTATCTGATACCGATACTTTCAAGTATCGGACGGTATCGCTCAACACTAGTTCTAACACGAGCTGCAGGGGCCAGCAGACCAGAGGGGCAGAAATCAGAAGTGGCGTTGGCCAGAGGGGTTTTCTGACCAGGTTGTGGAGTGATTTTGCTATGACCGCAGACAGGACAGGTACTGCAGCATCAATTCAAAGTGACAGGAGACAACATTTGTCCAGTATGGTTACTAACTATTTTTCATCCCTTATCGACGTTCTCCCTCAACCGTCATTCCCATTTGATTACTGGGCATCAAAATTAGACACCTGGCCAGAATTGGCAGAATATGCATTGCAGGAGCTTGCTTGCCCGGCAGCTAGTGTCCTATCAGAAAGAGTATTAAGTGCTGCAGGTTCAATACTAACAGAAAAAAGGACTCGTCTGGCTACCCAAAATGTAGATGATCTAACCTTCATTAAAATGAACCACAACTGGATTTCGAAATCTTTTGCCCCACCTTGCCCGGCTGACACCTAGCTTTCCTATGTAAAGGTCTTGCCTGTGGACTATTCTGAACGACTTTTCCAATCTCGTAATTTGCAGCACCTGATTGTCCAGCATCCGACATGTTAACACCTCCCTAAATGGCCAAAGTCCCCACACGGGGCCGTGGTATCGCCACTTGGCGCCAGCACCCGTGAGAGTACTGTTTGTCTGAGGAGGTGGGTGTGCCCGCTTTTGGTCGACGGCACTGCCACTAGGTCCCTCATAGTACAATAAAGTGTCTGGCGGTGGTGGTGCGCACCCAACGTCAGACACACCGTTGTAATATGAGGGGCCCTGGGCCTGTACCGCCGGCCACAAGACAGTCCCCCCCCAGCTCAAACAGTGCTCTACCACTTGCAAAATTTTCTCTCACAGCTCCACCAATGTTTAGTCTATGCGCTGACATCCTTCAATGCCTGGCACTGTCAATACCATTGTATTGACATTTTTCTTATGTTAGGCCTTCGAAGCCTGTCTGCGGTCACTCCTTCCACTAGGCCTCCACTGACCTGTCTACTGCTGCCCGTGTTCCCCTGGAACCAATTTTAAATTGCCTACAGCCCAATTTTTGTTATGTTAGGCCTTCGAAGCCTGTCTGCGGCCCGTTCTTTCCACTACTACTACACTGACCAGGCCACTGCTGCCCGTGTTCCCCTGGAACCAATTTTAAATTGCCTACAGCCAGCCCAATTTATTATGTTAGGGCTTCGAAGCCTGTCTGCGGTCCCTCCTTCCACTAGGCCTCCACTGACCTGTCTACTGCTGTCCTTGTTCCCCTGGAACCAATTGTAAATTGCCTACATCCCAATTTTTGTTATGTTAGGCCTTCGAAGTCTGTCTGCGGCCCGTTCTTTCCACTACTACTACACTGACCAGGCCACTGCTGCCCGTGTTCCCCTGGAACCAATTTAAAATTGCCGACAGCAAGCCCAATTTATTATGTTAGGGCTTCGAAGCCTGTCTGCGGTCCCTCCTTCCACTAGGCCTCCACTGACCTGTCTACTGCTGCCCGTTTTCCCCTGGAACCAATTTTAAATTGCCTACAGCCCATTTTTTGTTATGTTAGGCCTTCGAAGCCTGTCTGCGGCCCGCTCTTTCCACTACTACTACACTGACCTGGCTACTGCCGCCCGTGTTCCCCTGGAACCAATTTAAAATTGCCGACAGCAAGCCCAATTTATTATGTTAGGCCTTCGAAGCCTGTCTACGGTCCCTCCTTCCACTAGGCCTCCACTGACCTGTCTACTGCTGTCCGTGTTCTCCTGGAGCCAATTGTAAATTGCCTACATCCCAATTTTTGTTATGTTAGGCCTTCGAAGCCTGTCTGCGGTCCCTCCTTCCACTAGGCCTCCACTGACCTGTCTACTGCTGCCCGTGTACCCCTTGAACCAACATCAGAAAATATAAAAATAAGTATTTTGCTTATAAAAAAGAAAATACTGGAGAGATATCAAATGCAGACATTTTAACATTAAAAACAAACACATACAACAAAAATCTGGTACAGTACTAAAAATGGCAACCAGCTACAATAACTTTCTCCTGCAAGTAGTTAACTGAAAGTTTTTTTCAATTTAAAACACAGATATGGCATCCACCGAGTGTTGTCCTGTCGCGTCTTCTTTATATTATTGCAAAGAAGATGCAAAACAATGAAAATAATAAAATCATTATTTACCAAAAAAATTGAGTAAGTCAAAACCACATTGCAAATAAACATTCATTACAAATAAAGAAGCAGGGCGCGTCCGAGGGTGAGTATATACCTAATAAGAATATAATCACCCTCGGATGCGCCCTGCTTCTTTCCGACAGCCTTCCTTCCTAAGAATCAGCCCTTCCGTGGTGTAGAGAGAGGGTGTGTTACACTCCAAGGTGTTCCCCAGGTTGCCTTTCCTGAGCTTCGATCTTCATGCTCTCGTTTAGTAGTTGTCGGAAAGTAGGCTGCATTAGGCCTACAAATTGGGTATGGGGTGGAGAGAGATGGTGTGTTACACTCCAAGGTGTTCCCCAGGTTTCCTTGCCATTGCTTCGGACTTCCGACTCTCGTTTAGTAGTTGTAGAAAACTACACTGCATTAGGCCTACAAAATGGGTATCGGGTGGAGAGAGATAGTGTGTTACACTCCAAGGTGTTCCCCAGGTTTCCTTGCCATTGCTTCGGTCTTCCGACTCTCGTTTAGTAGTTGTAGAAAACTACACTGCATTAGGCCTACAAAATGGGTATCGGGTGGAGAGAGATGGTGTGTTACACTCCAAGGTGTTCCCCAGGTTTCCTTGCCATTGCTTCGGTCTTCCGACTCTCGTTTAGTAGTTGTACAAAACTACACTGCATTAGGCCTACAAAATGGGTATCGGGTGGAGAGAGATGGTGTGTTACACTCCAAGGTGTTCCCCAGGTTTCCTTGCCATTGCTTCGGTCTTCCGACTCTCATTTAGTAGTTGTAGAAAACTACACTGCATTAGGCCTACAAAATGGGTATCGGGTGGAGAGAGATGGTGTGTTCCACTCCAAGGTGTTCTCCAGGTTGCCTTTCCAGAGCTTCGATCTTAATGCTCTCGTTTAGTAGTTGTTGGAAACTACACTGCATTAGGCCTCCAAATTGGCTATGGGGTGGAGAGAGATGGTGTGTTACACTCCAAGGTGTTCTCCAGGTTTCCTCGCCATTGCTTCGATCTTCCGACTCTTGTTTAGTAGTTGTAGAAAACTACACTGCATTAGGCCTACAAAATGGGTATCGGGTGGAGAGAGATGGTGTGTTCCACTCCAAGGTGTTCTCCAGGTTGCCTTTCCAGAGCTTCGATCTTAATGCTCTCGTTTAGTAGTTGTTGGAAACTACACTGCATTAGGCCTCCAAATTGGCTATGGGGTGGAGAGAGATGGTGTGTTACACTCCAAGGTGTTCTCCAGGTTTCCTCGCCATTGCTTCGATCTTCCGACTCTTGTTTAGTAGTTGTAGAAAACTACACTGCATTAGGCCTACAAAATGGGTATCGGGTGGAGAGAGATGGTGTGTTACACTCCAAGGTGTTCCCCAGGTTTCATAGTAACATAGTAACATAGTTAGTAAGGCCGAAAAAAGACATTTGTCCATCCAGTTCAGCCTATATTCCATCATAATAAATCCCCAGATCTACGTCCTTCTACAGGACCTAATTGTATGATACAATATTGTTCTGCTCCAGGAAGACATCCAGGCCTCTCTTGAACCCCTCGACTGAGTTCGCCATCACCACCTCCTCAGGCAAGCAATTCCAGATTCTCACTGCCCTAACAGTAAAGAATCCTCTTCTATGTTGGTGGAAAAACCTTCTCTCCTCCAGACGCAAAGAATGCCCCCTTGTGCCCGTCACCTTCCTTGGTATAAACAGATCCTCAGCGAGATATTTGTATTGTCCCCTTATATACTTATACATGGTTATTAGATCGCCCCTCAGTCGTCTTTTTTCTAGACTAAATAATCCTAATTTCGCTAATCTATCTGGGTATTGTAGTTCTCCCATCCCCTTTATTAATTTTGTTGCCCTCCTTTGTACTCTCTCTAGTTCCATTATATCCTTCCTGAGCACCGGTGCCCAAAACTGGACACAGTACTCCATGTGCGGTCTAACTAGGCATTTGTACAGAGGCAGTATAATGCTCTCATCATGTGTATCCAGACCTCTTTTAATGCACCCCATGATCCTGTTTGCCTTGGCAGCTGCTGCCTGGCACTGGCTGCTCCAGGTAAGTTTATCATTAACTAGGATCCCCAAGTCCTTCTCCCTGTCAGATTTACCCAGTGGTTTCCCATTCAGTGTGTAATGGTGACATTGATTCCTTCTTCCCATGTGTATAACCTTACATTTATCATTGTTAAACCTCATCTGCCACCTTTCAGCCCAAGTTTCCAACTTATCCAGATCCATCTGTAGCAGAATACTATCTTCTCTTGTATTAACTGCTTTACATAGTTTTGTATCATCTGCAAATATCGATATTTTACCGTGTAAACCTTCTACCAGATCATTAATGAATATGTTGAAGAGAACAGGTCCCAATACTGACCCCTGCGGTACCCCACTGGTCACAGCGACCCAGTTAGAGACTATACCATTTATAACCACCCTCTGCTTTCTATCACTAAGCCAGTTACTAACCCATTTACACACAATTTCCCCCAGACCAAGCATTCTCATTTTGTGTACCAACCTCTTGTGCGGCATGGTATCAAACGCTTTGGAAAAATCGAGATATACCACGTCCAATGACTCACCGTGGTCCAGCCTATAGCTTACCTCTTCATAAAAACTGATTAGATTGGTTTGACAGGAGCGATTTCTCATAAACCCATGCTGATATGGAGTTAAACAGTTATTCTCATTGAGATAATCCAGAATAACATCCCTCAGAAACCCTTCAAATATTTTACCAACAATAGAGGTTAGACTTACTGGCCTATAATTTCCAGGTTCACTTTTAGAGCCCTTTTTGAATATTTGCACCACATTTGCTATGCGCCAATCCTGCGGAACAGACCCTGTCGCTATAGAGTCCCTAAAAATAAGAAATAATGGTTTATCTATTACATTACTTAGTTCTCTTAGTACTCGTGGGTGTATGCCATCTGGACCCGGAGATTTATCTATTTTAATGTTATTTAGCCGGTTTCGCACCTCTTCTTGGGTTAGATTGGTGACCCTTAATATAGGGTTTTCATTGTTTCTTGGGATTTCACCTAGCATTTCATTTTCCACCGTGAATACCGTGGAGAAGAAGGTGTTTAATATGTTAGCTTTTTCCTCGTCATCTACAACCATTCTTTCCTCACTATTTTTTAAGGGGCCTACATTTTCAGTTTTTATTCTTTTACTATTGATATAGTTGAAGAACAGTTTGGGATTAGTTTTACTCTCCTTAGCAATGTGCTTCTCTGTTTCCTTTTTGGCAGCTTTAATTAGTTTTTTAGATAAAGTATTTTTCTCCCTATAGTTTTTTAGAGCTTCAATGGTGCCATCCTGCTTTAGTAGTGCAAATGCTTTCTTTTTACTGTTAATTGCCTGTCTTACTTCTTTGTTTAGCCACATTGGGTTTTTCCTATTTCTAGTCCTTTTATTCCCACAAGGTATAAACCGCTTACACTGCCTATTTAGGATGTTCTTAAACATTTCCCATTTATTATCTGTATTATTAGTTCTGAGGATATTGTCCCAGTCTACCAGATTAAGGGCATCTCTTTTCCTTGCCATTGCTTCGGTCTTCCGACTCTCGTTTAGTAGTTGTAAAAAACTACACTGCATTAGGCCTACAAAATGGGTATGGGGTGGAGAGAGATGGTGTGTTCCACTCCAAGGTGTTCTCCAGGTTGCCTTTCCTGAGCTTCTATCTTCAGGCTCTCGTTAAATTGTGGTTAAATGGAACAACTGCATTTGGCGCACTAGTTGGTTTGGGGCCTACTAACAGTGTCTGCCGCTCCTTGCTGTTCTCCTGGTTTCCTGTCCTGAAATTCCGTTTTCAGGCGCTCGTTAAGTAGTTGTTAATGTTAGACTGCATTTGGCCTACTAGTTGGGTTGGGGCCTACTATCGGTGTCTGCCACTCCTTGCTGTTCTCCTCCACTGAACAAAGCTGTGCCGCCTGTTTACTACGGTTGCCAATTTTGAACTGCATTTCGACTACTTACTGATTTGGGCCTACTCTCTGTGTCAGCCTCTCATTCCAGTTGTCCTCCACTGCAATGCCCCCTGGTTATTCCTGTGTTACCAATTTTGAACTGCATTTAGCCAACTTTATTCTTTGGGCCTATATCTGTGTTTCCTCCTCATCCTGCCCATTGCCCAGCCAGTGATAGATGAGTCTGCTGGTAAATTGACCCATAACGCAACATTCCCCGTGCACGCTACACAACAACATTGTGACCCTGCCGAAAGTCAGGTTGCTCTTCCCGCATACCATACCACCTTACACGGGGACAAAGAGGAAGGTGCAGATGAAAGTGCAGGTTCCTTCATTAGGTGGGGGGAGGAATACTAGTTGGCGACGTCACTGGCACAGGGCCTCTCATAGTACGCAAAAGTGTTGCTGCCGGTGGGAGGCGCCCCCGCCGTGCAAACACACCGCTGTACTTTGAGGGGCCCTGTGCCAGTGCCAATGCCAACGAGTGGGCCCCCCCTGCTTGCTCAGGTTCACAGCACTTGCAAAGTTGAAATACTTACCTCTCCCTGCTCCACTGCCGTGACGTGGTCCAGATTTCCTGGGCCCGATAATTCTTTGAACCAGCCCTACCCACCACAACTTTAGCCAAATGACCCCCAATTTCAAATGCCTTCCAATTATTATAAGGTAAATTACGCTTGACAAGCTTCATTAAGAAGAATGGATGGTTTTGACATTAAAATGGGCACTCTAGGTGTTTTCCTGGCCCCCACTCACTGCCGACTATGCTGCCCCATTGACTTGCATTGGGTTTCGTGTTTCGGTCGATCCCGACTTTACGTCATAATCGGCCGATTTCACTCGACCCGACTTTTGAGATAGTCGGGTTTCGCGAAACCCGGCTCGACTCTAAAAAGGTCAAGGTCGCTCAACTCTACTCATCACCTGAGGAAGGAAACTCAGAAGCCGCAGTACCACTCTCATCCACCAAAGGAAGCTTATAGACAGAACCAGCCGCAGTACCACTCACGACCACAGGAGGGAGCTTGGCCACAGAATTCACAACAGCTGGGACCGACCTCTCCACTGAGCAGACTCCACTGCGGCTGCAGAAGAATGGGAGACCGCAGCGGAGATGGTTCGAGATTCCCCCTGTGCAGAGGTGGGAACTTGACACCTAACATTACCCCCCCTCCTTAGGCCCCCCTCCCTGGACCTCACCACGCTCGAAGGCAGCATTGAGCTATGGAGCTCGAATGTGTTCAGCAGGCTCCTAGGACCTGTCCTCTGGGCCATAACCCTTCCAATCCACCAAATAGAATTTTTTTGCCACGTACCACCTTGCACCCCAAAACAGCATTCACCTCGTAATCATCCGTAGACGAACCCGATATCCCGGCAGATGACTCGGAAAACCGGGACATGTATACGGGCTTCAAGAGGGACACATGAAAGGTGTCGGTGATACCAAGGCGTGGAGGAAGGGCCAGACGGTAGACCACAGGGTTAACCTGTTCGAGGACCTTGAAGGGACCCAAGTAGCGAGGTGCAAACTTAGTGGACTCAACATGCAGCCTGATGTTACGGGCGGAGAGGCACACTAAGTTGCCAGGACCAAAGGTAGGAGCGGGGCACCAATGAGCATCGGCAGAGAACCACATCCTCTCCTTGGAGGCCAAAATGGCATCTTGAGTGTAGTCCCAAATGTCTCGTGCCTCTACAGCCCAATCTGCCACCCTGGAGTCGGCGGATTGTGCTGTGTGCATGGGCACAAGGACACGCGGATGCTGGCCGTAATTTAGGAGGAATGGAGTCTGACCGGTGGAGTCGGCTATGGCATTGTTAAGTGCAAACTCTGCCCACGGTAGCAAGGATGCCCAGTCATCCTGCCTGGCAGAAACAAAATGTCGTAAATATGTGACCAGGGTCTGGTTGGCCCTCTCTACCAACCCATTCATCTCAGGATGATATGCCGAAGAGAGATTTAACTCAATACTGAGTAGACAACAAAGCTCTCTCCAGAATCGAGACGGGAACTGGGGACCCCGGTCATTAACAATTTTGTCCGGCATACCGTGTAGGCGAAAGTTATGTTTGATGAACAACGCAGCCAGAGCCCGTACAGAAGGTAGCCGTGGAAGAGGCACCAAGTGCACCATTTTGGAAAAATGGTCAGTGATCACCCAGATAATGGTGCAGCTACAAGACTTGGGCAAGCCCACCACAAAGTCCATCATCACCATCTCCCAGGGCCTGTCCGCCACCGGCATGGGGTAAAGCAACCCAGCTGGCCATTGCCGAGGAGACTTGTTCTTGGCGCAGGAGACACATGCCCGAATATAGTCTGCGACGTCACGAGCCATATGTGGCCACCAGTACGTCCTCGCCAAGAGCTCAGATGTCCTCTTGGTCCCAAAATGTCCACACACCATGGACGAGTGAGCCCATTAGAGAACCTCCGGTCACAAATTAGATGGAACGAAAGTCTTGCCTGGGGCACAGACTTTAGCAAAACCGGAGCCACCATTCTCAGGCTCTCTGAAGGGACAATAAGCCGAGGCTCCTCCTCCTCTTCCTCTGATGACACTACAGAGCGAGAGAGAGCGTCGACACGAACGTTCTTCTCCCCGGAAAGAAAATGGAGGGTGAAATGGAACCGGGAGAAGAACAGGGACCATCTAGCCTGACGAGAATTTAGCTGCTGGCCTGTCTGTAAATACACCAAGTTCTTGCGGTCTGTGAACACCTGGAAGGGAAAGCGAGCTCCCTCCAGAAGATGTCTTCACTCTGAGAAAGCCAACTTCATAGCTAGCAACTCCCTGTCCCCGATGGAATAATTCCTCTCCGCTGGTGAAAAGGTCTTAGAGAAGAAGAAGCAATGATGCTTCCGACTTTGAGCATACTTTTGGAAGAGGACTGCTCCAGCACCAACGGATGAGGCATCCACCTCCATAATAAATGGCTTATCTACATCGGGGCGATGCAGGATGGGAGCGCTAGCGAAGTGTGACTTAATCAAGAGAAAGGCCTTGGAGACCTCCTCCGTCCACAACTTGGGATTTGCTCCCTTTTTGGTTAGGGTAACCAAGGGAGCTACCAAAGTTGAGAAGTGGGGAATGAACTGGCGATAGTAATTAATGAACCCCATAAAGCACTGCATCGCTTTGAGAGAATGAGGGTCCTGCCAGTCCATCACAGCCTGTAGCTTGGCAGGATCCATAGCCAGTCCCTGGGCAGAGATGAAATAGCCAAGGAAAGGCAAGGACTCCTGCTCAAATACACATTCTCCAACTTGGCATAGAGGGAGTTAGCCCGTAGGAGGTCGAAGACCTTGCAAACATCTTTCCGGTGGGAGTCTATATCTGGAGAGTAGATGATAATATCATCCAGATAAACTACGACCGAGGTGGAAAGCATATCCTGGAGGATGTCGTTTACAATGTCTTGGAAAACGGCTGGGGCATTACAGAGATATTCATAGTGCCCATCCCTGATGTTAAAAGCCGTCTTCCATTCGTCCCCCTCACGGATGCGAATCAGGTTGCAAGCACCCTGCAGATCTAATTTAGTAAATACCCTTGCTCCCCGTAGCTTATCAAAAAGCTCAGATATCAGGGGTAGTGGATACTTAATTTTAATGGTGATGGCGTTAAGACCCCTGTAGTCTATGCATGGACGCAGTTCTCCACTCCTCTTCTGTACGAAGAAGAACCCAGCCCCTGCAGGTGACACTGACTTCCTAATGAATCCTCTTGCCAGATTCTCTCGAATATACTGTGACATTGCCTCCATCTCCCGGAGAGACAAAGGATAGACTCGACCCCGGGGAGGCTCAGCACCAGGCAAGAAGTCAATAGAACAGTCATAGGGGCGGTGAGGTGGAAGGGTCTCTGCAGCCCTTTTAGAGAACATGTCCGCATAGGGCCAATATTGCTTGAGAAGATAGGAAAAATCTGAGAGTACCTCAGTAGTAGCAACCTGAACCCTCTCCCTCTGACATCTACCCCCACAAGATTTACCCCATCCTAAAAATCTGCCTGTGGACCACTCGATATGAGGAGAGTGATACCGTAGCCAAGGCATCCCTAACAGGATCTCATCAATTCCCTCAGGAATGATGAGCAGAGATATAATCTCCTGATGGGATGGTAACAACGACAGAGTGAAAGGGATGGTCTGGTGTGTTATCTGTGAGGGCAGTGTTGACCCATTCACCACTCGTACAGTTACTGGTTGAGCTAGCATTACCAGGGGTATTGCGTGATGTTGGGCGAAGGCATAAAATTGCCCTCTGCCCCAGAATCCATGCAGAGCTCTACCGAGTGAGTGAATGATCCTATTGTAATTGTCACCTTAAAGGACAATTTTGAGGCAAACGTCGCCGTGTCTAGTGTACCTCCACCTACTACCACTAGACGCTTACGTTTCCTCGACCGCTGGGGACATCTGGTGGCAAGATGTCCTGACTGCTGGCAAACATGACAAACCTGGAGTGCACGAACAGTCCGGGACTTAGATCCCACTCGTGACACTTCCATGGCATCATGTGACTCAGGGGCCTGGTTTGGAGATTCCAAAGGTTTGGCGAAGGTGGGAGCCAGCCGAAACCTCTGCCTACACTGGGCTCACTCTAACATCCGCTCGTGAAAACAGAGGTCAATATGAGTGGACATTGCTATTAACTCCTCCAGTGTGGCGGGAATCTCCCTAGTGGCCAGGGCGTCCTTCACGTGGTCAGCCAGCCCCCTCCAAAATATTGGAATAAGGGCTTTAGTCGACTACTCCAGCTCAGATGCTAGGGTGCAGAAGTGGCAAAATGGCTGACCAAGGACGAGCCCTGAGTCAATGCCAACAGTTGGAGCGCCGTATCATGGGTGACAAAATTTAAAATGTGAAAAGGCAGATTGTCAAACAAAAGCATAAGCCACACAGGAAACCACTAAAAGTAAATAGATAGAGCCAATTTATGCAGAGTGTATGAACACAAAATAAAACGAAGTGAAAAAATATTGAAAAAAAAGGGTAATCAGTAGTTAGTATCAAAAAGTTTGGATCAATCACTGTTAGGGTTGGCAGAACGCACCAAATATATTGTTTATTAAATGGAATTGGTGCGTTCGCAACCCGGGATCCACCGTGCAGGAAAGTACCTGCTGCTAAATAATGGCGGCTCTATATGGCGGTATATACCAACTCTGTTAGCTTCACAGAGTAACCGCGAGAGGCAGGCTCTGTGCCCTGTTAGACTTTCACAGAGGCACAGGCCAACTACCCAGATGTGAGCAGTGAGTGGTCATGCATGCATACACAATCTCCTCGCCGGAGGAGCCAGCATTCTAGGGGCTTATTATAGCCGGGTCCCTGAACACATACAAACGCATGACCACATTGGCGCAAAGCATATGACAAAAGACGATACTAGCGCATGGCCGTGCGGTCATGCGCAGTTTATATAGTTACAGCACAGGAAGCTGCTACCAAAGTTTTGCCCTTTCAGGACCTTCCTGGAGGACCAATGGGATGCGCTGCAGTACCTGAACATGTGACCGAACATGTGACCCTCGACCTCCAATGGGAAACCTCACCCTGGGCATGCTCAGTTTGTGTAAATAAGGACTTAGTCCCAGAGAGGCCTGCTCGCCGCAGATCAGTGCAGGGTACCATAGGAAAGCCAGAAAAGGCAGTAGTGACCCTATGCACCGAATCAGCCTCAGCGAGACGCTGGGAGCGACGTCTCCGCTGAGCAGACCCCACTGCGGCCGATGCTGAATGGGAGACCGCAGCAGACACGGATCGAGATTCCCCCTGTGCAGCAGAGGAAACTCGACTCCTAACATTACCCCCCCTCCTAGGGCCCCCCCTCCTTGAGCCTCACTACGCTCAAAAGCTGTGATAAGCAGCGGAGCCCGAATGTGCTCCACAGGCTCCCAGGTTCTAACCTCTGGGCCGTGACCCTTCCAGTCCACCAGATAAAATTTCTTGCCATGTACCACCTTACACCCCACAATAGCATTCACCTCAAACTCATCCGTGGATGAACCCGATGTCCCAGCAGATGACTCAGAAAACCGGGACAAATGAACTGGCTTTAAGAGGGAAACGTGAAAAGTATCGGTGATACCAAGGCGTGGAGGAATAGCCAAACGGTAGACCACAGGGTTGACCTGTTCCAGAACCTTAAATGGGCCAATGTAGCGAGGAGCAAACTTAGTGGACTCAACTCGCAGCCTAATGTTACGGGCGGAGAGCCACACTAAGTCGCCAGGAGCAAAAACCGGAGCGGGGCGCCGGTGTGTATCAGCCGAAACCCTCATTCTCTCCTTGGAGGCCCGGATGGCATCCTGTGTGCGGTCCCAGATGTCACGTGCCTCCACCGCCCAGTCTGCCACCCTAGAATCAGTGGATGACACGGGCATGGGCACAGGGACACGCGGATGCTGGCCGAAATTAAGGAGAAAAGGAGTTTGACCAGTGGAATCGGCTACGGCGTTGTTCAAGGCAAATTCCACCCAAGGTAGCAAAGATGCTCAGTCATCCTGCCTAGCAGAGACGAAATGTCGCAAATATGTCACCAGAGTCTGGTTGGTTCTCTCCACCAACCCATTCGTCTCGGGATGGTATGCAGAGGAGAGGTTTAACTCTATGCTGAGTAAACGGCAGAGTTCTCTCCAAAACCGAGACGCGAACTGGGGACCCCGATCGCTGACAATCTTATCAGGCATACCATGCAATCGGAAAACGTGCTTAATGAACAACACCGCCAAGGCCCGTGCTGAGGGTAACCGAGGAAGCGGCACCAAATGCACCATCTTAGAGAAATGGTCGGTGACAACCCAAATAATGGAGCAGCCACGCGACTTGGGTAGGCCCACCACAAAGTCCATCCCGACCATCTCCCAGGGCCTGTCTGCCACCGGTAGAGGGTAAAGCAACCCAGCAGGCCGTTGCCGAGGAGACCGATTCTGGGTGCAAGAAACGCACGCCTGAATATAGTCCCTGACATCTTGGGCCATATGCGGCCACCAGTATGTTCTCGCCAAAAGCTCAGATGTCCTCTTGGTCCCAAAATGCCCACCCACTCTGGAGGAGTGAGCCCAAGAGAGAACCTCCGGTCACAAGTTAGCTGGTACAAAAGTCTTGCCCGGGGGCACAGACTCAAGCGAAACCGGAGCTACAGTTCTCAGGCTCTCAGAAGGGACAATAAGCCGAGGCTCCTCCTCCTCCTCCTCCGATGACACTACGGAGCGGGAGAGAGCGTCAGCACGAACGTTCTTCTCCCCGGAGAGGAAATGGAGAGTAAAATGGAACCGGGAGAAGAACAGGGACCATCTAGCCTGGCGAGAATTCAGCCTCTGGGCCGTTTGTAGATATACCAAGTTCTTGTGGTCAGTGAAGACTTGGAAGGGAAAGCGAGCTCCCTCCAAGAGATGTCTCCACTCTGATAAAGCCAACTTCATGGCTAGCAACTCCCTGTCCCCGATGGAATAATTCCTCTCCGCTGGTGTGAAGGTCTTGGAGAAGAAGAAGCAAGGATGCTTCCGACCTTGAGCATCCTTTTGGAAAAGGACTGCTCCAGCACCAACGGATGAGGCATCCACCTCCAAGATAAATGGTTTATCAACATCGGGGCGATGTAGGATGGGAGCGCTAGCAAAGTGTGACTTGATCGAGAGAAAGGCTTTGGAGACCTCCTCTGACCACAATTTGGGATTTGCTCCCTTTTTGGTGAGGGCAACCAAGGGAGCTACCAAAGTTGAGAAGTGTGGAATGAACTGGCGATAGTAATTAATGAACCTCATAAAGCGCTGCACCGCTTTAAGAGAATGGGGTTCCTGCCAGTCCATTACAGCCTGTAGCTTGGCAGGATCCATAGCTAAACCATGGGCAGAGATGATGTAACCAAGGAAAGGCAAGGACTCCTGCTCAAACACACACTTCTCCAACTTGGCGTAGAGGGAGTTTGCCCGTAAGAGATCGAAGACTTTGCGAACATCTCTCCGATGGGAGTCAATATCTGGAGAGAAGATGAGAATATCATCCAGATAGACTACGACCGAGGTGGTGAGCATATCCCGGAAGATGTCGTTCACAAAGTCTTGGAAAACGGCTGGGGCATTACAGAGCCCAAAGGGCATCACCAGATATTCATAGTGCCCATCCCTGGTGTTAAAAGCCGTCTTTCATTCATCCCCCTCACGGATGCGAATCAGGTTGTAAGCACCCCGCAGATCTAAGTTCGTAAATACCCTCGCTCCCCGTAGCCTATCAAACAGCTCAGATATCAGGGGTAATGGGTACTTGTTCTTAACGGTGATGGCGTTAAGACCCCTGTAGTCTGTGCACGGACGTAAGTCTCCAGTCTTCTTCTGTACGAAGAAGAACCCTGCCCCTGCCGGTGACACTGACTTCCTAATGAATCCTCTTGCCAGATTTTCTTGGATGTACTGAGACATTGCCTCCGTCTCCGGGAGAGATAACGGATAGACTCGACCCCGGGGAGGCTCAGCACCAGGCAAGAGGTCAATAGGACAGTCATAGGGGTGGTGAGGCGGAACGGTTTCCGCAGCTCTTTTGGAGAACACGTCTGCATAGGGCCAATAGTGCTTGGGGAGAGAGGAAAGATCTGCGGGTACCTGTGTAGTAGCAACCTGAACGCACTCCCTCTGACATCTACCCTCGCAGGATTTACTCCATCCCAAAATTCTCCCAGAGGACCACTCAATATGAGGAGAATGGTAGCGAAGCCATGGTATCCCCAACAGGACCTCATCAATTCCCTCAGGAATGACTAATAGGGAGATTATCTCCTGATGTGATGGAGACACAGAAAGCGTGAAAGGAATGGTTTGGTGGGTAATCTGTGAGGGTAGTGTTGACCCATTTACCACTCGAACGGTTACAGGCTTGGCGAGCATCACCAAGGGTATTGCGTGACGCTGGGCAAAAGAGGAAGACATAAAATTACCCTCTGCCCCAGAATCCATGCATAGCTCGACCATAAGAGTGGATGGGCCTATGGTAATTGTCCCCTTGAAGGACAATTTTGAGGCAAACGTCACCGTGTCTAGTGTACCTCCTCCAACTGCCACTAGACGCTGACGTTTCCCTGACCGCTGAGGACCCTTGGAGGCAAGATGTCCTGACTGCCGACAAACATGAGGGACCTTATGTGCACGGGCGGACTGAGACTTGGATCCCGCTCGTGTCACCTCTAAGGCCTCATGTGACTCGGACGCCTGGACTGGAGATTCCAAAGGTTTGGCGAAGGTGGGAGCCAGCCGAAACCTCTGCCTACACTGGGCTCGCTCCAACCTTCGCTCGTGAAAACGAAGGTCTATGCGAGTAGATATGCCTATGAGCTCCTCCAGTGTGGCGGGAATCTCCCTAGTGGCCAAAGCGTCCTTCACATGGTCAGCCAGCCCCCTCCAAAATACGGGAATGAGGGTTTTATCTGGCCATTCCAACTCAGACGCTAATGTCCGGAAGAGAACAGCAAAATGGCTGACCATGGTTGAACCCTGAGTCAAAGCCAGCAGTTGGAGCGCTGTATCATGGGTGACTTGAGGTCCTAAAAAGACCTGTTTCACAGAGTCCAGAAACAAAGGAACACTCCGCACCACATGATCGTTGCACTCCCACAGCGGCGTAGCCCACTCCAACGCTCTGTCCGACAAGAGGGAGATTATGAATCCCACCTTTGCCCGCTCAGTAGGGAAACGTGCAGCCAGGAGCTCGAGGTGTATACCACATTGGCTCACGAAACCCCTACAGGACTTACTGTCCCCAGAGTATCTCTCAGGCAAAGGAAGGTGAGATAGGGTCGGAACAGAGGTGGCAGTGGGTAAAGCTGCTGCAGCAACGCTAGCAGCCTGAACAGCTATTGCGGTAACATCCACCGCCGAGGTTGCACGCTCAAGAGACGCCAACCGGCCCTCCAGCAGCTGGATGTACCCCTGCAATCGCTGTTCATCCGCCATTACTTAGCCAGATCCTGGCGCTTGTATACTGTTAGGGTTGGCGGAACGCACCAAATATATTGTTTATTAAATGGAATTGGTGCGTTCGCAACCCGGGATCCACAGTGCAGGAAAGTACCTGCTGCTAAATAATGGCGGCTCTATATGGCGGTATATACCAACTCTGTTAGCTTCACAGAGTAACCGCGAGAGGCAGGCTCTGTGCCCTGTTAGACTTTCACAGAGGCACAGGCCAACTACCCAGATGTGAGCAGTGAGTGGTCATGCATGCATACACAATCTCCTCGCCGGAGGAGCCAGCATTCTAGGGGCTTATTTCAGCCGGGTCCCTGAACACATACAAACGCATGACCACATTGGCGCAAAGCATATGACAAAAGACGATACTAGCGCATGGCCGTGCGGTCATGCGCAGTTTATATAGTTACAGCACAGGAAGCTGCTACCAAAGTTTTGCCCTTTCAGGACCTTCCTGGAGGACCAATGGGATGCGCTGCAGTACCTGAACATGTGACCGAACATGTGACCCTCGACCTCCAATGGGAGACCTCGCCCTGGGCATGCTCAGTATGTGTAAATAAGGACTTAGTCCCAGAGAGGCCTGCTCGCCGCAGATCAGTGCAGGGTACCATAGGAAAGCCAGAAAAGGCAGTAGTGACCCTATGCACCGAATCAGCCTCAGCGAGACGCTGGGAGCGACGTCTCCGCTGAGCAGACCCCACTGCGGCCGATGCTGAATGGGAGACCGCAGCAGACACGGATCGAGATTCCCCCTGTGCAGCAGAGGAAACTCGACTCCTAACAATCACTTTATCATAAATACATTGTGGAATTAATTCTACAAATAAAGTAATAATATATAGTCCTAATGTCAAGTGATAAGGTATATAAATCTCACAAGTAAGGTTCCAGGCAATTGTGCACAAGTTCTAATACTGTAACCGAGTATTAGCATAGTGCCAAGGAAAAGTGTAATAATGGGTTAAAATTAGGTGTGCAGCACTCACTGGAGAATGATCACTTATTTACTGTTACTTAAAGAATGCAGTGTGAGCATATTAGACATACAGGCTAAAGGGAGATTACTAAACACAGCAAATGAGAAGACCAAAGTTGGTATAAAATTCCAAAAGATATGCATTAATTGCTAAAAAAGCAGAGAGGCAATATAAGAACAGATGGAAAGAAGGAGTGAAATGCCCTGTGTATGAATTTATGAATGCTGTATAGATAAAAAGTGGAAAAATGGACTATAGTTAGTATAAGAAGTTAGGAGGTAGCCAAAAAAACATCACTGACGTGTGTTTCATGTACAACTGCCTCCAGGCCCTAGCAGGAGCCATACTACTCCTTTCTACTAGGCCACAAGTCCCTCACTGTAGGTTGTATACCATACTTTCTGCTACCAATCTGTTCCCATTGACTTCAGTTCCCTAGAGACAACTCACGTCTCTCTTTGCCCACTCTATCAAGGTTCCATTTCTGTAACCAGGTTTCCGCTCACTTGATCTAGGTTCCGTTTCTTAATTTGGGCCTCAGCAATCAGAATCACTTATTCTTCAGTAAGGCTCTGCACCCCTCGGTTCATACACTTCTGATTATGGTTATGAAATTTCAAAAACGTTATTCTAAGGTTTGGCTGTAAGCCAGTGCAGGCCTTACTTCACAAGTGACTTGTTAAAAGTCTGGGCGATGACTGACTGCTGCCCCTATGGATTTTTATATTTTTCTGCTGCATAAAAGCAAATCACTTGTCCCGTGTCTAACATCTTCTTTCTTCCTCCCATTCAACCAATCGTCACTTCTTTGGTTCCTATATTGTCCTTGTCCAATAGCTGGCTGTAGCTACAGATAAATGCTTCACAGTACCTTTCTGGTAAATGAGTCACTCCTCTTCCCTTACAACATCACAGCTGAATCCAAACAACAGAGACCAGGACAGTGGTAGAGGGTCAGCAGGGTTGCCAACAGTCCAGAAATTGCAAGACATTGGGTAAAAATAGTGCACTTTTTTAATTTTCTGTAAAAACAATTTAAAGCATGCCTCGTTTTTTAAGCTGAAGAAACTGTTATAGATTATTTTGATAGTATTTCATCATTTCACAGTTTTTAATGCAGCTGATATCTTTACGTCAGAATTATGGGCAGTAGACAAGAATCACTTACAAATATAAATATTTTTTATGATAAAATGTGTCCGTATAAAATATTGTCTGTCCATGATTTTTTGGTAAACTGTCCATTAAAAAAAAAAGTCAAATTGGCAACCCTGAGGTTAGTGTTGGACTTGATGCTGGTAAGTAATAGTTTGTTGTTTCGTAACTATTGCAGCATTTAGCATGAAGTTTTCCAAAAGAGGACAAACGTTTTAATTTAGCACCTGGAGATCAGGCTTTTCTTGTGATATAATGTTGATAAATTTGAGCAGAAGGTATTACCAATAAAACAAGTTTTATCATCCAGTTGTGTTTCCTAATTTATAAATTGTTTAGTTACCTTACACAGCTCCTTCTATGGAAAAGTAAAAAAAGCTATAGATCACGTAATATGATGAAAGAAAAAATTGCGTTATTTAAAAAATATATACATTTTCTTGCATAAAGCATAAAAATCCATTTGGAATCACAACATCATTATTAAATAAACTTGTGAAATATCATTTATATATCAGTTAATCATCTGAGTATAATGAATTTAAAAATGAGCAAAAAATGTTCTAGAATTTCTGTTTTTTTTGTTTATTCCAACTCCAAAATAGTTTGATAGAAAGTAATCAAAAATTGTATGTGACAGAATATGGTATCACTGTTAACTTTATGGTCATACAAAAAACAAGCATTCATACAGTTTAGAGGATAGAAAATGTAAAATGTATTACGGTATGTAGTATAAATATAATTCAAATAACTAATCCATATAACTGCAATGACAAATAAATAAAAAATATTCTGGATCCTGAAATATGACAATGTACAAAAAAGCTTCATCTTGAAGATCCAAATTTAGTCAGTCCTTAAAGAAGCATTTCTATCAAGGTTTTTATCAATTTAATCAATTTCAATTGTCACATTATCTAGCACTGTGTGCTTACAATTGCTCATTTTGCTTTTCCACCCAATAAATTATTGTTTTCCCTGCTCTACATACAAACAGGAAGTCTCTTGCTGCTTCATTTATCATTTCCCCTCCTGACCCAGCTGCTCCCTTTTCCCCTCTGCCAAAAAGTTTGCGGCAAAACGCGTGTCTGGGTGATGGGACACCCGGAACACTCTTATGGTGGCTGTATCCTTGTCTACAGATAAAATACCCTTTATTGCATCCTTCTACTTGGCAACCTGCATGTATGAATCGTTTTGGCTATCACTGGCATCTCCTTTTGATATCACTAGCTCTCATTCACATTCAGTAGAGGGATTCATATGGGATTTTGTTGTTCTAGTGACTTATGACTCATTCAGGGAAGACTGACCTTCTGTTTCTCTTCAGTGTGAAAAATAAACTTTACTTACCTTTGTTGGGTCCAGTACCATTCTCCTCCACTGCCCTGGTCTGCATTGTTTGGCAGCACACCAACATTGCTAGAGAAAATCACTGAGCTCAATGTAAAAGGCAGGAGCCAAAGAGCTCAGTGATTGACTGCAGCAATATTGATGTGATATCACAACTGCATCCAAACAATGGAGACTAAAGCAGCAGTTGAGACACTGCAAGGGTATTTAAAGCACAAATTGTGTATATAAAAAAAGTTTTCTGAAAGAGGACAATGCCTTTAAACAGTTAAAGTACTATTTTTTAATATTGAAGCCATTGTTTGGTATAAATCTAGATTTTATTTTCTGGTTTCTGAGATCCCAGATGCATCAATTGTGACAAGAGCTGTTCATATTTAACATATACAAGTTTTAAGCCGATCTGAGTTAAAACCTGATCAACTGGACTATAAAATATGTCCACCAACTGTTTTATGAGAAGCAAATGCTGGAATAGATTTTACTTTATCTTGGCATTAAAGAAAGGGTCAGATGAGGTAACAAAAACTATTGGTTTCAAAAATGTCCACAGCTTTTTATCTAATAGATGTTTGCTATAAAGTAAGTGCAAAGAAACCTGTGTTGTAAGCTTTTTATAGAAAGCTATTAAAGCAGATGGGAAATGGTTGCAATCAGCTTTCCATTCCTATAGTGAGAGAAATCCAATGTTAGTTTTGAAGTATAAGTTAAACATTTTAACTACTAACACCAAAAACTGTAATTTTATCTTGTATCATCTGTTCCTATAGCCATTACCTTTAATTATCCCCAACTGTACATTTAATTAAAATCAATTTTGTTATGTTTTCTCTTTGTTTTTGCTTTTTATTTAGTTGACAGAGTTGATACATGTAATATTGTAGCTATAATCAGGTCCTTCATGCTGAAGGATGTTGCAGGCAGCAGATCACTCTCTGTGGAGTCTCCAGACTCTATCACATCTGTCACATGTGCTCAGTGTGAACCTGCTTTCATCTGTGAAGAGCACAGGGCACCAGTGGCAAATTTGTTAATCCTGGTTTTTTGTGGCAAATGCCAAGCATCCTGCATGGTGTTGGGCTGTGAGCACAACCCCATCTGTGGATGTCGGGCACTCAGATCATCCTCATTGAGTCCATTTCTAACAGTTTTTACAGACACTTGCACATTTGTGGCCTGCTGGAGGTCATTTTGCAGGGCTCTGGCAGTGCTCCTCCTGTTCCTTCTTGAACAAAGGCTGAGGTAGCGGTCCTGCTGGGTTGATGCCCTCCTACGGCCCCCTCCACATCTCCTGGTGTAGTGGCCTGTCTCCTGGTAGCGCCTCCAGCCTCTGGATACTATGCTGACAGACACCGCAAACCTTCTTGTCACAGCTTGCATTAATGTGCCATCCTGGATGAACTGCACTACCTGAGCCACTTGTGTGGGTTGTAGAGTCCGTGTCATGCTAACACGAGTGTGAAAGCAGAACCAACATTTTAAAAGTGAACAAAACATCAACCAGAAAGCATTGGTACTGAGATGTGGTCTGTGGTCCCCATCTGCAGAACCACTACTTTACTGAGTGTGTCTTGATAATTGCCAATAATTTCCATCTGTTGCCTTTTCCATTTGCATAACAGCATGTGAGATTGATTGTCAAACAGTGTTGCTTCCTAAGTGGACAATTTGATTTCACAGAAGTTTGATTTACTTGGAGTTATATTCTGCTGTTCCCTTTACTTTTTTGAGCAGTGTATTTTATATTCATCACGCATGGAGCTTGGCTTTCGGTGGACCGCTGCAGGACGCTTGACTACTACTGTAGCCTGGAGTTTAACTCTGGCTCAACCTCTATCTATACAGAGCAGTCCCTAGCGATATGACCATGTTGTGGGCAGTGCCAGCATTGGGGCACTGGGAGGGAATGTGATTCCGATGTGGCATGAACAATGAGATTTTCTATCCTGGCTGGTGTTGCAATAGAGCCTTGTGAAAGCACTAATGCTGTCGGTGCATGGAGTGGCTGAATCCTTATCTGAGCTACCTGTAAGTGAAGCTACCTTATTTCTTGTTGCATCGCTGTCGTCAGAGTCTGGAACAACTCCCTCAGGACCACCACCTCTTTTGATCCATTCCAACCTTATGTAATTTAGGCACGCTCACTGATTTCTTGATCACAAGATTTGACTCCTCGTCCCGCTCTAGGGCTGCTAAGTAAATGTTATCAAATGGCAGAGCTGAGTTACTTCGAGTCATCTCTTGAAGTTTATCCTGTAAGGACTTGTTAGCTATACCAGCAATGAACTGATCTCTCAACTGATCCAGCTCCTGAAAGGCGTTTATGCTTGCTGGGTCGCATTTCCGGATCTCCTGTATTTCTTCCTGAAGGGTGTGAGATGTAGCGATCACTAAGCGGGTTGGGGAATACTCACTTGGCCGCAATATTCAAACATACAGCAACCGTTTCTTCATTGAAATAAGTCCAGTTCTGGTTTATTACACAATCATAAACTACTATAGGCCATGTAAACATCACAGAACTTACTTACCGTACATTCTCTTCAGCAGATACATTTGCACGCTTTACAGAAACGTATCTGCCCTGCTAGTCCAGTACGACTCCGGTTATGTCTGCACCAATCACTAACACCCGTCAGTGCACACAATTCCCCATGCTCTGGGTTACCCGCTTAACAGATGGGCTTTATATTGCTCCTGTCACTAGTCCACACCCTCAGTAAAAGTCTGTTTTCTTGACCAACCAGGAAGAAACACATAAGTTAAAAAGTCAACAATTTAAAACAATATAAGTCAATTAAGATATAATGTTGTGTCTTCACACACACCTTGACTGCACTCCGAACCTTCTCCATCCATTTCTGAAGCCCCATGTTACTATCATCAAACCTGGCCATGTTGATAAGCAGGGTCCCTGCTTGAAGGTATCCTACATGGGCTGACACTGCAGGGTCAGGCCTTACCGGTGACACTGGGGCTGGTTAGCTAGGCTGCGCTGAGTCGAGCTGGTTTTTCTGGGCTGGAGAACCTTGAACGGAGCCCTGAGACAGCTCTGAGGAATTTTTCCCATGGTTTTACCATCCATAACAATCGTTGTATCCTACCGACTACACCAAGTTCCAAGTTGTATACCGAGGGTGTTCTTCAGGATACAGCAAAGTCACAGATGAGAAAAAAACAACTCCTACACAGTTCACTCCCCATGACTATTTTACTTAGTTTCACCCTGCAATCTGTACCTACTGTATTTTCTATTAATCTACCTACTGGCTTGCCTGTCTAAACCAGCCGTCGTTACCTGTTTACACCCTGATCAATTATATGAGTGTAACTTATGGGCTAGCCTGCAGTTCAGCACAGCAGCTTACAATCTTACAAACATTTAATTCTATTCCCCAACCAAATTAACCATCTGTACCAGAAAATTAGCCATGAGCAAAGTCTAAAGAAATTGAACAACTTCCCTATATTATAATGTTCCAAAGATACTTTTTCTCCTGAAACAAAAAGGAGTTCAAGTCTGATTGGCAGTCCGTTATGTGCGGTATTTTTACTTAAGTGTAGATTACGATTCTTTTTAACAGAACCAACAGGAAACATAGAAACAAGTGCAAAGGTTCTGAATTCTCATTGTGACAATAAATGTGGCCTTCACCGTCAATATATCTAACTATCTACAGGCTCTATTCCAGTTTTTTTATGCCAGAATGTAGTGTGGTGCATGCACGATGACTTACTGCGGTGGCGCAGTGGGTCGTAGTGCTCTTACGCACCCGGGTTAGCTCCGGAAAAACAATCTGTGCATATGGACGGATGTGGGGCCCATCAATAGGTGAGCAATACCATTAATACTGGTGGCTAAATTCTTCAGCAGTTCAACGCCTATTACACTAGGTGCTAGCTCTTTTCCATCTCTTTAGAATTCCTGGGAGAGATCTCCTCACTTCTGTACAGGTTCTGGTCACAAATAAGTTCAGCTCCAATCTGCCACTGCTCTGGTCTCAGTGAGGTGCTTTGGTCTCGGTGATATCTTCTAGACTATGGGAGGATATGAATTTAGCACAATGTCAAATTAATTAAATTAAGTGATAATTGACTAACATAAGGGAAATTTTTTTCCAAAAGATTTTTTGTGCAGTCCCTGCTTCTGTCTGATGTCTCTTTGGTTTTATTGTTTTATTTTTTTTTATTTAGCTGTGTAATTAATAAAGGTTGAATATATTTTTTACCAGTGGTGCAGCACTCCTGCTTTGTAGGATTTATATTATAATTAGGAGAACTATTTATATATTTTTGGTCATTTATAGGAACTTATAACCAAAATGTGTTGGTGGCCCCAGGCTGATTTTACTATTGGCCCTACCAGATTCATAGCAATCCACTCAAAAGGTACCTCAATAATAGGCAGAGAGATCAGTGGAATATGGAAGTTTGCTGTGGTCAGCTGACATTCTGGGCATGACTCAAAAAACATCTGAACCTCAGCATAAACCCCGGGCCAAAATAACTGCTGCAGAATGCGCTCTTGTTATTTTACCTCCCAGATGACCTCCCAGCACTTGCTTGTGAGCCATCTCAAGCACCTTCTAGTGGTATGATTTTGGCACTACCAGCTGTTCTTTTTTTGTCATGCATTTTGTCAAACCAGTAAAACAACTCCTGGCTGACCGCCATAGGAGGAAAAAACACCTCTGCGCCAGATTGCTGTGCCATCACATTTATCATTATCACCAGTTCCCATGCCAGGGCTAGTGTGGGATCCTGGAACTGAGCAGCCTCAAATGTACCCTGGGACGCTTCCAGCACCAGAACTAGTTTGCTCGACCTCTCCTGCCAAGACCTCTATGGGAAGCCTATCAGGATTATACTTTGTCCCATTGGTGACCTTTGCAGCAGGTAATCCTGACTTGGGATCTCGGGTTCAGCGTCTGGATATACCTTTATCTTGGAAGAGATAGTATTGCTCTCTTATAGGGACCAGAACAGGGTCAAGACTCTTCCCATAAAAGTCCCTGAATGGGTCTTTACTGATGAGCGAATAGTGAAATATTCCAATGCAAGTCAATGGGAAAGCCGAATATTTTTCTGCTGGACTCAATAAGCAGGTCTGATGACCTGGGGAAAAAACCTGAAATGGTTGGGAAAGTGCTAAACTAAATTAGAACAGCATGGAGAAAATGCCTGCATGCTTTTCTGTCTCACATATGGTATCTGGGAATAATGTTGTCAGACTATTGTGATGTTTTTATGGATTTATAAGAAGACTTACCAAACCAAACCTAATTGTTTTCTTTAAATGGAAAAATGTAAAGAAACCTCCCATTTAGCATATGTTCACACGGGGTGTTTTGGCTATAGTTTTTCTTTTTACATTTGTGAGGGCTCTCACTCTTACATTTGGGAGGTTCCTCCCTCATTCAAAATTGTTAGGTAGATACTGGTATATGTGGCACCCCTAGGGGTATTTGCCACAAAAATAGTTACTGACACTAAATACAAATATTAAGATAGCAAGACTGCACTACCACCTCCGGCCAGAAGGGGGAGCTCCAGAGACTCCCCTTGATCCATTCTGGTCTGAGAGAAGAAATGGCAGTTGGGCTAAGGAGCTGAAAGTGAGAGGTCATACAGCTGAATTTCTAACAGCCCTGTGACTGTTTCCAAGCCTAAATCACTGGCCTGAGGAGAAGAGGGACAGAGAAAAAGGACATTGTGAGAACCGGGTAGCATTAATCACTACCCAGAACAGGCGCAAAGACGGATACCGGATCCGTGGCTGTATTCATTATATATAATACAGCAACCGGAAAAACGTGAGGTGATATCAGCTTCACTAGGGCCGGACGCAGCAACAGACACAGAGTTCAGCGGTACTCCTGGAGGGGGTAAGCCGATAAAAGGACTCGGGTTGCCCGTCGAACCAGGACCCGGAGGGGACAGATTGGGCCGGCAGCCAGTTCACATACAGCAGCAGGGCCACACAGAAACTGCGTACAATAAGAGGCGAAGACCCCGGCAGGGTCAAAGTAACTCAGAGTCCCCATACAGACTCCGGTGACAGGACTGGTTGTAAATCCCTTTATGTTGAAGTAAACTGGTTAAACGTTTCAGTGCCTCAGTCTTTCATTTGGACAATAGCCATCTATCCAGGATCGGGATCATCACCGCTGGGAGAACCTGCTGCTGATCAAGTAAGTGCCTGTTCCCTCACGATACCCCTTACACTGTGCATTGCCTGAGGCCACAGCACCGGGTCAAGCCACCTGTGACATCCCCCTCAAGAGACAGACTCCATCGGTCCGGTGCTGGGTACCCCGGTCTCCTGGGCGTCACAATTGGCGTCACGAACAGGATCGAGCCAGCCCGTATACCGGGTATTGTGTGCCGTGATTGGAGCCCAAAACTGTGAAAACTTGGATGAAAAATCTTGAAAATTGATTTTATTAAAGAAAATTCTGTTCCCCATTGAAAACTATTGAAAGTGACTTTTCCCCATTGGTTATAATGGAGTAAAGATGGCCGCCATCCCCTGAGGTAATCACCTCGTAACCGTTAGGCACGAGACTGTTAATTGGGCTACGCCATTACTTGAGCCCCAGTCTGACTGAAAAACTTCAGAATCCGCCATTACGGAGCGCGCGGCGGGCGGGAGAAGCAGGGGGCGTGTCATTGTGGGCGGCATTAAGCTGAGCGCTTTGACGTCAGAGCAAGGGGAAAACCAATCCTGCTGCACAGCGGAACGAATCTACACTATCCCGACGGAAGCGGAGGACCGGAAGGGTCCGGATTAACTAAGGGGGCACAGTATGTCGCAGCACGGAGACGTCGCAGCACCCGGCGACGCTAATGCAGCTGAAAGACAGAGTGTCGATAGAGAATCCAGCAGTGCAGCGGTGCAAGGAGTGGCGCCCATCATGCCGGTGCTAATGCCATATACCCCGGGTGGCCCGTGGCTTCCAATGTATGAAGGTGAGCCTAATACCCTTGACAATTTCAGAGAAAAGATGCTGGCCCATTTTGACATGTTCCCCGTGGGTGAAGTTCAGCGTGTTAGTCTCCTGATGATGCAGTTAAGTGGCCATGCTAAGCGAGAAGTCACAGCATGAGCAGCTGATCTAAAAGGCACTGTTGAACGCATATTTGCTGGATTAAAAGCTACATTTGAAACAATGGCCAGCAGCAAAGCTAAAATACGATTCTTTAATTGCAAACAAAAAGCTAATGAGGGCGTGAGAGACTTTGCCTTAAACCTGCAGGAAGCCCTTAAATCACTTACACTGGCTGAACCCATTTTTAACACCGGAGCGGATAAACTGCTAAGAGATCAATTTATTGAGGGACTCTACACCCCTTCTCACCGGGGGCATGTGAGCATGCTTGTTTTTAAGAACCCTGAATTGACATTTGCCCAATTAAAGGAGAGCGCTATACGTCTCCAGCTGGCAGAGGCACCTCGGGATCAGGATCCTGCGCAACCCATGGCAGAGGCACCTCAACAACAGGGAGTGCCAGTGACATCAGCTATGTCTGGGGCCATTGCTAAGCCCCTGGGGCCCAGTACTAATGAGGCTCTTCAACAAAAGCTTGACTCTTTAACTGATGTTGTTGCTTCAATGGCTAAAACCATGCAGGAGATGAGAGGACTCAAGATGGAGTTGTCAAACCATAGAGAAGATGTTCCATGGATGAGACCCCGGAGATACCCGACATGGAGAGGACGACCCCGCGACCGCTACCAACCGGATGGACAGCCTATTTGCCGCCGTTGCCAGTAGCCAGGCCACTTAGCACGAGATTGTGATTTAAACGGGAATCCCCTGGGAATGCGGGCCGCTTCGCAGGAATGAACTTTCAAGGCCCAACACCCTGGCACAACAGGTACATCGGAGGACGACCCATTATCCCTATCGTGCTGGACAGAATGCCCCTCAAAGCTTTGCTGGACACAGGTTCCCAGATTTCATCTATACCGTATATCCTTTATAAGAGGTACTGGGCTGATGCAGATATTGATAAAGGGCCCTCTGATGTTGAACTAGATATATGGGCCAGTAATGGTAAGTTGGTACCGAAACTAGGATTCAGGGAGATGACCATAAAGATTGGTAAAGTAGAATTGAAGAAACAGGGTATAATTGTTGTTGCTGTTGAACGGCGGAACTGTGAACCCACTGTATTAATAGGAATGAATGTGTTAGAGAACTGCTTTTCCGAAGTTATTTCTGTCTTACAGCAAATTGCTGAAACTGCTCAATCCTGCCAGCAGAGAGTTCTCCGAAGGGAAATAAAAGTATTGATGTTAAGGCAACAGGTAGAAGTTGCAGGTGGAGAAATCGGCAGTGTGAGGGTAAGTGATCCAACGTCTATTGTAATCCCACCAAAAACAAAAATACTGGTATGGTGTAGAGCAGCCATTGGTACTAAGGGACGAGATTATCAAGCCTTAATAGAACCAGTGTACACCGACAGCAGGCCCACTATACTCACAGCACGAGAGATAGTCGAGGTACATCGGGGACGAGTGCCGGTACGACTTTTGAACTGTGGAGAGGAAGAGGTCACTTTGCCAAGGTATGCTACAATGGCAAAGCTATATACTGTTGACAACAATGCCATCACAACCATTGAGCCCTTAGAACCAACCTGTCAGGTGGAAGGCAACGGCTCAGATGGAGAATTGGAGGATTGGTGCCAACAGCTACACGTGGGCATAAATTCAACACCTACCCATCAAAAACAAGGGGTGTATAGGCTAGTGACGGAATATGAACAAGTCTTCAGTAAACACTGTGACAAAACACTCTGGGATCGCCTTTGCTGGGGTCAAAGGACACGTGGTTTGTGCATTGAATCTGAGTTGTACAGCAGGTTTCTGAGCAGGCACGATGAGTGTCAGTAATGAGTACAATGAAATGCACATATATGGCGACTCGATATCAGATAATCAGGAAATGGAGAACTATGAGTCAACACTAGCCACAAAGTATAATAAAAAAGTAATATTTTATTAAGTAAATTTAAACAAAAATACAAATAAATCAGTAATAATCACTGGTATCAGGTGCACAGTAACTATATCCTAAGGCACATCTGTGTCAACCAGGTATGTAGGACAGGGCCCAGTTAGTAATATTAAAATGGTATATATGATGACAGCTCATCAGAAGTAAAGTGCTAGCTATACATGGGCTGCATTGTGTGGGGCATGTGGTAATCTCATTACAAGTCTACTATTGGTATCCGTATGCAAAGATCAACACACGCACCTAATGTAACAGCAGAACAATCAGAAGAGTGAATTACCCATGTGAGCAGAAAGAGTCCTGTCCGGTTCCTGGGTGACAATCCCCAACGCGCGTTTCGCGTTCACTTGTTACCGCTTCTTCAGGGGGCGTGGTTTAATATGAATCTGTGTCCGGTTAAATAGTGTGTGCTTCCGATCACATGATCGGGTAGTGAGAGAGAGTGCGCAAGCGTAGTACGCCGGATCTGGCCGTCACTGCGCTCCAAGCCTCATACCCGGTCGGCACGCCCAAGTCACATGAGCGGGCAGGCACCACGCCCATGCCACGCAACCTGAGACAGCCGCCGGAGAGAGGATTGGACGCAGCGACCCCAGAGTACCAGCGTATCTATATATAAAGTGACAGTGCTTATAAGTGCATGGGCAAACAATATAAATAAATAATATATTAAAGTGCTTAAATATATCAATATATGATCACTATAGGTGTTAGGTGATAATTACTCAGATCATCTATGCATTAGACAACCTTACAAAAAATATGAAAAATATATAGTGTGGTATGTCAGCAAATTAAATTGCCGATATATGAATATAAAAGAGCATTTGTTAAAACACAAGTGCCAATTAGAGTAAAACGTGACCCATGAATGAAAATGGACCAAAATGGGCACAGAGATCCCCAGTATAGATGACTAATTACATAATTACACATGCACAAAATATAAACTAAACATCATTACACTAACATTTAATTAAATATGAATAAAATATACACATATATGCACTATGAATCGCCGACAGTGAGGTATATATTTGTTTGTGGAGGTTATGGTTTCCGTCCTTCGCTCAGATAGAGATCAGTGACGTTGGTCATCAACTATGTTCACCATCTGGAATGATGTATAAATACCGGTCCTTGATGTTTTCCTAAGATGGTTATTATTATTCTTCATCCCCAGAACTTCTCCACTTGAAAGTCACAAACGACAGCGATCATGTGGACATAGGTGTAAATAAAGACACACTACAAATAAAGATAAAAAAGATACCATATTAAAAATGACAGTAAATGACAGATAACAAAACAGGAAGGCCCAATCAGGGGTAATAATCCCCATAGGTACCTACAGGAACGAGGAAAAACCATTCGTTTCATTGAGGCCCATGGGTACCATGGTCCCCAATATACTGATCCAGCGACATTCTTTTTGGGCCAGAATGCGCCCAATGTCACCCCCTCTGATACCACATTGTATATGTTCAATCCCCCGTGCCATAAAGGACCTCGGGTCACAATCATGATATTGTTTATAGTGCCGTGGTATCGTTTTAAGTTTCATCGTGTCCATCTCATCTCTCGCGGCAACTATACTGCGCACATGTTCACGTGTGCGTGTACCCAAACGTCGGGAAGTTAGTCCTATATAAATTTTAGGACAACTACATACGGCATAATACACAACCTGTGTGGTGTTGCATGTTATGTGATATCTGATGGAAAAACTTTTTTCTCCATCAGCCGAATTGAAAGTAGCCGTACGAGAGATGTTCGGACAAGAGATACAATCCCCACAGGGAAAACATCACCTTGGTGGTCCTCCAGATCCAAAGTTGTATCCTCTGGGTTTAGGGACATAATGACTTGACACTAGTAAATCTTTGAGATTCTTACTCCTTCTTGCGGTCATTGCAGGATAGTCTTTCAGGCATCCAGAGAGCACTGGGTCACTTTTGAGAATGCTCCAATATTTTTGGAGACAATTCTTCATTGTGGCCCATTCCCCATTATAGGTAGAGATGAATCGTACTAAATCCTGTTGTTTACCTGTCTCCCTACTCCTACAGCTGCTGTTATTACTGCTAGGACAGAGTAGTTCATCTCTAGATGTATATTTGGCTCTTTGATAGCCCCTCTTGATACTCCTGTTGCTATATCCTCTTGTTTGAAACCTAGTTCTCAGATCCGATGCCTGGGCTTCAAATTTAGTAGTAGATGAGCAGATCCGCTTCATCCTGAGGTGCTGGCCAACTGGGATGGCTTTGATGGTACTGTATGGGTGACCTGAATCAGCGTGCAGTAGAGCATTGACCGATGTGGATTTCCTGTAGACGTCCGTCTGTAAGTACCGGTCACCATCAACCTCGATCTTTATATCCAGGAAATCCACACTGGTCTTGCTTATTTGGTACGTTAATTTGATGTTGTATGAATTTTCATTAAGTTGTTTCATGAAATCATGCAACGCGTCATCAGGTCCCTGCCATATAATGAGCAAGTCATCGATGTATCGCAGCCAGCACTGCACATGGTGGGCGGCCTGCGGCCCCCCCTCCCCAAAAATCTCCCTCTCCCAGAAACCCAGGAAGAGGTTGGCGAAGGAGGGCGCACAGGCCGCACCCATGGCAGTGCCGCGCTGCTGTAAGTAGAATACATCCTTAAATACAAAAAAGTTTCTTGTTAGTATAAATGTCAGGAGTTCGATGACAAGCTCACAAATCTCGCCATCCCAGTTGCTGGCACCCAGGAAGAAGCGGACCGCCTCCAGACCATCCTCATGTCCAATACAGGTATATAAGGATTGTATGTCCGCAGTGACAAGACACATATCTTCCTCCAATTGAATCCCATTGATCCGCCGAAGGACATCCGACGTGTCCCTGGCGTAGGAGGGGAGCGATTCCACTAGTGGTTTAAGATAATAATCTACAAATTTGCATAAGGGGTCGCTCAACCCCCCTATTCCAGAGACTATCGGACGGCCCGGCGGATCAATGGGGTTTTTGTGGATCTTGGGGACAAAATATAGTGTGGGGACTCTAGGGGATCTGGTAAGTAAACCATTTAGCACTGGTTTAGGGATAGTACCCCTCTCATGTGCATCTACCAGAATTCCCTCGAGTTCGCGAAAAAAGCGATCAGTAGGATTGTAATCCAATTTCCTGTATGTTTCCCTATCTCTGAGGTCTCTGAGGTGTTGGAGGCGGTCCGCTTCTTCCTGGGTGCCAGCAACTGGGATGGCGAGATTTGTGAGCTTGTCATCGAACTCCTGACATTTATACTAACAAGAAACTTTTTTGTATTTAAGGATGTATTCTACTTACAGCAGCGCGGCACTGCCATGGGTGCGGCCTGTGCGCCCTCCTTCGCCAACCTCTTCCTGGGTTTCTGGGAGAGGGAGATTTTTGGGGAGGGGGGGCCGCAGGCCGCCCACCATGTGCAGTGCTGGCTGCGATACATCGATGACTTGCTCATTATATGGCAGGGACCTGATGACGCGTTGCATGATTTCATGAAACAACTTAATGAAAATTCATACAACATCAAATTAACGTACCAAATAAGCAAGACCAGTGTGGATTTCCTGGATATAAAGATCGAGGTTGATGGTGACCGGTACTTACAGACGGACGTCTACAGGAAATCCACATCGGTCAATGCTCTACTGCACGCTGATTCAGGTCACCCATACAGTACCATCAAAGCCATCCCAGTTGGTCAGCACCTCAGGATGAAGCGGATCTGCTCATCTACTACTAAATTTGAAGCCCAGGCATCGGATCTGAGAACTAGGTTTCAAACAAGAGGATATAGCAACAGGAGTATCAAGAGGGGCTATCAAAGAGCCAAATATACATCTAGAGATGAACTACTCTGTCCTAGCAGTAATAACAGCAGCTGTAGGAGTAGGGAGACAGGTAAACAACAGGATTTAGTACGATTCATCTCTACCTATAATGGGGAATGGGCCACAATGAAGAATTGTCTCCAAAAATATTGGAGCATTCTCAAAAGTGACCCAGTGCTCTCTGGATGCCTGAAAGACTATCCTGCAATGACCGCAAGAAGGAGTAAGAATCTCAAAGATTTACTAGTGTCAAGTCATTATGTCCCTAAACCCAGAGGATACAACTTTGGATCTGGAGGACCACCAAGGGGATGTTTCCCCTGTGGGGATTGTATCTCTTGTCCGAACATCTCTCGTACGGCTACTTTCAATTCGGCTGATGGAGAAAAAAGTTTTTCCATCAGATATCACATAACATGCAACACCACACAGGTTGTGTATTATGCCGTATGTAGTTGTCCTAAAATTTATATAGGACTAACTTCCCGACGTTTGGGTACACGCACACGTGAACATGTGCGCAGTATAGTTGCCGCGAGAGATGAGATGGACACGATGAAACTTAAAACGATACCACGGCACTATAAACAATATCATGATTGTGACCCGAGGCCCTTTATGGCACGGGGGATTGAACATAAACAATGTGGTATCAGAGGGGGTGACATTGGGCGCATTCTGGCCCAAAAAGAATGTCGCTGGATCAGTATATTGGGGACCATGGTACCCATGGGCCTCAATGAAACGAATGGTTTTTCCTCGTTCCTGTAGGTACCTATGGGGATTATTACCCCCGATTGGGCCTTCCTGTTTTGTTATCTGTCATTTACTGTCATTTTTAATATGGTATCTTTTTTATCTTTATTTGTAGTGTGTCTTTATTTACACCTATGTCCACATGATCGCTGTCGTTTGTGACTTTCAAGTGGAGAAGTTCTGGGGATGAAGAATAATAATAACCATCTTAGGAAAACATCAAGGACCGGTATTTATACATCATTCCAGATGGTGAACATAGTTGATGACCAACGTCACTGATCTCTATCTGAGCGAAGGACGGAAACCATAACCTCCACAAACAAATATATACCTCACTGTCGGCGATTCATAGTGCATACAGTGGGGCAAAAAAGTATTTAGTCTGTCAGCAATAGTGCAAGTTCCACCACTTAAAAAGATGAGAGGCGTCTGTAATTTACATCATAGGTAGACCTCAACTATGGGAGACAAACTGAGAAAAAAAAATCCAGAAAATCACATTGTCTGTTTTTTTAATATTTTTTTTGCATATTATTGTGAAAATAAGTATTTGGTCAGAAACAAACAATCAAGATTTCTGGCTCTCACAGACCTGTAACTTCTTCTTTAAGAGTCTCCTCTTTCCTCCACTCATTACCTGTAGTAATGGCACCTGTTTAAACTTGTTATCAGTATAAAAAGACACCTGTGCACACCCTCAAACAGTCTGACTCCAAACTCCACTATGGTGAAGACCAAAGAGCTGTCAAAGGACACCAGAAACAAAATTGTAGCCCTGCACCAGGCTGGGAAGACTGAATCTGCAATAGCCAACCAGCTTGGAGTGAAGAAATCAACAGTGGGAGCAATAATTAGAAAATGGAAGACATACAAGACCACTGATAATCTCCCTCGATCTGGGGCTCCACGCAAAATCCCACCCCGTGGGGTCAGAATGATCACAAGAACGGTGAGCAAAAATCCCAGAACCACGCGGGGGGGCCTAGTGAATGAACTGCAGAGAGCTGGGACCAATGTAACAAGGCCTACCATAAGTAACACACTACGCCACCATGGACTCAGATCCTACAGTGCCAGACGTGTCCCACTGCTTAAGCCAGTACATGTCCGGGCCCGTCTGAAGCTTGCTAGAGAGCATTTGGATGATCCAGAGGAGTTTTGGGAGAATGTCCTATGGTCTGATGAAACCAAACTGGAACTATTTGGTAGAAACACAACTTGTCGTGTTTGGAGGAAAAAGAATACTGAGTTGCATCCATCAAACACCATACCTACTGTAAAGCATGGTGGTGGAAACATCATGCTTTGGGGCTGTTTCTCTGCAAAGGGGCCAGGATGACTGATCCGGGTACATGAAAGAATGAATGGGGCCATGTATCGTGAGATTTTGAGTGCAAACCTCCTTCCATCAGCAAGGGCATTGAAGATGAAACGTGGCTGGGTCTTTCAACATGACAATGATCCAACGCACACCGCCAGGGCAACGAAGGAGTGGCTTCGTAAGAAGCATTTCAAGGTCCTGGAGTGGCCTAGCCAGTCTCCAGATCTCAACCCTATAGAAAACCTTTGGAGGGAGTTGAAAGTCCGTGTTGCCAAGCGAAAAGCCAAAAACATCACTGCTCTAGAGGAGATCTGCATGGAGGAATTGGCCAACATACCAACAACAGTGTGTGGCAACCTTGTGAAGACTTACAGAAAACGTTTGACCTCTGTCATTGCCAACAAAGGATATATTACAAAGTATTGAGATGAAATTTTGTTTCTGACCAAATACTTATTTTCCACCATAATATGCAAATAAAATGTTAAAAAAACAGACAATGTGATTTTCTGGATTTTTTTTTCTCAGTTTGTCTCCCATAGTTGAGGTCTACCTATGATGTAATTTACAGACGCCTCTCATCTTTTTAAGTGGTGGAACTTGCACTATTGCTGACTGACTAAATACTTTTTTGCCCCACTGTATATGTGTATATTTTATTCCTATTTAATTAAATGTTAGTGTAATGATGTTTAGTTTATATTTTGTGCATGTGTAATTATGTAATTAGTCATCTATACTGGGGATCTCTGTGCCCATTTTGGTCCATTTTCATTCATGGGTCACGTTTTACTCTAATTGGCACTTGTGTTTTAACAAATGCTCTTTTATATTCATATATCGGCAATTTAATTTGCTGACATACTACACTATATATTTTTCATATTTTTTGTAAGGTTGTCTAATGCATAGATGATCTGAGTAATTATCACCTAACACCTATAGTGATCATATATTGATATATTTAAGCACTTTAATATATTATTTATTTATATTGTTTGCCCATGCACTTATAAGCACTGTCACTTTATATATAGATACGCTGGTACTCTGGGGTCGCTGCGTCCAATCCTCTCTCCGGCGGCTGTCTCAGGTTGCGTGGTGTGGGCGTGGTGCCTGCCCGCTCATGTGACTTGGGCGTGCCGACCGGGTATGAGGCTTGGAGCGCAGTGACGGCCAGATCCGGCGTACTACGCTTGCGCACTCTCTCTCACTACCCGATCATGTGATCGGAAGCACACACTATTTAACCGGACACAGATTCATATTAAACCACGCCCCCTGAAGAAGCGGTAACAAGTGAACGCGAAATGCGCGTTGGGGATTGTCACCCAGGAACCGGACAGGACTCTTTCTGCTCACATGGGTAATTCACTCTTCTGATTGTTCTGCTGTTACATTAGGTGCGTGTGTTGATCTTTGCATACGGATACCAATAGTAGACTTGTAATGAGATTACCACATGCCCCACACAATGCAGCCCATGTATAGCTAGCACTTTACTTCTGATGAGCTGTCATCATATATACCATTTTAACATTACTAACTGGGCCCTGTCCTACATACCTGGTTGACACAGATGTGCCTTAGGATATAGTTACTGTGCACCTGATACCAGTGATTATTACTGATTTATTTGTATTTTTGTTTAAATTTACTTAATAAAATATTACTTTTTTATTATACTTTGTGGCTAGTGTTGACTCATAGTTCTCCATTTCCTGATTACCAGGTTTCTGAGCAGGCTGACCTCAGGTCAGATTTATTAACGTGAAAGCAACACAAAAAAACAAAACATAAAAATAAATCCTAGCCTGTCCGGCACTAACTAAACAAATACGTTGCTATCTCAACAACTGGGGGGGCTTCTCCCACCCAGCTAACATCACACAATTCTTGAGCAGAGCTCTTCACTCACGTTTGTCTCACACAGGCAGGCAATCTGTGTGCCCCAGGCAGACACTGGAAACACCCAGCTGGTCATCTTTTATTCCTGCAATCATTAACCCATTAGCACCCTGAAGATACTGAGTGGCCTAATTCACATAGGACAAACACCTGGGCGAGATATATCTGCCTCCAACTACCACACCAGCATGAGTCTTACATATCCCCCCCCCCTTGCTCAGGCCACTCCGGTCGAGCAAGAACACTTTTGAAACAGTGCACTCGGGATAGGGCATCGGCGTTCCCCATCTGCACCCCAGGTCGCTGCTCCACCGTAAAAGAGTAAGCCTGCAGGGCAAGGAACCACCGGGTTACCAGACTATTACGGTCCTTGTGGAGGTGCATCCACTTGAGAGGGGCATGGTCTGTGACCAGCCTAAACTTCCTACGAGCCAGGTAATACTTGAGGGAGTCGAGAGCCCATTTAATGGCTAGGCACTCTTTTTCAACCACCGCATACCTCTGCTCATGTACATTCAGTTTCCGACTGAGATAGAGGACCGGGTGTTCGACTCCGTCCCTCACCTGGGAAAGTACAGCTCCGACACCAGTATCAGAGGCATCAGTTTGTACCACAAACTCGCTGCTGAAATCAGGAGTCACTAGTACGGGCTGAGAGCACAAAGCCCGTTTCAGGCTGTGGAAGGCCTCTTCAGCAGCTGAGGTCCATTTTACCATGACGGAACCCTTCCCCTTGGTAAGATCCGTCAAGGGAGTAGCCATGGCTGCAAAATTGGGTATGAACCGGCGATAATAGCCGGCAATCCCCAGGAAAGCCTGCACTTGTTTCTTGTTCACTGGTTGTGGCCAGCCCTGAATTGCCTGTATTTTGTCGATCTGGGGTTTAACCACTCCTCGGCCAATCACGTAGCCCAAGTATCGGGCTTCTTCAAGCCCGATGTGGCATTTCTTGGGGTTTGCCGTTAAACCTGCATCTCGCAGGTCATCAATCACCGCTTGTACCTTCTGGAGATGAGTTTCCCAGTCCATGCTGTAAATTACGATGTCATCCAGGTAGGCAGAGGCGTACTGTCTGTGAGGCCTCAAGACTCGATCCATCAATCTCTGGAACGTTGCGGGAGCACCGTGAAGTCCAAACGGCATATAGACATACTGGAACAGACCTTCCGGTGTAGCAAATGCCGTCTTCTCTCTGGCCGCCTCGGCCAGAGGAATCTGCCAGTACCCCTTTGTTAAATCCAGGATCGTAATGTATCGGGCTTTACCAAGCCGGTCGATCAACTCATCGACCCGGGGCATAGGGTACGCATCAAATTTAGAAACTGCATTCAGTTTCCTAAAGTCATTACAAAACCGGATGGAGCCATCCGGTTTAGGTATCAACACAATTGGACTGGACCAGGCACTGTGTGACTCCTCAATGACTCCTAAGTCCAACATTGCCATCACTTCCCGGGAGACGGCTTCACGGCGGGCTTCCGGAATCCGGTAGGGCTTCACATGAACAGTGACGCCAGGCTCTGTGACAATCTCATGTTTCACCAACTTAGTCCGGCCAGGTTTTTCGGAGAAAAACTGTCGGTTCTGTAACAAAAATTGCTTAACCTCAGATTTTTGTCGTTCTGAGAGAGTCTCAGCAACCTGCACCTCTGGTACAGTAGGTGAACAAACCGGACGGGGCAGATCCGCCGTTAGGGCAGAGCGGTCTTTCCAGGATTTTATCAGATTCACATGATAAATCTGTTCCGGTTTTCTCTTACCCGGCTGGTACACTTTATAGTTCACTTCACCAACTCTTTCTCGGACCTCAAATGGGCCCTGCCATTTCGTCAGGAATTTACTATCCACCGTATTGATTAGGACCAACACCCCATCGCCGGGTGCAAATGTACGGACCTTAGCGCCTCTATCATAACTTTGCCTCTGGGCTCCCTGGGCCTGTAACATATGGTCCCTAACAATGGGCATGACAGCGGCAATACGATCCTGCATTTGTGTTACATGGTCGATCACCGTTTTAAAGGGAGTGACTTGACCTTCCCAGGTTTCTTTTGCGACGTCCAGCAGTCCCCGGGGACGACGGGCGTACAACAGTTCGAAAGGCGAAAACCCTGTGGAAGACTGGGGAACTTCCCTAATGGCAAACAGCAAATAGGGTAACAAGTAATCCCAGTTCTTCCCATCTTTGTCTATCGCCTTCCGGAGCATCTGTTTTAAGGTTTTGTTGAAGCGCTCAACCAGGCCATCTGTTTGAGGGTGATAGACAGACGTACGCAACTGGTCTATTTGTAAGAGCCTGCAGAGCTCCTTCATTACCCTCGACATAAAGGGAGTCCCCTGGTCGGTGAGTATCTGTTTTGGAATTCCCACCCGACTAAACACTTGTACCAATTCCTTGGCGATCGTCTTGGTAGCTGTGTTACGCAAAGGGACGGCTTCCGGGTAACGAGTGGCATAGTCCATGATGACGAGGATATGTTGGTGCCCACGTGCGGATCGGGGAAGGGGCCCAACCAAATCCATCCCAATTCTCTCAAAAGGGACCCCGATGATAGGAAGGGGTACCAAAGGGCTACGGAACTGAGATTTAGGGGCCGCGATTTGGCACTCTGGACAGGACTCACAATAGTTACGCACATCACAATGTATTCCAGGCCACACAAAACAATGCAATATCCTTTCTGTGGTTTTCTGTACCCCCAGATGCCCCCCCATTATATGTCCGTGGGCCAAATCCAGTACCTTCCGCCGATAAGGTTTGGGTACCACTAACCGTTGCACTGTGTCTTCCCCTTTTTTTTCTACCTGGTAGAGCAAATCATTTTCAAGAACCATATACGGGTACGCTAGCCTAGTGTCAGGTTCTACGGGTACCCCATCTATCATTTTTACATTTTTCCTAGCCGGAGTTAGGGTAGGATCTTTCATTTGCTCGCTGTGGAAGTCATCCACCTGGACTCCCAAATCTGGCAGGCAGGGTGCCGGATGGCTGTCTGCCTCCGCCTCTCGCTGAGGTTCCTCAGTTTCCTCTGTTTCCCCTGCCATGACGGAGAAGGGGTACTGAAGGTTAGATTCACCAACCTCCCCAGCAACATCTTCCTGTGGGGTCTCCTCTAGGGACTCGGGACCTCCAGATGGCATGGGAGAAGATTCACGGGTACAGCTACCGTGAAGGAGCAACTGATTCTCCCACAACTGCCAGAAATAGGGAAAATCCCTGCCCAGGATTACATCCTGTAACAATGCGGGGACGAATCCCACTTTGTGCTGCACTGACCCATAGGGAGTAGAAATCCATATGACCGCTGTTAAGTACGAGCGAGTGTCACCATGCACACACGTCACAGAAAACTTGTCAGACGGACCAGACGGAAGTGCCACCAGACTAGCTTTCACCAGAGTCACCACACTTCCAGAGTCTAGTAATGCCACAACATTTTTCCCATCAACAGATAATTCACACAGGTGTTTCACTGTATCATTTTGACCCGCATTCACACTCACTAGCTGTGTAACCAAAGACATGCGTTTTCTAGAGTCTATAACGTCGCACTGCATGGGTTCAGCGGTAACAGGACAGTTCGCAGAAACATGACCCTTCTCATGGCAGCGGAAACACCTAACAGGTCCCCTACTGAGACCACCATCCAATACTCTTGGTCTCGGAGTGCGAGCAGTCCCGGACTCCTCCCCCACAGTTTTAAGCGATTTTCCTTCACCCGTGGTCCCTGGAACAGTCTTACCGGTTCCACGAGGAGGAGGCACAGACCGGGGGTTGGCGGTGTCGTCGGGAAGTCCTTCTGCCACGGAATAACGCTCGACCAACTCCACAAGTTGATCCGCTGTCGTGGGATTTCCTTGGCTTACCCACCTTTTCAGCGCTGGGGGTAGTACTCTCAGGTACTTGTCCAGGACAACCCGCTGGATTATTTCGGGTATTGTCAGCACCTCAGGTTGCAGCCATTTCTTTGTCAAGTAGATCAGATCGAACATCTGAGACCGCGCCGGTTTATCTTGCTGGTATGTCCACTGATGTACCCTCTGTGCACGGACAGCCGTCGTCACACCCAGCCGGGCCAGGATCTCAGCTTTCAGCTTCTCAAAGTCCTGAGCGACCTCCGGGTCCAAATCATGGTAAGCTTTTTGGGCCTCGCCGGAGAGAAACGGGGCAATCAAATCGGCCCATCGTGCCTTCGGCCACTTCTCTCTCAATGCCGTCCGCTCAAACGTTGTCAGGTATGCCTCGACGTCATCTTCTGCCGTCAGCTTTTGCAAGTATCGACTCACATGGATACTTCTGGGCTCTGCTTCCGGGTCAGCGTCAGGCATGCTCACCAGGCGCTGCGCCACCTGTTGGAGAAGTTGGCGGTCTGCAACCGTCATGTCCAGTAACTCCTTCAGCTGTGCGGCCATCAAGCGATTAGCTTCGTGCTGTGCGGCAGTGGCCTGCTGCTGTATGGCAGTGGACTGTACTAAGGCTTTCACCACGTCTTCCATGCTGTCGCCTGTGCCACGGTATGCCCGCGTTCTCCACCACAATGTGACAAAACACTCTGGGATCGCCTTTGCTGGGGTCAAAGGACACGTGGTTTGTGCATTGAATCTGAGGCGTACAGCAGGTTTCTGAGCAGGCTGACCTCAGGTCAGATTTATTAACGTGAAAGCAACACAAAAAAACAAAACATAAAAATAAATCCTAGCCTGTCCGGCACTAACTAAACAAATAAGTTGCTATCTCAACAACTGGGGGGGCTTCTCCCACCCAGCTAACATCACAGAATTCTTGAGCAGAGCTCTTCACTCACGTTTGTCTCACACAGGCAGGCAATCTGTGTGCCCCAGGCAGACACTGGAAACACCCAGCTGGTCATCTTTTATTCCTGCAATCATTAACCCATTAGCACCCTGAAGATACTGAGTGGCCTAATTCACATAGGACAAACACCTGGGCGAGATATATCTGCCTCCAACTACCACACCAGCATGAGTCTTACAACACCCATTGGACTTCGGACGGATAGAAGGGGTAGAACACACAATCCCCACCGGTGACCATCCCCCAATAAAAGAAAGATATAGACCCATACCGCCCGCTCACTATCAGTGTGCAAAAGATATGCTGAGGGAGGTGAAACAGGCCGGGGTAATAAGAGACAGCTGTAGCCCCTGGGCGGCCCCTCTAGTGATTGTCAAAAAAAAGGACGGAACCATGAGAATGTGCGTAGACTACCGGAAGATTAATAACATCACCCATAAAGACGCCTACCCCTTGCCTAGGATAGAAGAGTCCTTGACTGCTTTGAAATCTGCTAATTATTTTTCCACCTTAGACTTAACAAGCGGGTATTGGCAAGTCCCTGTGGCTGAGAGAGATAAGGAAAAGACGGCATTCACCACACCAATGGGTCTATGTGAATTTAATCGCATGCCGTTTGGACTCTGCAATGCATCCGGTACCTTCCAGCGGTTGATGGAATGCTGCCTCGGACACAAGAACTTCGAGACCGTCCTCCTGTACCTAGATGATGTGATCGTCTACTCAAAGACTTACGAACAACACTTAATAGACCTGGCAGAAGTGTTCGAAGCCTTATCCAGGTATGGCATGAAAGTCAAGCCATCCAAATGTCACCTTCTCAAGCCAAAGGTACAGTACCTGGGACACATCGTGAGTTCGGAGGGAGTAGCACCAGATCCCGAGAAAATAAGCGCCATAAGGGATTGACCAAGACCTACCAGCGCAAAAGAAGTGAGACAATTCCTGGGATTGGTGGGTTACTATTGCAGATTTATAAAAGGATTTACCAAGTTGGCAGCACCCTTGCAAGACACCTTGGTAGGGCAGACGAAGAAACCTTCAAACCGAAACCCTCCTTTTCAGTGGAACGACGAAAGGGAAGACTCCTTTGAACTACTAAAGAAGGCACTAACCGGAGAAGAGGTTCTGGCATACCCAGATTACCATCAACCTTTCATCCTCTACACCGATGCCAGTAATGTGGGACTAGGAGCGGTGCTGTCACAAAAGCAAGAAGGTCGGGAGAAAGTCATCGCCTTTGCAAGTAGAAAGCTCCGGCCTACTGAAAGAAATTCAGAAAATTACAGCTCCTTCAAATTGGAACTACTGGCAGTAGTTTGGGCTGTGACTGAACGTTTCAAACACTATCTGGCCGCTGCAGAATTTATTGTCTATACTGACAACAATCCGTTGACCCACCTGGACACAGCCAAATTAGGTGCGTTAGAACAGCGATGGATAGCCCGGTTATCTAATTACAACTTCATAATCAAGTATCGAGCAGGTCGCAAGAATGGAAATGCCGATGCCCTATCCCGGATGCCACACTTGAGAGATATAGAAGAGGAAACGGGGGAGCTTGAAGAAATTGAACTACCAGCCTTCCATCGTCCCAAGGCAAAACATCATCAGTCAAGTACCTATCAGAAACAACAAGAGGTGAATTTTAATCCGTTAGCACACCATAGATGGGCTGACACCCAAGACAGCAATCCGGCTGTGAAGTTGGTGAAGGAACTGTTGACTGAGCAAAGTGCATATCCTGATGAGGATGCCCCAGAAGAGACGCATCAAATCTGGAAAGAGAGAGGCAAAATGTTCCTGTATCAAGGGAAGCTCTGTAGAAGATACACCAATCCGAAAACACATGAATTGGTTTGGCAGATTATCGTGCCTAAACAAGATGTGAAGATGGTCCTCGAAGCTTACCATAATGGTGCTGGTCACTTTGGTTGGAAAAAGTTAGAAGTACTTCTAAGAGAAAGATTTTATTGGGTCGGGATGAGAAAATCAATCGAACAGTGGTGCAGAAACTGTGGCCCGTGCAACCTCAGAAGAAACGATCAAAAGAACCAAAGAGCACCACTGCAGCCCATAATCACCAAACAACCACTTGAACTTGTAGCCATAGACCACGTGAAGTTGACACCAAGCCGGTCCGGCTATGTCTATGCCTTGACCATCGTGGACCATTATTCACGCTTCTTGGTAGTAGTACCCGTAAAAGATCTGACAGCAAAAACAGCAGCCAAAGCGTTCCAAACGTACTTTTGTAGACCCCATGGATATCCGGAACAGGTTCTCACCGACCAAGGTACAGCCTTTGAATCAGAGATCTTCAGAGAATTCTGTAATATGTATGGTTGCAAAAAGATCCGGACGACGGCCTATCATCCACAAACAAACGGCTTATGCGAGAAGATGAACCATATTGTAATAGACCTACTAAAGACTTTACCTGAGACAGAAAGGAATCAATGGCCAGAGAAATTGCCTGACTTGGTGGATCTGTATAATCATGTCCCGGTGAGCTCCACCAACTGCACCCCAGCTTATCTTATGCGTGCAAGACCCGGCCAATTACCAATCGATCTAGAAATGGGAATTCTGAAACCAGACGCAGAAGTTCAAGACTCCAATTGGGATATCATATGGCAAAAGCAGTATCGCCAAGTGCAAGAGAGCGTGGAAAGAAGCCTTCAGCAAACTAGAGAAAGACAAGAGCGAACTTTCAACCAGAATGCTCTAGCGACCCCATTAAGACCGGGTGACCAAGTGCTCAAGAGAAATCGTCGAACCAATAAACTAGACAATCAGTGGGAAGCCGTACCCTACACAGTTTTACCAACAAGAATGGATAATCCTAAAATGTGTCTCATTAGCAAAAACGGAGGCTTAACATCTGTACTAGTGTCAAGAGACAATCTTAAATTATGTCCGGAAGCTCTGAAAGAGCCAGAAGTTGTCCAGCCAGAACCAGAAGTTATTCAACCCATACTGGTTCAACCAGTAAAGGAAAAAGAAGAGGAAATGTATCACACCTGTATAGGAGACTTTCCCAAAACCCTACTAACATACCATGGTGCAGTAGTGGTTCCCATGGTGGCCTTTTACCCAACACCAAACCCAATACCAGAAGTCCCAAGACAGGAAGAGGCTGACTTCGTACTACAGGAGGTTCCAGGCCAGGAAGAACAGATTCCTGGTCAGAGTAATCCCATTCACGGTGGACTTGCCAACTCCATAGTCGTGGAATTATCTTTAGCAGAGCGGGCAGATACTACATCCGCAGTAGACAGTAGTACACCACATGAAGAGACACCGCTATTACGTAGATCACAGCGTAGTACCCAGGGTCAATTACCAGCCAGGTATGCAGATTGCCAACTATAAAGCTCATAATGTGAATTGTATATATGTTATGCCGTATATAGTTAAACAGAAAATGTAGTATAGTCATTGTTATCAGTCTGCAATGTTTAAGCCCAGTACCTACAGAGACTTGTCTGTATGAACTTCTTGCATATTCTTGAACTTGTTATCAGCCCGGAGGCACTAAATCAAAGCTCCGTAAAGACTGCTTTTTGAACTTTGCTTTTTGCTCTTTTTGAACTCAATTCCTGGACACAAAGTGCAGTGCCTTTCCTAGTACCTTCAAGGATAGGACTGTATTAATAGACGCTATTTGAAGTGACTTTTTACAGAACTCTATTTTTGTTTCCTTGAGTGGTTTTTGTAACTTTTCATTTTTAAGACTCTGTACATATTAATTGTTATTTCAAAATGTTATCGTCCCACAGTCCCGGAGTACTGTTCTTAACTAAGGGGGAATATGGCACCCCTAGGGGTATTTGCCACAAAAATAGTTACTGATACTAAATACAAATATTAAGATAGCAAGACTGCACTACCACCTCCGGCCAGAAGGGGGAGCTCCAGAGATTCCTGTGGCACCCCTAGGGGTATTTGCCACAAAAATAGTTACTGACACTAGACACAAATACTAAAATAGCAAAACTGCACTACCACCTCCGGCCAGAAGGGGAAGCTCCAGAGACACCCCTTAATCCATTCTGGTCTGAGAGAAGAAATGGCAGTTGGGCTAAGGAGCTGATAGTGAGAGGTCATACAGCTGAATTTCTAACAGCCCTATGACGGTTTCCAGGCCCAAATCACCGGCCTGAGGAGAAGAGGGACAGAGAAAAGGGACATTGTGAGAACCGGGTAGCATTAATCACTACCCAGAACAGGCGCAAAGACGGATACCGGATCCGTGGCTGTATTCATTATATATAATACAGCAACCGGAAAAACGTGAGGTGATATCAGCTTCACTAGGGCCGGACGCAGCAACAGACACAGAGTTCAGCAGTACTCCCGGAGGGGGTAAGCCGATAAAAGGACTCGGGTTGCCCGTCGAACCAGGACCCGGAGGGGACAGATTGGGCCGGCAGCCAGTTCACATACAGCAGCAGGGCCACACAGAAATTGCGCACAATAAGAGGCGAAGACCCCGGCAGGGTCAAAGTAACTCAGAGTTCCCATACAGACTCCGGTGACAGGACTGGTTGTAAATCCTTTTATGTTAAAGTAAACTGGTTAAACGTTTCAGTGCCTCAGTCTTTCATTTGGACAATAGCCATCTATCCAGGATCGGGATCGTCACCGCTGGGAGAACCTGCTGCTGATCAAGTAAGTGCCTGTCCCCTCACGATACGCCTTACACTGTGCATTGCCTGAGGCTACAGCACCGGGTCAAGCCACCTGTGACATCCCCCTCAAGAGACAGACCCCATTGGTCCAATGCTGGGTATCCCGGTCTCCTGGGCGTCACAATTGGCGTCACGAACAGGATCTAGCCAGCCCGTATACCGGGTATTGTGTGCCGTGATTGGAGCCCAAAACTGTGAAAACTTGGATGAAAAATCTTGAAAATTGACTTTATTAAAGAAAAATCCATTCCCCATTGAAAACTATTGAAAGTGACTTTTCCCCATTGGTTATAATGGAGTAAAGATGGCCGCCATCCCCTGAGGTAATCACCTCATAACCGTTAGGCACGAGACTGTTAATTGAGCTACGCCATCACCTGAGCCCCAGTCTAACTGAAAAACTTCAGAATCCACTATTACAGAGCGCGCGGCCGGCAGGAGCAGCAGGGGGCCTGCCATTGTGGGCGGCACCAAGCTGAGCGCTCTGACATCAGAGCAAGGGGAAAATCGATCCTGCTGCACAGCGGAACGAATCTACACTATCCCGATGGAAGCGGAGGACTGGAAGGGTCCGGATTAACTAAGGGGGCACAGTATGTCGCAGCACGGAGACGCCGCAGCACCCGGCGACGCTAATGCAGCTGAAAGACAGAGTGTCGATAGAGAGTCCGGTAGTGCAGCGGTGCAAGGAGTGGTGCCCATCATGCCGGTGCTGATGCCATATACCCCGGGTGGCCCATGGCTTCCAATGTATGAAGGTGAGCCTAATACCCTTGACGATTTCAGAGAAAAGAAGGTGGCCCATTTTGACATGTTCCCTGTGGGTGAAGTTCAGCGTGTTAGTCTCCTGATGATGCAGTTAAGTGGCCATGCTAAGCGAGAAGTCACAGCATGGGCAGCTGATCTAAAAGGCACTGTTGAACGCATATTTGCTGGATTAAAAGCTACATTTGAAACCACTGCCAGCAGCAAAGCTAAAGTACGATTCTTTAATTGCAAACAGAAAGTTAATGAGGGCGTGAGAGACTTTGCCTTAAACCTGCAGGAAGCCCTTAAATCACTTACACTGGCTGAACCCATTTTTAACACCGGAGCGGATAAACTGCTAAGAGATCAATTTATTGAGGGACTCTACACCCCTTCTCACCGGGGGCATGTGAGCATGCTTGTTTTTAAGAACTCTGAATTGACATTTGCCCAATTAAAGGAGAGCGTTATACGTCTCCAGCTGGCAGAGGCACCTCGGGATCAGGATCCTGCGCAACTCATGGCAGAGGCTCCTCAACTACATGGAGTACCAGTGACATCAGCTATGTCCGGGGCCATTGCTAAGCCCCTGGGGCCCAGTACTAATGAGGCTTTTCAACAAAAGCTTGACTCTTTAACTGATGTTGTTGCTTCAATGGCTAAAACCATGCAGGAGATGAGAGGACCCAAGATGGAGTTGTCAAACCATAGAGAAGGTGTTCCATGGATGAGACCCCGGAGATACCCGACATGGAGAGGACGACCCCGCGACCGCTACCAACCGGATGGACAGCCCATTTGCCGCCATTGCCAGCAGCCAGGCCACTTTGCACGAGATTGTGATTTAAACGGGAATCCCCTGGGAATGCGAGCCGCTTCGCAGGAATGAACTTTCAAGGCCCAACACCCTGGCACGACAGGTACATCGGAGGATGACCCATTATCCCTATCGTGCTGGACGGAATGCCCCTCAATGCTTTGCTGGACACAGGTTCCCAGATTTCATCTATACCGTATATCCTTTATAAGAGGCACTGGGCTGATGCAGATATTGATAAAGGGCCCTCTGATGTTGAACTAGATATATGGGCCAGTAATGGTAAGTTGGTACCGAAACTAGGATTCAGGGAGATGACCATAAAGATTGGTAAAGTAGAATTGAAGAAACAGGGTATAATTGTTGTTGATGTTGACCGGCGGAACTGTGAACCAACTGTATTGATAGGAATGAATGTGTTAGAGAACTGCTTTTCCGAAGTCATTTCTGTCTTACAGCAAATTGCTGAAACTGCTCAATCCTACCAGCAGAGAGTTCTCCGGAGGGAAATAAAAGTATTGATGTTAAGGCAACAGGTAGAAGTTGCAGGTGGAGAAATCGGCAGTGTGAGGGTAAGTGATCCAACGTCTATTGTAATCCCACCAAAAACAGAAATGCTGGTATGGTGTAGAGCAGCCATTGGTACTAAGGGACGAGATTATCAAGCCTTAATAGAACCAGTGTACACCGACAGCAGGCCCACTATACTCACAGCACGAGGGATAGTCGAGGTACACCGGGGACGAGTGCCGGCACGACTTTTGAACTGTGGAGAGGAAGAGGTCACTTTCCCAAGGTATGCTACAATGGCAAAGCTATATACTGTTGACAACAATGCCATCACAACCATTGAGCCCTTAGAACCAACCTGTCAGGTGGAAGGCAATGGCTCAGATGGAGAAATGGAGGATTGGTGCCAACAGCTACACGTGGGCATAAATTCAACACCTACCCATCAAAAACAAGGGGTGTATAGGCTAGTGACGGAATATGAACAAGTCTTCAGTAAACACCCATTGGACTTCGGACGGATAGAAGAGGTAGAACACACAATCCCCACAGGTGACCATCCCCCAATAAAAGAAAGATATAGACCCATACCGCCCGCTCACTTTCAATGTGCAAAAGATATGCTGAGGGAAATGAAACAGGCCGGGGTAATAAGAGACAGCTGTAGCCCCTGGGCGGCCCCTCTAGTGATTGTCAAAAAAAAAGATGGAACTATGAGAATGTGCGTAGACTACCGGCAGATTAATAACATCACCCATAAAGACGCCTACCCCTTGCCTAGGATAGAAGAGTCCTTGACTGCTTTGAAATCTGCTAATTATTTTTCCACCTTAGACTTAACAAGCGGGTATTGGCAAGTCCCTGTGGCTGAGAGAGATAAGGAAAAGACGGCATTCACCACACCAATGGGTCTAAGTGAATTTAATCGCATGCCGTTTGGACTCTGCAATGCATCCGGTACCTTCCAGCGGCTGATGGAATGCTGCCTCGGACACAAGAACTTCGAGACCGTCCTCCTGTACCTAGATGATGTGATCGTCTACTCAAAGACTTACGAACAACACTTAAAAGACTTGGCAGAAGTGTTCGAAGCCTTATCCAGGTATGGCATGAAAGTCAAGCCATCCAAATGTCACCTTCTCAAGCCAAAGGTACAGTACCTGGGACACATCGTGAGTTCGGAGGAAGTAGCACCAGATCCCGAGAAAATAAGCGCCATAAGGGATTGGCCAAGACCTACCAGCGCAAAAGAAGTGAGACAATTCCTGGGATTGGTGGGTTACTATTGCAGATTTATAAAAGGATTTACCAAGTTGGCAGCACCCTTGCAAGACACCTTGGTAGGGCAGACGAAGAAACCTTCAAACCGAAACCCTCCTTTTCAGTGGAACGACGAAAGGGAAGACTCCTTTGAACTACTAAAGAAGGCACTAACCGGAGAAGAGGTTCTGGCATACCCAGATTACCATCAACCTTTCATCCTCTACACCGATGCCAGTAATGTGGGACTAGGAGCGGTGCTGTCACAAAAGCAAGAAGGTCGGGAGAAAGTCATCGCCTTTGCAAGTAGAAAGCTCCGGCCTACTGAAAGAAATTCAGAAAATTACAGCTCCTTCAAATTGGAACTACTGGCAGTAGTTTGGGCTGTGACTGAACGTTTCAAACACTATCTGGCCGCTGCAGAATTTATTGTCTATACTGACAACAATCCGTTGACCCACCTGGACACAGCCAAATTAGGTGCGTTAGAACAACGATGGATAGCCCGGTTATCTAATTACAACTTCATAATCAAGTATCGAGCAGGTCGCAAGAATGGAAATGCCGATGCCCTATCCCGGATGCCACACTTGAGAGATGTAGAAGAGGAAACGGGGGAGCTTGAAGAAATTGAACTACCAGCCTTCCATCGTCCCAAGGCAAAACATCATCAGTCAAGTACCTATCAGAAACAACAAGAGGTGAATTTTAATCCGTTAGCACACCATAGATGGGCTGACACCCAAGACAGCAATCCGGCTGTGAAGTTGGTGAAGAAACTGTTAACTGAGCAAAGTGCATATCCCGATGAGGATGCCCCAGAAGAGATGCATCAACTCTGGAAAGAGAGAGGCAAAATGTTCCTGTATCAAGGGAAGCTCTGTAGAAGGTACACCAATCCGAAAACACATGAATTGGTTTGGCAGATTATCGTGCCTAAACGAGATGTCAAGATGGTCCTCGAAGCTTACCATAATGGTGCTGGTCACTTTGGTTGGAAAAAGTTAGAAGTACTTCTAAGAGAAAGATTTTATTGGGTCGGGATGAGAAAATCAATCGAACAGTGGTGCAGAAATTGTGGCCCGTGCAACCCCAGAAGAAACGATCAAAAGAACCAAAGAGCACCACTGCAGCCCATAATCACCAAACAACCACTTGAACTTGTAGCCATAGACCACGTGAAGTTAATACCAAGCCGGTCCGGCTATGTTTATGCCTTGACCATCGTGGACCATTATTCACGCTTCTTGGTAGTAGTACCCGTAAAAGATCTGACAGCAAAAACAGCAGCCAAAGCGTTCCAAACGTACTTTTGTAGACCCCATGGATATCCGGAACAGGTTCTCACCGACCAAGGTACAGCCTTTGAATCAGAGATCTTCACAGAATTCTGTAATATGTATGGTTGCAAAAAGATCAGGACGACGGCCTATCATCCACAAACAAACGGCTTATGCGAGAAGATGAATCATATTGTAATAGACCCACTAAAGACTTTACCTGAGACAGAAAGGAATCAATGGCCAGAGAAATTGCCTGACTTGGTGGATCTGTATAATCATGTCCCGGTGAGCTCCACCAACTGCACCCCAGCTTATCTTATGCGTGCAAGACCCGGCCAATTACCAATCGATCTAGAAATGGGAATTCTGAAACCAGACGCAGAAGTTCAAGACTCCAATTGGGATATCATACGGCAAAAGCAGTATCGCCAAGTGCAAGAGAGTGTGGAAAGAAGCCTTCAGCAAACTAGAGAAAGACAAGAGCGAACTTTCAACCAGAATGCTCTAGCGACCCCATTAAGACCGGGTGACCAAGTGCTCAAGAGAAATCGTCGAACCAATAAACTGGACAATCAGTGGGAAGCCGTACCCTACACAGTTTTACCAACAAGAGTGGATAATCCTAAAATAAGTGTCTCATTAGCAAAAACGGAGGCTTAACATCTGTACTAGTGTCAAGAGACAATCTTAAATTATGTCCGGAAGCATTGAAAGAGCCAGACGTTGTCCAGCCAGAACCAGAAGTTATTCAACCCATACAGGTTCAACCAGTAAAGGAAAAAGAAGAGGAAGTGTATCACACCTGTATAGGAGACTTTCCCAAAACCCTACTAACATACCATGGTGCAGTAGTGGTTCCCATGGTGGCCTTTTATCCAACACCGAACCCAATACCAGAAGTCCCAAGACAGGAAGAGGCTGACCCCGTACTACAGGAGGTTCCAGGCCAGGAAGAACAGATTCCTGGTCAGAGTAATCCCATTCACGGTGGACTTGCCAACTCCATAGTTATGGAATTATCTTTAGCAGAGCGGGCAGATACTACATACGCAGTAGACAGTAGTACACCACATGAAGAGATACCGCTATTACGTAGATCACAGCGTAGTACCCAGGGTCAATTACCAGCCAGGTATGCAGATTACCAACTATAAAGCTCATAATGTGAATTGTATATATGTTATGCCGTATATAGTTAAACAGAAAATGTAGTATAGTCATTGTTATCAGTCTGCAACGTTTAAGCCCAGTACCTACAGAGACTTGTCTGTATGAACTTCTTGCATATTCTTGAACTTGTTATCAGCCCGGAGGCACTAAATCAAAGCTCCGGAAAGACTGCTTTTTGAACTTTGCTTTTTGCTCTTTTTGAACTTTCTTTAGACTTTATATTGTGTACCTTCAAGGGTAGAACTGTATTAATGGATGCTATTTGAAGTGACTTTTTACAGAACTCTATTTTTGTTTCCTTGAGTGGTTTTTGTAACTTTTCATTTTTAAGACTCTGTACATATTAATTGTTATTTCAAAATGTTATCGTCCCACAGTCCCGGAGTACTGTTCTTAACTAAGGGGGAATGTGGCACCCCTAGGGGTATTTGCCACAAAAATAGTTACTGACACTAGACACAAATACCAAAATAGCAAAACTGCACTACCACCTCCGGCCAGAAGGGGGAGCTCCAGAGACTCCCCTTAATCCATTCTGGTCTGAGAGAAGAAATGGCAGTTGGGCTAAGGAGCTGAAAGTGAGAGGTCATACAGCTGAATTTCTAACAGCCCTGTGACTGTTTCCAGGCCTAAATCACTGGCCTGAGGAGAAGAGGGACAGAGAAAAAGGACATTGTGAGAACCGGGTAGCATTAATCACTACCCAGAACAGGCGCAAAGACGGATACCGGATCCGTGGCTGTATTCATTATATATAATACAGCAACTGGAAAAACGTGAGGTGATATCAGCTTCACTAGGGCCGGACGCAGCAACAGACACAGAGTTCAGCGGTACTCCTGGAGGGGGTAAGCCGATAAAAGCACTCGGGTTGCCCGTCGAACCAGGACCCGGAGGGGACAGATTGGGCCGGCAGCCAGTTCACATACAGCAGCAGGGCCACTCAGAAACTGCGTACAATAAGAGGCGAAGACCCCGGCAGGGTCAAAGTAACTCAGAGTTCCCATACAGACTCCGGTGACAGGACTGGTTGTAAATCCCTTTATGTTGAAGTAAACTGGTTAAACGTTTCAGTGCCTCAGTCTTTCATTTGGACAATAGCCATCTATCCAGGATCGGGATCATCACCGCTGGGAGAACCTGCTGCTGATCAAGTAAGTGCCTGTTCCCTCATGATACCCCTTACACTGTGCATTGCCTGAGGCCACAGCACCGGGTCAAGCCACCCGTGACATCCCCCTCAAGAGACAGACTCCATTGGTCCGGTGCTGGGTACCCCGGTCTCCTGGGCGTCATATATACATATTTCCCAGTGGAGCGCCCTCTAGGACCGTGGGGTACTCGGTAGCGGGCCTGTTCTGTCCTTAAAGGGGTGGTCACGGTGGTAGTGACCTGGTCCATGGCCCTGGGTGTCCAGTAAAAATGGGGATTAACGGAACTGGGAATATAGTAGCATACATAGTAGCATAGTTAGTAAGGCCGAAAAAAGACATTTGTCCATCCAGTTCAGCCTATATTCCATCATAATAAATCCCCAGATTTACGTCCTTCTACAGAACCTAATAATTGTATGATACAATATTGTTCTGCTCCAGGAAGACATCCAGGCCTGTCTTGAACCCCTCGACTGAGTTCGCCATCACCACCTCCTCAGGCAAGCAATTCCAGATTCTCACTAACAGTAAAGAATCCTCTTCTATGTTGGTGGAAAAACCTTCTCTCCTCCAGACGCAAAGAATGCCCCCTTGTGCCCGTCACCTTCCTTGGTATAAACAAATCCTCAGCGAGATATTTGTATTGTCCCCTTATATACTTATACATGGTTATTAGATCGCCCCTCAGTCGTCTTTTTTCTAGACTAAATAATCCTAATTTTGCTAATCTATCTAGGTATTGTAGTTCTCCCATCCCCTTTATTAATTTTGTTGCCCTCCTTTGTACTCTCTCTAGTTCCATTATAATAAAGTTTATAAAGTTTGTTTGTGACGGCACTTGTGGTACTTGGTAATAAAGGTGTTAGCCGACGCTGCTTTAGAGTCCGCTGGGGCTGATGGTGATGCAGCAGAGTTGGTACAGCTGTCCACAGGTAGAGCTAGACCCCAGGGCAGCTGTAGTGTTAAAGGTGATGATGGTGCTTGTGGTAGTTGTAGTAGCTGTGGTGCAGGTTGGATGGCACAGTAAATAAATGTGAAGGCACAGTGTAGTGCAGTTTACAATGCTTTACTCACAGTTCTTATTTGCCCCAGCCGGGTTGCTGTGTCCTCCAGGTTTGAGATCCAGCCAGCTCTCAAGCAATTTGGGTGCACTTTCCAGAATCCTCTTTCTTTCCAGAACCCTCTTATGTTCCTTTCTCTGGCCATCTCACTACGCTGGCTTCCACCCTTCTGCCCTGCGTCTTCACACACAGTGTCCAAATCCAGCAGCCTCAGACCTTGTCGGGCGATGACCTCTGAGCTCCCTTGCTCCTATATGGCTGCCTTTTCAGCAAATGAGTGTGGATGTGACTGTGGCACATACAGATACCACAGCCTCCGGTTGGCTAGCTGAGTCCTTAGTTTCTCCACTAGTTTGAGGGCCAGTCCCTCTTTGCGACCTGGTTCCTCCACCAACGACGCTAGCGGATATGGGCCCCAAGAATGATCTGTCATTATCCGTGCCCCTGGAACCCCTTCCTTCAGCTCTGTTCGTCGTGTCCATTCCTTAAGTTCCCTCTCTCTGGGAACTCTCTTCTGTCCTCTCAGGAACTGCAGACCCCCACATCTGCTCAGCATCACTCCTCTTACCAACTCCACCTAAGCTGATGTTCCTCGACAAGCTCCTCTCATAATCTCTCTCTAGCCCCCTCTGACAGGGAACTCCTTCTTAGCACATCTTACTGCTTCTCCGTCCTCTCACAATCTGACCAACTTTCCCTCCTAATTAGCTCGTCCTCTACTCTACCTACCCCACCCTCTTCTCCGACACACGTTCCTATTCAGCCGGGCTCTGACTGAATTGTCTGTGTTGGATGCAGGTATAGGGTTCTGTGCCATGCCTCTCCTTACCTTAGAACGAAGTATCACACCTCTGAGTGAGGTGCAATACTCTGTGGTGACTGGACCCTCAGGGGCACCACACCAGCTCTTTACAATGCCAGGTAAAACATGCCCATTTGAAATTTGGGCTTTGACTGCCACCACCACCAAATCCACCACCATGTCACTATGCAGTCATTGCTTCACATTTTCAGAGGGCCAGCAGGTGCAGTGAAACCTCAGTTTGGGAAAGGTCCTCAGGTCACTCTGTATCATACATTTGGGAGAGCTCTCACTCCTACATTTGGGAGGTCCCTCCCTCATTAAAAACTGTTAGCTAGATACTGGAATACATATTCCCCTGGTCTTTACAATGCCATTTCAAACATACCCATTTGAATTTTGTGCTTCATCCATCACCACCACTATATGCACCGCCATGCCACTATGCGGCCCTCGCTTCACATTTTTTCAGAGGACCAGCAGGTGCAGTGGAACCTGATTTTTGTGAGCTCTACAGTTCATTTTGGCCACCAGATCCCAATGGAGCCACTGTCATAGCGGGTGAAGCAACTGTAAGGTGATCATAATACAAAACTTGACAAAACTTGGGGTAGCTGTATAATCCATGTCAGTAAATTGGATTCTACCAGACGCCAAAAGCATTAGAATTAAATTCGGAATATAGTGTATGCAAGAGAGGGCCTGTGCTGTGGTCAATCTTTCAGACCTGAAACCCATGTCAGGAACATATACAAGCTTCATTTTACTTGGAAGCAGCCTCCTCAAGGGAAAGAGACAGGAATACCATTGACCAATCTGCACAAGCCTACGCACTTCTTCTGGAAATTACCCATCCAGGCAGAATGTATCTTTTGCATGGTTTTGACTAACAACAAAGTAATTATAGGATGCTTCCCAGAGAGTGACGAGGTCCATGGAGTGAATAACTCAGGTGACAGGCAGTGCAATAGAGCTCAGGAAAAGACCTAAGCGTGGCATTGACCAAGTTCCACAATGTGTAAGGCTGTGGCCTTAATAGGTCTGTGGCGCGTATTAACCTAGTCTCTTAAACGTGCTTAAAATGTACAGAAACTGGCCAATACCCCACCACCACTTGATTTTTACAAAAAAATTGAAAATTTGAGGGAAGCAACAGTTTAATAAAGAGACATAAGTCTCATTAAGGAGCCTGGAAAATCCATGAATGGTCTGTGTCCAGCACCGGACAATGTAAAGTGGTAACGAATATGTATGCCCTATCTAACTACCAATTTGGGAAGAGACATATACTCTGATAAGTGAAAATTGAACATTGTGCTGGGACCAAAAAGTGGACATGGTTGCTGAATGTTCTTACTGTATATCCAACTGTTGGTTGTGAGCAAGAGTCATCAGCAACTGCTTCCTGGACAGCAGATTGGGAAGGATGTAAAACAGGGGAAGGGCCAGTGGTGTCACCATCAGGCACAGATTTTGAAACCCAGGTGTTCTGCTCACATACTGAGGTTCTGGATATGTCAAAAGTAAAATTTCTGATAAACCAGAATTAGTCTTAAATAGAAAAAAACCAAAAACAACTAACCTAAACAATAATCTTTATTTCAAAACCATTAGATTAAAACAAGCACGACATCCCAACTCCTTATAGTAGGAGTGGGTCTAAAAAAAACCCGGTCCTGGTGGGAGAAGGGCAAAAGGACATGGAGCAAAAAAAATGGAAAAAGAGCCTACATATCCCTAATATCTGCTCCCTGCCTATCTGCGGAGGTTGGCACCCTCTTGGACGCAATATGGCGCCCCCGCTCCTCGTCGGCTGGCCCTAAATACCCTATAGGTCCCTCAATGTGATGATATTTAATAGGGTAAACCGACAACCCACACACACCAAATACCAGGTAATAAATCACCAACGTAAAAGCCCAGCCGGGCTGGTCTGACCGTACAGGGCCCTATGCTCTAAAAAACTCCGCTGATAGCTATGGCTAATATGCCCTAGGGAATCCCTAATCAAGAGACCCTGCCTGTCAGCGGAGGTTGGCACCCTCTTGAACGCAAATGGCGCCCCCGCTCCCCGGCGGCTGACCCTACTGACCCTCACTGTGTCCCTACAAACGTAGGTGGATACTACACACGAGGGGTGCCTGAGGGACTAAAACAGTGACCCGCAACTCTGAACCCTTCTAGCTTCGGACAGACCATACAAAATACACACAACATCACACACAAGCTGATATTAGCAACCCTATATTGAGTATTTTGTTGCACAAGACAATATATACATGAGTAGAGATAACCTTATTCTAATGGTTTTGCAAGGAATAATATATTCACATAACCACAGGGTACTTCTAAGGTGCTTAAAGCTGGGTGACTGATAAACGTGATACACCCACCATCTAAGGAGATATACACATATAGATAGACCAAGATACACTATCCTCAGTATTAAAGCCAAAACCTAGTATCCCAAAATTACACTCATGTTGAATACATGTCAAAAAAGGTATCCAAGATTGGTGAAATGTACATAAATAGAATTAGAAATAGAAATCCTGATCCACTTATCTGCGGTCAGGTATCGCCTCTACGCGTTTCCCCCCCCCATGATGTGGTTCCTCAGGAGGCATATGGGAAAAGATAGACTTCCGTGTGTTCAAGTTACATCAGAGATGAATGCTGTGCCTGGTTGTGGATGCAGGGAGTACACTGGCTAAAAACACCCCCCTTAAATAGTCCCTGCCTTTAAGATGAAAAAATATAGGGGCTGTAAAACATACACACATACCGCTGTTTATATCGTCCCATCACTACACAAGCGTGAGCGGCCCCATGGTAGCCGTATACACTCTCCGCCGCCATCGCTGCGTGGCCCCTCAGCGTTGTATCACAGCGCGTGCGCCGCTCACAGGCGCTAGAGGTAAAAGTGCCCGGAACGCAACTGCGCATGCGCATGGCCGCCATCTTCCTGTGTATCGTCTCCCACTGAAGAGAGACCACACAAAAACACGGCCGCCATTTTCCTGTGTACCATCTCCAAATTGGAGCACCACATAAGATATTTTAACTCTTGGCGCCATTACTTTACAGCCCCTTGATTAACCAGCAGCCCATATACCACGTGCAGGCGCTGAAGATAGAAGCGCCCAGGACGCGACTGCGCATGCGTACGGCCCCATTAACCCATGTGTCACTTCACACAAGGGAGGGACCGCGCAGGAATCCGGCCGCCATTTTCCTGTGTATCACCTCAAGTCAAAGGGAAGACTGCGCAGGAGCAAAAGAGCTAGGACCCTGACAAAAGTCAAGCGTCATACTTACAACGCTAGACCGCGCAAGGGTCCCTACATTGCTCCTGCGCCACTGACATCAATCATATGCCCCATTGATCTTTCCACACCGTGGTATTCCATAATAAACCACATATGGGCTCCTACATAGAACTAATATCAAGAGGCATTAAAGTTAGGCAAACTTAATAAAGAATAGATATAATTCTACACAGATTTACTATTGCAGAATTTAATCTCCAAAGGCAGATGATGGTACATGATGGTACGTGACCTAGAAAGCGTACATTACAACCACAACCAACTAATCCAATTTCACTGATATATCGATAAATTGGGGTGCACATGAATGACGGATAAACAAAACACCCCCTAATATTTAAATAATTTTACTGCACGCCATCTAATAGGCCTGCAGTCATACACAGTTAACATCAGGGAAGAAACGGGAGCAAAAAAACACAGAACTGGCATAAACAATTCACACAAAGCAACCATAGGTTAACCGCTCATTCAGTCCTCCAGGGACCACTGACCCCATCCTAAAGATCCACTGGGTCTCCTTTTGGAGAATAACCCTATCCCAATCACCTCTCCTTCCATTTTGTTTTACCACCTCTAGGACACAGAACGAGAGAGCCCTACTGTCACCCTGATGTATCTCCCATACATGTCGTGCTATCGGGGTATCTCTAGCATTCTTTATGTCACCTAAGTGCTCCCCAATTCTCCTTCTTAGTTCTCTTTTCGTCTTTCCAATATAGTTTTTAGGGCATGTACATGTAGCCATATAGACCACACCAATGGTCTTACAATTGGCAAAGTCCCTACAGAAGAAAAGTCTTCCACTCGATGCACTGGTAAAACTTTTACCTGGTGCTACGAAATCACAGAAGGAACAATTGCCGCATCTAAACGTGCCATTGATACGCCTATCCAACCATGTACCTTCACGTTTAGGTCTTTTATAGTGACTGTGTACGAGTCGATCTTTTAAGGATCTTCCCCTACGAAAGGTGATCTGGGGTCTATCCGGAATGAAACCTGCCAGAGTTTCATCCAGCTGTAGAATGCTCCAGTGTTTTTTAAGGATGTTAAAAACCCGGTCGGACTGATTATCGTAGGTTCCAATGATCCTCGTGATGTTATCGACCTCTGGTTTCTTACGGGTCTGTAGGAGAGCTCCTCTCTCCCTACCCAGAGCATTTCTAAAAGCTGGATCCAACACCTCCTCCGGATAGCCCCGATCCCGGAACCTTTCCCTCAGATCATACGCTTGTGCCCTGAAGGTAGCAGGGTTGGAGCAATTCCTCCTTGTTCTCAGGTATTGGCCACGAGGAATGCCCCTCTTGAGGGGGGCCGGGTGATGACTCTCCCACCTAAGGAGTGCATTCGTGGCTGTTGGCTTTCGAAATAGACTCGTATCTAGCATCCCATTGGTGTTAACGGTGATCTTCACGTCCAAAAACGCTAGTTCACATCTATTACTTTCTGACGTGAATCTGAGACCAAATCCGTTATTGTTAAGCCCTTGTACAAAACTGCTGAATTCCGTTTCTGTACCTCTCCATATGACGAACACGTCGTCTATATAACGATACCAAGCTGATATCTTGTTGGTCCACCACTCCTCTACTCCAGAAAACACCACGGTTTCCTCCCACCAGCCCAGGAGGAGATTTGCATACGAGGGCGCACAAGAGCAACCCATCGCGGTCCCCCTGAGCTGGTGGAAGTACTTACCGTCAAACAGGAAGTAGTTGTGGGTTAACACAAACTACATCAACTTTACCACAAAGTTGTTATGTTTCTCAAAGAAAGTGGCCCTAGTCCTCAAGTAGTAATCTAGCGCCCTCAGACCCATGACATGGGGGAGGCTACTATATAACGCTTCCACGTCTATTGAGCCTAGAATTGTTCCCTGTTCCACAACAATCCCATCAATCTTCTGGAGTAGGTCCGACGTGTCTCGCACATATGAGGGTAATGATATCACAAACGGATGTAAAATGTTGTCTACATAGATACCAACATTCTGACTTAGTGAGCCAACACCCGAGACTATGGGGCATCCTTTAAGAGGGGAAAGACCCTTATGGACTTTGGGGAGGGCATAGAAGGTCAGGATCATCGGAGTACGCGGGGTCAGGAACCGTTATTCATTAAAGGAAATCAACTTTTCATCTAAACTGGTATCCAAAATTGTTTTCAACAATCCAGTAAACCTCTCAGTCGGGTCACTATCAAGTATGCCATAGGTCTCTCTGTCATTAAGGATCAATTTACACATACCGACATATCTCTGGTGGTCGAGGATGACCAAATTCCCTCCTTTATCGGATGGTTTCACGATAGTTTGGTCATTTTTCTCCAAACTCTCCAATGCCTCCCATTTCTCATCACTTAAGTTGGGTGGTGCATTACTATTTCTCCGACCAATTCTTTTGAGGTCATCCTCCACCACCTGTAGAAAGATGTCGATATTCGTGTAATCTCCCGGAGGGGGCATTCTGTTACTTTTTAATTTCAGGTCAGTCTGTGGACCTGAACCTCTCCCCCTTTCATTTTCCTCTAGGAGATCCGTCAAGGCATTGAGTCCCCCCCAGGTCTTCCTCCGATATACCAAGTTCCAAACACTGCTGTTTGTTATGTAAGGAATAAAATTTCTTCCATTTTAGTTTACGACAGTAAAGATTCAAGTCCTTGACCCATGAGAAGGTACTAAACCATGTAGTGGGGACAAACGTAAGCCCCTTTTTAAGCACACTAACCTCTCCAGATGACAAAACATGGGTACTAAGATTCATGATCTGATTTTCATCATATGAAGTTCTTACACTCGTTTCCTCAAATCGTACCCCCCCGGGGGTCCCTGCTCTAAAAAAGAGGAGGTAGAGGAGAGTGCAGATGCAGACGACATGGAGGATGCGGGAAATGAGGCTGAAGGTCTCGTGGGTGCTCCGAAGCCACTGGCTCCATTTGTTTGACCCGTAAAGTTCTGATTGTGACCTCCGCCACCCCGATGACCTCCCCCAAAACCTCTTTGTCTCTGCCATCTTTTCTTACCCCTAAACGAGGAATAGCCCCCTCTCCCTCTTTGTCTCCAGTAACCCCCTGATCCTTCTGTATCCGAATATTCTGCCTCGGAGGAAGAGATCTCCGAAACAGAGTCCACACCACCTGAAAAATTATATGCCTTATCGGATTTAGGTCAGGTTTATGAAATTATTGTTGGAGGAGGAAAAGAAGATCTTAGACATTACATCGAAACAACTGAATGAATTAATAGAGAAAACGTTACAGTTTAAATCCAATCCCGACTTTAATAAAAAAGAGAGCACCTTGCAAATTTCGGTAGAACGGTATCAGAACCAACTAAAACATCGTAAACACACACAGTTTATGCGGGATTCGGAAGAGTTTAAATCCGATAAGGCATATAATTTTTCAGGTGGTGTGGACTCTGTTTCGGAGATCTCTTCCTCCGAGGCAGAATATTCGGATACAGAAGGATCAGGGGGTTACTGGAGACAAAGAGGGAGAGGGGGCTATTCCTCGTTTAGGGGTAAGAAAAGATGGCAGAGACAAAGAGGTTTTGGGGGAGGTCATCGGGGTGGCGGAGGTCACAATCAGAACTTTACGGGTCAAACAAATGGAGCCAGTGGCTTCTGAGCACCCACGAGACCTTCAGCCTCATTTCCCGCATCCTCCATGTCGTCTGCATCTGCACTCTCCTCTACCTCCTCTTTTTGAGAGCAGGGACCCCCGGGGGGGTACGATTTGAGGAAACGAGTGTAAGAACTTCATATGATGAAAATCAGATCATGAATCTTAGTACCCATGTTTTGTCATCTGGAGAGGTCAGTGTGCTTAAAAAGGGGCTTACGTTTGTCCCCACTACATGGTTTAGTACCTTCTCATGGGTCAAGGACTTGAATCTTTACTGTCGTAAACTAAAATGGAAGAAATTTTTTTCCTTACATAACAAACAGCAGTGTTTGGAACTTGGTATATCGGAGGAAGACCTGGGGGGACTCAATGCCTTGACGGATCTCCTAGAGGAAAATGAAAGGGGGAGAGGTTCAGGTCCACAGACTGACCTGAAATTAAAAAGTAACAGAATGCCCCCTCCGGGAGATTACACGAATATCGACATCTTTCTACAGGTGGTGGAGGATGACCTCAAAAGAATTGGTCGGAGAAATAGTAATGCACCACCCAACTTAAGTGATGAGGAATGGGAGGCATTGGAGAGTTTGGAGAAAAATGACCAAATTATCGTGAAACCATCCGATAAAGGAGGGAATTTGGTCATCCTCGACCACCAGAGATATGTCGGTATGTGTAAATTGATCCTTAATGACAGAGAGACCTATGGCATACTTGATAGTGACCCGACTGAGAGGTTTACTGGATTGTTGAAAACAATTTTGGATACCAGTTTAGATGAAAAGTTGATTTCCTTTAATGAATACAGGTTCCTGACCCCGCGTACTCCGATGATCCCGACCTTCTATGCCCTCCCCAAAGTCCATAAGGGTATTTCCCCTCTTAAAGGACGCCCCATAGTCTCGGGTGTTGGCTCACTAAGTCAGAATGTTGGTATCTATGTAGACAACATTTTACGTCCGTTTGTGATATCATTACCCTCATATGTGCGAGACACGTCGGACCTACTCCAGAAGATTGATGGGATTGTTGTGGAACAGGGAACAATTCTAGGCTCAATAGACGTGGAAGTGTTATATAGTAGCATCCCCCATGTCATGGGTCTGAGGGCGCTAGATTACTACTTGAGGACTAGGGCCACTTTCTTTGAGAAACATAACAACTTTGTGGTAAAGTTGATGGAGTTTGTGTTAACCCACAACTACTTCCTGTTTGACGGTAAGTACTTCCACCAGCTCAGGGGGACCGCGATGGGTTGCTCTTGTGCGCCCTCGTATGCAAATCTCCTCCTGGGCTGGTGGGAGGAAACCGTGGTGTTTTCTGGAGTAGAGGAGTGGTGGACCAACAAGATATCAGCTTGGTATCGTTATATAGACGACGTGTTCGTCATATGGAGAGGTACAGAAACGGAATTCAGCAGTTTTGTACAAGGGCTTAACAATAACGGATTTGGTCTCAGATTCACGTCAGAAAGTAATAGATGTGAACTAGCGTTTTTGGACGTGAAGATCACCGTTAACACCAATGGGATGCTAGATACGAGTCTATTTCGAAAGCCAACAGCCACGAATGCACTCCTTAGGTGGGAGAGTCATCACCCGGCCCCCCTCAAGAGGGGCATTCCTCGTGGCCAATACCTGAGAACAAGGAGGAATTGCTCCAACCCTGCTACCTTCAGGGCACAAGCGTATGATCTGAGGGAAAGGTTCCGGGATCGGGGCTATCCGGAGGAGGTGTTGGATCCAGCTTTTAGAAATGCTCTGGGTAGGGAGAGAGGAGCTCTCCTACAGACCCGTAAGAAACCAGAGGTCGATAACATCACGAGGATCATTGGAACCTACGATAATCAGTCCGACCGGGTTTTTAACATCCTTAAAAAACACTGGAGCATTCTACAGCTGGATGAAACTCTGGCAGGTTTCATTCCGGATAGACCCCAGATCACCTTTCGTAGGGGAAGATCCTTAAAAGATCGACTCGTACACAGTCACTATAAAAGACCTAAACGTGAAGGTACATGGTTGGATAGGCGTATCAATGGCATGTTTAGATGCGGCAATTGTTCCTTCTGTGATTTCGTAGCACCAGGTAAAAGTTTTACCAGTGCATCAAGTGGAAGACTTTTCTTCTGTAGGGACTTTGCCAATTGTAAGACCATTGGTGTGGTCTATATGGCTACATGTACATGCCCTAAAAACTATATTGGAAAGACGAAAAGAGAACTAAGAAGGAGAATTGGGGAGCACTTAGGTGACATAAAGAATGCTAGAGATACCCCGATAGCACGACATGTATGGGAGATACATCAGGGTGACAGTAGGGCTCTCTCGTTCTGTGTCCTAGAGGTGGTAAAACAAAATGGAAGGAGAGGTGATTGGGATAGGGTTATTCTCCAAAAGGAGACCCAGTGGATCTTTAGGATGGGGTCAGTGGTCCCTGGAGGACTGAATGAGCGGTTAACCTATGGTTGCTTTGTGTGAATTGTTTATGCCAGTTCTGTGTTTTTTTGCTCCCGTTTCTTCCCTGATGTTAACTGTGTATGACTGCAGGCCTATTAGATGGCGTGCAGTAAAATTATTTAAATATTAGGGGGTGTTTTGTTTATCCGTCATTCATGTGCACCCCAATTTATCGATATATCAGTGAAATTGGATTAGTTGGTTGTGGTTGTAATGTACGCTTTCTAGGTCACGTACCATCATGTACCATCATCTGCCTTTGGAGATTAAATTCTGCAATAGTAAATCTGTGTAGAATTATATCTATTCTTTATTAACCCCTTAGTGACGGAGCCAAATTTTTGAAATCTGACCAGTGTCACTTTATGTGGTAATAACTCTGGAATGCTTCAACAAAGCCCAGTGATTTTGAGATTGTTTTTTCATGACACATTATACTTTATGGTAATGGTAAATTTAGGTTGATATGCTTTATGTTTATTTATAAAAAATATCAGAAATTTGAAAAAAATGTTAAAAAATTAGAAATTTTCAAGCTTTGAATGATTATCCCTTTAATCCCAATAGTCATACCACAGCAAAACATTAATAAATAACATTTCCCACATGTCGGCTTTACATTAGCACCATTTGCAAAATGTTATTTTATTTTGTTAGCATTTTTGGAGGATTAAAAATGTAGCAACAATTTAAATTTTTTTCAAGGAAATTTACAAAATGTATTTTTTTAGGGACCTATCCATGTTTGAAGTGAATTTGGGGGTCCTATATATAGGGAAATCCCCACAAGTGATACCATTTTAAAAACAGCACCCCTGACATATTGAAAACTGCAGTCAGGTCGTTTGTTAACCCTTCGGGTGATTTTCAGGAATTAATGCAAAGTGGCATGAGAAAAATGAAAATCTGTATTTTTATCACCTAAATGTCACTAACTTCTGAACAGGTTACTACAGCCGACAGACTCTAAGGCCACTATTTGGTCATGAATTTCCATGACAAACATCAGGACCACACAATCATGATCTGAGACCACCAATTGGGATAAAGAGGAAGCCCCCACAGTCTGTTAACCGTTTATAATGATGTAGTCACTATTGACAGCAGCATCTAAGGGGTTAAATAGATTTGGATGGTGCAAATACTGATCATGGCTGATGCAGCAAGTTGTCAGCTATAGTGGACAGCTGACAGCTACTGGATTGTCACCTGTATGGGGATATAAGTCTCTTACATCTCAGGTCAGTTAAAAGGCGTATTGGCGGTCACTAAGTGGTTAAGTTTGCCTAACTTTAATGCCTCTTGATATTAGTTCTATGTAGGAGCCCATATGTGGTTTATTATGGAATACCACGGTGTGGAGAGATCAATGGGGCATATGATTGATGTCAGTGGCGCAGGAGCAATGTAGGGACCCTTGCGCGGTCTAGCGTTGTAAGTATGACGCTTGACTTTTGTCAGGGTCCTAGCTCTTTTGCTCCTGCGCAGTCTTCCCTTTGACTTGAGGTGATACACAGGAAAATGGCGGCCAGATTCCTGCGCGGTCCCTCCCTTGTGTGAAGTGACACATGGGTTAATGGGGCCGTACGCATGCGCAGTCGCGTCCTGGGCGCTTCTATCTTCAGCGCCTGCACGTGGTATATGGGCTGCTGGTTAATCAAGGGGCTGTAAAGTAATGGCGCCAAGAGTTAAAATATCTTATGTGGTGCTCCAATTTGGAGATGGTACACAGGAAAATGGCGGCCGTGTTTTTGTGTGGTCTCTCTTCAGTGGGAGACGATACACAGGAAGATGGCGGCCATGCGCATGCGCAGTTGCGTTCCGGGCACTTTTACCTCTAGCGCCTGTGAGCGGCGCACGCGCTGTGATACAACGCTGAGGGGCAACGCAGCGATGGCGGCGGAGAGTGTATATGGCTACCATGGGGCCGCTCACGCTTGTGTAGTGATGGGACGATATAAACAGCGGTATGTGTGTATGTTTTACAGCCCCTATATTTTTTCATCTTAAAGGCAGGGACTATTTAAGGGGGGTGTTTTTGGCCAGTGTACTCCCTGCATCCACAACCAGGCACAGCATTCATCTCTGATGTGACTTGAACACACGGAAGTCTATCTTTTCCCACATGCCTCCTGAGGAACCACATCATGGGGGGGAAACGCGTAGAGGCGATACCTGACCGTAGATAAGTGGATCAGGATTTCTATTTCTAATTCTATTTATGTACATTTCACCAATCTTGGATACCTTTTTTGACATGTATTCAACATGAGTGTAATTTGGGGATACTAGGTTTTGGCTTTAATACTGAGGATAGTGTATCTTGGTCTATATATATGTGTATATCTCCTTAGATGGTGGGTGTATCACGTTTATCAGTCACCCAGCTTTAAGCACCTTAGAAGTACCCTGTGGTTATGTGAATATATTATTCCTTGCAAAACCATTAGAATAAGGTTATCTCTACTCATGTATATATTGTCTTGTGCAACAAAATACTCAATATAGGGTTGCTTATATCAGCTTGTGTGTGATGTTGTGTATTTTGTATGGTCTGTCCGAAGCTAGAAGGGTTCAGAGTTGCGGGTCACTGTTTTAGTCCCTCAGGCACCCCTCGTGTGTAGTATCCACCTACGTTTGTAGGGACACAGTGAGGGTCAGTAGGGTCAGCCGCCGGGGAGCGGGGGCGCCATTTGCGTTCAAGAGGGTGCCAACCTCCGCTGACAGGCAGGGTCTCTTGATTAGGGATTCCGTAGGGCATATTAGCCATAGCTATCAGCGGAGTTTTTTAGAGCATAGGGCCCTGTACGGTCAGACCAGCCCGGCTGGGCTTTTACATTGGTGATTTATTACCTGGTATTTGGTGTGTGTGGGTTGTCTGTTTACCCTATTAAATATCATCACATTGAGGGACCTATAGGGTATTTAGGGCCAGCCGACGAGGAGCGGGGGCGCCATATTGCGTCCAAGAGGGTGCCAACCTCCGCAGATAGGCAGGGAGCAGATATTAGGGATATGTAGGCTCTTTTTACATTTTTTTTGCTCCATGTCCTTTTGCCCTTCTCCCACCAGGACCGGGTTTTTTTAGACCCACTCCTACTATAAGGAGTTGGGATGTCGTGCTTGTTTTAATCTAATGGTTTTTGAAATAAAGATTATTGTTTAGGTTAGTTGTTTTTGTTCTGGATATGTCAGCAGTAGTGATGGGTGAGCATGCTTGTCACTACGCGGTACTCGCCCGAGTATCATGGTAATCGGTGTATTCGGCGAGCACCGAGCATTTACGGGATTATTTGGTGGGAAGCTCGGGTCTCCGCCTTTAAATTTTGTTGCTTTTTAGAGCACCAATGAACATGCAGGATTTGTCTGCCATGCACTGTAATACCGCAGCCATCTTTGTTGTGGTATTACAGTGATTGACTGGCCGCACAGTGTCATTAGGTCTATGAGACCTGGCACCACCCTGCTCAGTGCATTCCGGACTTAGCTAGTGTATGGAGAGCTGCTGTTCTTCTATTAGTTAGTGTGGGTCTACTATTGTTCAATACACAAATCCTGATAGTCCTTTTTAGGGCTAATTCGGGGGTACATAGATTGCAGCGCTAGGTAAGCATATCCACATCAGTGCAAGGCATGCAGGCACTGTATGTGAGTATATAGATCTCACTGCATACATCAAAAGGCTCCATTACTGTCTGCTGCTGCATATCTATAATATAACGCTGGGAGCGTCACTCTGTCCAAAGCCTTTATAGACTGCGCAGGCGCAAGCGCCGGCGCAGTCTGGCCCCCACAGAGTGACGCTCCCAGGAGATCGCGGTATGCGTAAGCCCTGAACGCATACCGCGATCTCCACCGGAGAGTCAGGGACCGTGGACGCGCCAGGAGGGAGGGTAAGTATATTCACCTGTCCTCCGTTCCAGCGCTGCGTGCGGCTCCGTCTCCCGGCTCCTCTGCTGTGACAGAGTCCAGTCACAGGCAGAGGAGCCGGAGTGTGTGTTCAAGAAAATGGCGCCGGAAAGCGCGGACTGCGCAGGTGCCGATTCCTGCTGCCGGAATCGGCGCCTGCGCAGTCCGCGCTTTCCGGCGCCATTTTCTTGAAGACACACCTGCAGTGGAGCCGGACGATAGGTGAGTATGGTATTTTTTTTTTTTTTAATATGGCAGCAGCAAACGGGGGCATACACACTGGAGCGTCTTATGGGGGGCACATAATACAATAGTGGCGCAGGATGGGAGCAGCACATGACAGAACGGGCGCAGGATGGCAGCAGCACATGAAAGAACGGGCGCAGGATGGCAGCAGCACATGACAGAACGGGCGCAGGATGGCAGCAGCACATGACAGAACGGGTGCAGGATGGCAGCAGCACATGACAGAACGGGCGCAGGATGGCAGCAGCGCATGACAGAACGGGCGCAGGATGGCAGCAGGATGGGAGCAGCACATGACAGAACGGGCGCAGGATGGCAGCAGCGCATGACAGAACGGGCGCAGGATGGCAGCAGCACATGACAGAACGAGCGCAGGATGGCAGCAGCACATGACAGAACGGGCGCAGGATGGCAGCAGCGCATGACATAACGGGCGCAGGATGGCAGCAGGATGGGAGCAGCACATGACAGAACGGGCGCAGGATGGCAGCAGCGCATGACAGAGCGGGAGCAGGATGGCAGCAGCACATGACAGAACGGGCGCAGGATGGCAGCAGCGCATGACATAACAGGCGCAGGATGGCAGCAGGATGGGAGCAGCACATGACAGAACGGGCGCAGGATGGCAGCAGCGCATGACAGAGCGGGGGCGCAGGATGGGAGCAGCACATGACAGAACGGGTGCAGGATGGCAGCAGCGCATGACAGAACGGGCGCAGGATGGCAGCAGCACATGACAGAACGGGCGCAGGATGGCAGCAGCGCATGACAGAACGGGCGCAGGATGGCAGCAGCACATGACAGAACGGGCGCAGGATGGCAGCAGCGCATGACATAACGGGCGCAGGATGGCAGCAGGATGGGAGCAGCACATGACAGAACGGGCGCAGGATGGCAGCAGCGCATGACAGAACGGGGGCGCAGGATGGGAGCAGCACATGACAGAACGGACGCAGGATGGGAGCAGCACATGACAGAACGGGCGCAGGATGGCAGCAGCGCTTGACAGAACGGGCGCAGGATGGCAGCAGCACATGACAGAACGGGCGCAGGATGGCAGCAGCCCATGACAGAACGGGCGCAGGATGGCAGCAGCACATGACAGAACGGGCGCAGGATGGCAGCAGCACTTGACAGAACGGGCGCAGGATGGCAGCAGCACTTGACAGAACGGGCGCAGGATGGCAGCAGCACATGATGGAGACCATATACCAATATAAATGCTCGCCACCCGGGCGTAGAACGGGTTCAATAGCTAGTTTTATATATACCTAGCTGCAGGTATCTATGGCTAGGATTTTATTTTTTGCACCTTATACCTGCTAATTTTATTACAAAGCAATCCATAGCCCCCTTTTTTTTTACATTTATTTGCTTGGTCACACTGCAGACTACAGCCAGGTCATTTTAATACAAGAGCGTGAAAATCTAACAATTTAAAACTGATTTTTTTTTTTGGTCCCAGGCATCAGATGTGAGTGAGCAGAAAATTCTAGCCTTTTTTTGTACTGTAGCATTTTTTGGAGTGTCTTACATTATTTATGAACACCATTTTGGTGACCAAAAAATCTTTAGCTGGTCCATAAATATTTAGCTACTGTTCTATTTATCACTGTGATTTGTACGCCAGACACATCTCATATCATTGCACTAAATTTTTTACTATTTAAGTAGTCTAATATTTTTCTTTTAGTGTCATAGCCTACTTACTGTAGTGTAAACAAAACCGTCAGCACAGCTAGTGTTGTGGTGCTCAGGTAGGATCCCAGACCTTGTGCAAATAGTTAGAAAACCTGGCACACACCATGTAGATGCTGTGAAAAATGTAATATTTAGTACATACAAAAGTAGATGTTTTGGTCGTGATGACCTTCATCAATGTACTAGATAAAGAAAATAAACCAAGGTATATACAACAATAATGTGCAGGGTCCATTGGGTTCCAAAATCTACATCCATAAACATCAAAACATAATTGGAAAACCGCATGTGTCATAATATTGAAAACTTGGTGTATACCCAGGAAAAACAACAACAATGCTTTATATATCATGATTCATGATATGATAGCAGAACCTACCTAAAGTAGTGTACTATGAGGCATAGTGAATAACAGTAAATCTGTTAGCGCAGAAAGGCCTGGAAAGACATTGAGTCAGTATTGGAAAAAGTTGGTAAGTGTATTGTACAAAAATTATAGAGTGCTGAGAGGGATGTACATATCCCGTTATACGAACTAGCTTGAAAGCAGAGGGAGGTATAGCCAAGATGGCAATGAATCTGCAGAGTAGAAAATATAAGAGTAACCTAGTGTGGCAATATATACCGGCACATATGGGTAGTACAGAGGTACTATTGGTGCAGATAACACTTACTGCTACTGTGATTCAAAGCAGGGACACGGATCACACTCCCACATAGAAGAAGCATAATGCGAAACGGTGTGTCGGGGTGAGAGCGCGAGGCAGCGGGGACTCTTTTCATCCAGCCCTTTATAGGTATTGTACTGCATATAACATTATGAGCTACACACCAGCCTTCTTTTTGCACTTGCACACTTTTTGTTTGAGATTAGGCTACGTCCATGCACAGTTCATGATAAATGTTAACATTTGCACTAGGCACTATGCACTTTAGATGTTATTTATGAATTGGAACTGCTTCCTGGTCTTAAAGTTTTTTGTATGGGAAGTCCTTTTTTCTCATTATCCTTTGTGCAGCTATTCATTTTGTGTCCCAATGCTCCCACACTCCTCGTATGCGCCAGAAGCTTGATTTCACTTTATTCTATTATATTATATAATTTTATCTGATGTTAATAAAAATTCAATTTTTGCTGTTGTTTTTTTGCTGTTGCAATTCATTGTCGTACCTCTATACTCATGTTTGAGGTTGTGTTTGTGGACATCAAACATCAGGCCTATTCCCCCTTCCACCATTACTCGATTTTTCCCACTCATGTTGTATATAGCGTTCCCTTCTTGGCACCACTAGGCTAGCCAAAGTAATAACAAAAGCATTATTGGAGACACAATGAATTACCGAACTGTGACAACATTTTGCAGACTTCAAGTAAAACTGCTCGTAAAACCAAACACAAATCCAAATGTCTTACGTTTGTGCCGAATTTGAGATTGGCAAATGATTTTCAAACAAGTTTGCTCATCTCTACTCATGGCAGGTAGTGATGGGCGAGCACTAAAATGCTCGGGTGCTTGTTGCTCGGGTCGAGCAAATTGGTATACTCGGGTACTCGGCCAGAAAAACGAGCCCAATGTAAGTCTATGGGAGACCTGAATATTTTAACCGCGATCCCCCCGGGGTCCTTTTAAGGTCTAAAAACATCTGAAAATGGTGGAAACACTGCTCAAATGATGGGGATCGCCCCTGGAAGCATTCCTGACTCCTCGTTCACAGCATTATTCATTTTTCCGAGATTCATGCCATTTTTTCCGGTTCAACAAAAAACACATGAAAACGAAACTAAAACAGGTTTTGCTTGGAAATATGTCAAGGTACATTCTTTGCAGGTTAATGACTTTCCTGTAAGGCCAAATATTTAACCCCAGACCAAAAATTTTCTCTCCCACTTAGGCTCAGTTCAGACGCTGCGTTTTTGAAGCGTTTTTCACCTTTAGCATTGCTTTCAACCACTACAAATGCATTCACTGGGAAATGTCATTGTAACATTTAACAACCCTAGCTTGCCATGTGGTGTGGGACACATAATCAGACCCATCTTGTTTCATTTACGAAGGAGGGACTCTTAAAGTCACAGGGCCTTTTTTTACTGGTGCATCAGGCGGCATTAATCTTCTTAAAGGGCCATTGTGAAACAGTGGGTCTCCTTAGCTGCTGTAGCCTATGCAGTGAGTGGATGGGCTGCCAAGAATTACGATGCACCACAATACCCCTGTCATAAGATGTCCAGGGGGAACTCCTGAAATAGTGTTGCATTGAATTCAAGGATGTGCCCATGAAAATCCACTTCACAATATGCATTTTGTGCTCCGTACTCCTTTGTTTTATACATTGGCAGGAAGGTGAGCCGTGCTGCATAGTCAGTCATATGCGCTCCATTAGGCCTTGAAACCCATATACTGGATGGGCCCAGGAAAATCCCATTCACAATATGCATTTTGTGCTCCATACTCCTTTGTTTTATACATTGGCAGGAAGGCAAGCACTGCTGCATAGTCAGTCATATGCAGCGTCGGACTGGAGCACCTTGGGCCCACCAGAGAAAATCATTCTTGGGGCCCACTATGTAGCTACATAGAAATAGATACAAGACCAACAATTGTGCGGTAAAAAGCGCTAATATCAGGGTATAATATAAGGTAGTTCACGTCTTAATAATGTAGCAAGGGTTGGGGTAGCCCCCTCACAGAATATAATGTAGCCCCCTCATAAAGTATAATGCAGTCCCCTCTAATAGAATATAATGCAGCACCCCACAAAATATAATGCAACCCTCTCAGGTATGACGCAGTCCCCACCATAGAATATAATGTAGCACCCCATAGGGTATAATGCAGCCCCCCCCCCCCCCATATAGTGTAATGCCACCCACCACAGAATATAATGTAGTCCACTGAGAGAATGCAGTTCCACCACAGAATATAATGCAGCCCCCCCATAGAGTATACTGTAGCCCCCTCATATAGTATGATGTAGCCCCCATAATATTATGTAGTCCCCTGAGAGAATAATGCAGCCCCACCACAGAATATAATGCAGCCCCCCATAGAGTATACTGTAACCCCTCATATAGTATGATGTAGCCCCCCATAATATAATGTAGTACCTTGAGTATAATGCAGTCCCCCCACAGAATATAATGTAGCCCCCCAGGGCCGTATTTAGAGTTTCTGCTGCCCTAGGCACTTTTAGCGCTGCCTCCCCTTTTGGTGAGTATGACACAATCGGCAGTGACTTTGGCAAGAATCGCTTATGTGAAAGTCGCCTTTTGCAGGAGATCGGGCAGTTTTTCTGCATCTGCCGCGTAACGGATCACTTATGGCAACACTGCGTTCGGCCTCATTCATTCCCTATGGGATTTGCGGAACTTGCCGTGATCTGGCAAATGTGGTACCATACCTCCCAACTTTTGAAGGGAAGGAGGTATTAAGTTTGCGGCGCGCGTAGTGTGCCGCGGCAAATTTTAGGCCACGCCTCTGACCAGACCCATTTCACAACTAGTCACACCCATATCCACGTCCCAACCGCAGCCATTTAGCACTGCTGATCACACTGTTTTATATACAATAATTATAAGCAAACAAAAATATGGCCACACATGATGCTCAATACTGTATAACGGCCACCACACATGATGTTCCATACTGTATAATGGCCACACATGATGCTCCATACTGTATAATGACCGCACATGATGCTCCATACTGTATAACGGCCACACATGATGCTCCATACTGTATAATGGCCACACATGATGCTCCATACTGTATAATGGCCACACATGATGCTCCATACTGTATAATGGCCACACAGTGCTCCATACTGTATAATGTCCATTTGCCACACATGATGCTCCATACTGTATAAAGGCCACACATGATGCTCCATACTGTATAATGGCCACACATGATGCTGCATACTGTATAATGACCGCACATGATACTCCATACTGTATAACGGCCACACAGTGCTCCATACTGTATAATGTCCATTGGCCACACATGATGCTCCATACTGTATAATGACCCCCCTCCTGTATGCATGGCTCATCTCCCTCCTATCCCATATACATAGCTCATATTACCCCCCCCTGTATGCATGACTCATATCTCCCCATGTATGCATGGCTCATATTCTCCCCCCTGTATGCATGGCTCATAGTCCGCCCCTGTATGCATGGCTCATATTCCACCCCTGTATGCATGGCTCATAGTCCGCCCCTGTATGCATGGCTCATATCCCCCCCCCCCCCTGTATGCATGGCTCATATCCCCCCCTGTATGCATGGCTTATATTCCCCCCTGTATGCATGGCTTATATTCCCCCCTGTATGCATGGCTCATATTCCCCCCTGTATGCATGGCTCATATTCCCCCCTGCATGGCTCATATTCCCCCATGCATGGCTCATATTCCCCCCTGCATGGCTCATATTCCCCCTTGCATTGCTCATATTCCCCCCTGCATGGCTCATATTCCCCCTTGCATGGCTCATATTCCCCCCTGCATGGCTCATATTACCCCCTGCATGGCTCACATTCCCCCCTGCATGGCTCATATTCCCCCCTGCATGGCTCATATTCCCCCTTGCATGGCTCATATTCCCCCCTGCATGGCTCATATTCCCCCCTGCATGGCTCATATTCCCCCTTGCATGGCTGATATTCCCCCCTGCATGGCTCATATTCCCCCCTGCATGGCTCATATTCCCCCTTGCATGGCTCATATTCCCCCCTGCATGGCTCATATTCCCCCCTGCATGGCTCATATTCCCCCTTGCATGGCTCATATTCCCCCCTGCATGGCTCATATTCCCCCCTGCATGGCTCATATTCCCCCCTGTATGCAGGCTTATCTCTCCGCTCCTGCTCCTGCTCCAGCTCCTGCTCGGCGCGCCGGCTTATGTCCTCCTTCATTCCCCCCGTCCCTCATACTCACCTGCTGTCCCACTGCACGGCCGTGCCGACATCCCTCGCGCTCTGTCCCGACTCCAGGCGGCGGCGCCGGCGCAGCACCTTCTTCCTGCTTGAGCGGTCATGTGACACCGTTCATTAAGATCATGAATATGCACATATTCATGATCTTAATGAGCGGTGTAACGTGACAGCTCGTTCAGGACGAGCTGCAGTGCAGGCGCCGAGACCATCGCTGGAGCAGGCAGGGTGAGTATTCAAGGCGGGCGGGCGGCAGCGGGGGAGGGGGCCCTGGAGCGGGGGGAGGCCCTGGAGCGGGGGGAGGCCCTGCCAGCAGGTGTCAGTGCAAGGGCCCATTAGGCCTTGGAACCCACATAGTGGAAAATCCACTTCACAATATGCATTGTGTGCTCCATACGAATTTGTTTTATTCATTGGCAGGAAGGTGAGCCCTGCTGCATAGTCATATCCACCCCATTAGGCCTTGAAACCCACATACTGGATGGGCCCAGGAAAATTCACTCGCATTTTTTAATGGTATGATGGTTGCCTCTTTGCACAATTATTTACAGGAGAAATTTGCAATTTTATTTGACATGTTTTTAACACTAAGGTTCAGAGATGGCTTTAAAAAAGGCAAATACTTGCAATACAAGGCAATTTTATTGCAAACTACAAAATTCAAGGAATAGTATGATTGAATAGTGTGAGTGCATACACCTTTTTATGTGTTAACATACAAAGGTTCGAAAGAACATATAAGGATTAGAGTTGAGCGACCTTGACCTTTTTAGAGTCGAGCCGGGTTTCGCGAAACCCGACTATCTCAAAAGTCGGGTCGAGTGAAATCGGCCGATTATGACGTAAAGTCGGGATCGACCGAAACACGAAACCCAATGCAAGTCAATGGGGCAGCATAGTCGGCAGTGAGTGGGGGCCAGGAAAACACCTAGAGTGCCCATTTTAATGTCAAAACCATCCATTCTTCTTAATGAAGCTTGTCAAGTGTAATTTACCTTATAATAATTGGAAGGCATTTGAAATTGGGGGTCATTTGGCTAAAGTTGTGGTGGGTAGGGCTGGTTCAAGTAATTAGTGGGCCCAGGAAATCTGGACCACGTCACGGCAGTGGAGCAGGGAGAGGTAAGTATTTCAACTTTGCAAGTGCTGTGAACCTGAGCAAGCAGGGGGGGCCCACTCGTTGGCATTGGCACTGGCACAGGGCCCCTCAAAGTACAGCGGTGTGTTTGCACGGCGGGGGCGCCTCCCACCGGCAGCAACACTTTTGCGTACTATGAGAGGCCCAGTGCCAGTGACGTCGCCAACTAGTATTCCTCCCCCCACCTGATGAAGGAACCTGCACTTTCATCTGCACCTTCCTCTTTGTCCCCGTGTAAGGTGGTATGGTATGCGGGAAGAGCAACCTGACTTTCAGCAGGGTCACAATGTTGTTGTGTAGCGTGCACGGGGAATGTTGCGTTATGGGTCAATGTACCAGCAGACTCATCTATCACTGGCTGGGCAATGGGCAGGATGAGGAGGAAACACAGATATAGGCCCAAATAATAAAGTGGGCTAAATGCAGTTCAAAATTGGTAACACAGGAATAACCAGGGGGCATTGCAGTGGAGGACAACTGGAATGAGAGGCTGACACAGAGAGTAGGCCCAAATCAGTAAGTAGTCGAAATGCAGTTCAAAATTGGCAACCGTAGTAAACAGGCGGCACAGCTTTGTTCAGTGGAGGAGAACAGCAAGGAGTGGCAGACACCGATAGTAGGCCCCAACCCAACTAGTAGGCCAAATGCAGTCTAACATTAACAACTACTTAACGAGCGCCTGAAAACGGAATTTCAGGACAGGAAACCAGGAGAACAGCAAGGAGCGGCAGACACTGTTAGTAGGCCCCAAACCAACTAGTACGCCAAATGCAGTTGTTCCATTTAACCACAATTTAACGAGAGCCTGAAGATAGAAGCTCAGGAAAGGCAACCTGGAGAACACCTTGGAGTGGAACACACCATCTCTCTCCACCCCATACCCATTTTGTAGGCCTAATGCTGTGTAGTTTTCTACAACTACTAAACGAGAGTCGGAAGACCGAAGCAATGGCAAGGCAACCTGGGGAACACCTTGGAGTGTAACACACCATCTCTCTCCACCCGATACCCATTTTGTAGGCCTAATGCAGTGTAGTTTTCTACAACTACTAAACGAGAGTCGGAAGATCGAAACAATGGCGAGGAAACCTGGAGAACACCTTGGAGTGTAACACACCATCTCTCTCCACCCCATACCCATTTTGTAGGCCTAATGCTGTGTAGTTTTCTACAACTACTAAACGAGAGTCGGAAGATCGAAGCAATGGCGAGGAAACCTGGAGAACACCTTGGAGTGTAACACACCATCTCTCTCCACCCCATACCCATTTTGTAGGCCTAATGCTGTGTAGTTTTCTACAACTACTAAACGAGAGTCGGAAGACCGAAGCAATGGCAAGGCAACCTGGGGAACACCTTGGAGTGTAACACACCATCTCTCTCCACCCGATACCCATTTTGTAGGCCTAATGCAGTGTAGTTTTCTACAACTACTAAACGAGAGTCGGAAGATCGAAGCAATGGCGAGGAAACCTGGAGAACACCTAGGAGTGTAACACACCATCTCTCTCCACCCCATACCCATTTTGTAGGCCTAATGCTGTGTAGTTTTCTACAACTACTAAACGAGAGTCGGAAGATCGAAGCAATGGCGAGGAAACCTGGAGAACACCTTGGAGTGTAACACACCATCTCTCTCCACCCCATACCCATTTTGTAGGCCTAATGCTGTGTAGTTTTCTACAACTACTAAACGAGAGTCGGAAGACCGAAGCAATGGCAAGGCAACCTGGGGAACACCTTGGAGTGTAACACACCATCTCTCTCCACCCGATACCCATTTTGTAGGCCTAATGCAGTGTAGTTTTCTACAACTACTAAACGAGAGTCGGAAGATCGAAGCAATGGCGAGGAAACCTGGAGAACACCTTGGAGTGTAACACACCATCTCTCTCCACCCCATACCCATTTTGTAGGCCTAATGCTGTGTAGTTTTCTACAACTACTAAACGAGAGTCGGAAGACCGAAGCAATGGCAAGGCAACCTGGGGAACACCTTGGAGTGTAACACACCATCTCTCTCCACCCGATACCCATTTTGTAGGCCTAATGCAGTGTAGTTTTCTACAACTACTAAACGAGAGTCGGAAGATCGAAGCAATGGCGAGGAAACCTGGAGAACACCTTGGAGTGTAACACACCATCTCTCTCCACCCCATACCCATTTTGTAGGCCTAATGCTGTGTAGTTTTCTACAACTACTAAACGAGAGTCGGAAGACCGAAGCAATGGCGAGGCAACCTGGGGAACACCTTGGAGTGTAACACACCATCTCTCTCCACCCGATACCCATTTTGTAGGCCTATTGCAGTGTAGTTTTCTACAACTACTAAACGAGAGTCGGAAGATCGAAGCAATGGCAAGGCAACCTGGGGAACACCTTGGAGTGTAACACACCATCTCTCTCCACCCGATACCCATTTTGTAGGCCTAATGCAGTGTAGTTTTCTACAACTACTAAACGAGAGTCGGAAGATCGAAGCAATGGTGAGGAAACCTGGAGAACACCTTGGAGTGTAACACACCATCTCTCTCCACCCCATACCCATTTTGTAGGCCTAATGCTGTGTAGTTTTCTACAACTACTAAACAAGAGTTGGAAGACCGAAGCAATGGCAAGGCAACCTGGGGAACACCTTGGAGTGTAACACACCATCTCTCTCCACCCGATACCCATTTTGTAGGCCTAATGCAGTGTAGTTTTCTACAACTACTAAACGAGAGTCGGAAGATCGAAGCAATGGCGAGGAAACCTGGAGAACACCTTGGAGTGTAACACACCATCTCTCTCCACCCCATACCCATTTTGTAGGCCTAATGCTGTGTAGTTTTCTACAACTACTAAACGAGAGTCGGAAGACCGAAGCAATGGCAAGGCAACCTGGGGAACACCTTGGAGTGTAACACACCATCTCTCTCCACCCGATACCCATTTTGTAGGCCTAATGCAGTGTAGTTTTCTACAACTACTAAACGAGAGTCGGAAGACCGAAGCAATGGCAAGGCAACCTGGGGAACACCTTGGAGTGTAACACACCATCTCTCTCCACCCGATACCCATTTTGTAGGCCTAATGCAGTGTAGTTTTCTACAACTACTAAACGAGAGTCGGAAGATCGAAGCAATGGCGAGGAAACCTGGAGAACACCTTGGAGTGTAACACACCATCTCTCTCCACCCAATACCCATTTTGTAGGCCTAATACAGTGTAGTTTTCTACAACTACTAAACGAGAGTCGGAAGACCGAAGCAATGGCAAGGCAACCTGGGGAACACCTTAGAGTGTAACACACCATCTCTCTCCACCCGATACCCATTTTGTAGGCCTAATGCAGCCTACTTTCCGACAACTGCTAAACGAGAGCATGAAGATCGAAGCTCAGGAAAGGCAACCTGGGGAACACCTTGGAGTGTAACACACCCTCTCTCTACACCACGGAAGGGCTGATTCTTAGGAAGGAAGGCTGTCGGATAGAAGCAGGGCGCGTCCGAGGGTGATTATATTCTTGTTAGGTATATACTCACCCTCGGACGCGCCCTGCTTCTTTATTTGTAATGAATGTTTATTTGCAATGTGGTTTTGACTTACTCTATTTTTTTGGTAAATAATGATTTTATTATTTTCATTGTTTTGCATCTTCTTGGCAATAATATAAAGAAGACGCGACAGGACAACACTCGGTGGATGCCATATCTGTGTTTTAAATTGAAAAAAACTTTCAGTTAACTACTTGCAGGAGAAAGTTATTGTAGCTAGTGGCCATTTTTAGTACTGTACCAGATTTTTGTTATATGTGTTTGTTTTTAATGTTAAAATGTCTGCATTTGATATCTCTCCAGTATTTTCTTTTTTATAAGCAAAATACTTATTTTTATATTTTCTGATGTTGGTTCAAGGGGTACACGGGGAGCAGTAGACAGGTCAGTGGAGGCCTAGTGGAAGGAGGGACCGCAGACAGGCTTCGAAGCCCTAACATAATAAATTGGCCTGGCTGTAGGCAATTTACAATTGGTTCCAGGGGAACACGGGCGGCAGTAGACAGGTCAGTGGAGGCCTAGTGGAAGGAGGGACCGCGGACAGGCTTCGAAGCCCTAACATAATAAATTGGTCTGGCTGTAGGCAATTTAAAATTGGTTCCAGGGGAACCCGGGCAGCAGTAGACAGGTCAGTGGAGGCCTAGTGGAAGGAGGGACCGCAGACAGGCTTCGAAGCCCTAACATAATAAATTGGGCTGGCTGTAGGCAATTTAAAATTGGTTCCAGGGGAACCCGGGCAGCAGTAGACAGGTCAGTGGAGGCCTAGTGGAAGGAGGGACCGCAGACAGGCTTCGAAGCCCTAACATAATAAATTGGGCTGGCTGTAGGCAATTTACAATTGGTTCCAGGGGAACACGGGCGGCAGTAGACAGGTCAGTGGAGGCCTAGTGGAAGGAGGGACCGCAGACAGGCTTCGAAGCCCTAACATAATAAATTGGGCTGGCTGTAGGCAATTTAAAATTGGTTCCAGGGGAACCCGGGCAGCAGTAGACAGGTCAGTGGAGGCCTAGTGGAAGGAGGGACCGCAGACAGGCTTCGAAGCCCTAACATAATAAATTGGCCTGGCTGTAGGCAATTTATAATTGGTTCCAGGGGAACACGGGCGGCAGTAGACAGGTCAGTGGAGGCCTAGTGGAAGGAGGGACCGCAGACAGGCTTCGAAGCCCTAACATAATAAATTGGGCGGGCTGTAGGCAATTTAAAATTGGTTCCAGGGGAACCCGGGCAGCAGTAGACAGGTCAGTGGCCTAGTGGAAGGAGGGACCGCAGACAGGCTTCGAAGCCCTAACATAATAAATTGGGCTGGCTGTAGGCAATTTAAAATTGGTTCCAGGGGAACCCAGGCAGCAGTAGACAGGTCAGTGGAGGCCTAGTGGAAGGAGGGACCGCAGACAGGCTTCGAAGCCCTAACATAATAAATTGGGCTGGCTGTAGGCAATTTAAAATTGGTTCCAGGGGAACCCGGGCAGCAGTAGACAGGTCAGTGGAGGCCTAGTGGAAGGAGGGACCGCAGACAGGCTTCGAAGCCCTAACATAATAAATTGGGCTGGCTGTAGGCAATTTAAAATTGGTTCCAGGGGAACCCGGGCAGCAGTAGACAGGTCAGTGGAGGCCTAGTGGAAGGAGGGACCGCAGACAGGCTTCGAAGCCCTAACATAATAAATTGGGCTGGCTGTAGGCAATTTAAAATTGGTTCCAGGGGAACCCGGGCAGCAGTAGACAGGTCAGTGGAGGCCTAGTGGAAGGAGGGACCGCAGACAGGCTTCGAAGCCCTAACATAATAAATTGGCCGGGCTGTAGGCAATTTAAAATTGGTTCCAGGGGAACCCGGGCAGCAGTAGACAGGTCAGTGGAGGCCTAGTGGAAGGAGGGACCGCAGACAGGCTTCAAAGCCCTAACATAATAAATTGGGCTGGCTGTAGGCAATTTAAAATTGGTTCCAGGGGAACCCGGGCAGCAGTAGACAGGTCAGTGGAGGCCTAGTGGAAGGAGGGACCGCAGACAGGCTTCGAAGCCCTAACATAATAAATTGGGCGGGCTGTAGGCAATTTAAAATTGGTTCCAGGGGAACCCGGGCAGCAGTAGACAGGTCATTGGAGGCCTAGTGGAAGGAGGGACCGCAGACAGGCTTCGAAGCCCTAACATAATAAATTGGGCGGGCTGTAGGCAATTTAAAATTGGTTCCAGGGGAACCCGGGCAGCAGTAGACAGGTCAGTGGAGGCCTAGTGGAAGGAGGGACCGCAGACAGGCTTCGAAGCCCTAACATAATAAATTGGGCTGGCTGTAGGCAATTTAAAATTGGTTCCAGGGGAACCCGGGCAGCAGTAGACAGGTCAGTGGAGGCCTAGTGGAAGGAGGGACCGCAGACAGGCTTCGAAGCCCTAACATAATAAATTGGCCTGGCTGTAGGCAATTTACAATTGGTTCCAGGGGAACACGGGCAGCAGTAGACAGGTCAGTGGAGGCCTAGTGGAAGGAGGGACCGCAGACAGGCTTCGAAGCCCTAACATAATAAATTGGGCTGGCTGTAGGCAATTTAAAATTGGTTCCAGGGGAACCCGGGCAGCAGTAGACAGGTCAGTGGAGGCCTAGTGGAAGGAGGGACCGCAGACAGGCTTCGAAGGCCTAACATAAGAAAAATGTCAATACAATGGTATTGACAGTGCCAGGCATTGAAGGATGTCAGCGCATAGACTAAACATTGGTGGAGCTGTGAGAGAAAATTTTGCAAGTGGTAGAGCACTGTTTGACCTAGGGGGGGGGGACTGTCTTGTGGCCGGCGGTACAGGCCCAGGGCCCCTCATATTACAACGGTGTGTCTGACGTTGGGTGCGCACCACCACCGCCAGACACTTTATTGTACTATGAGGGACCTAGTGGCAGTGCCGTCGACCAAAAGCGGGCACACCCACCTCTTCAGACAAACAGTACTCTCACGGGTGCTGGCGCCAAGTGGCGATACCACGGCCCCGTGTGGGGACTTTGGCCATTTAGGGAGGTGTTAACATGTCGGATGCTGGACAATCAGGTGCTGCAAATTACGAGATTGGAAAAGTCGTTCAGAATAGTCCACAGGCAAGACCTTTACATAGGAAAGCTAGGTGTCAGCCGGGCAAGGTGGGGCAAAAGATTTCGAAATCCAGTTGTGGTTCATTTTAATGAAGGTTAGATCATCTACATTTTGGGTAGCCAGACGAGTCCTTTTTTCTGTTAGTATTGAACCTGCAGCACTGAATACTCTTTCTGATAGGACACTAGCTGCCGGGCAAGCAAGCTCCTGCAATGCATATTCTGCCAATTCTGGCCAGGTGTCTAATTTTGATGCCCAGTAATCAAATGGGAATGACGGTTGAGGGAGAACGTCGATAAGGGATGAAAAATAGTTAGTAACCATACTGGACAAATGTTGTCTCCTGTCACTTTGAATTGATGCTGCAGTACCTGTCCTGTCTGCGGTCATAGCAAAATCACTCCACAACCTGGTCAGAAAACCCCTCTGGCCAACGACACTTCTGATTTCTGCCCCTCTAACACCTCTGGTCTGCTGGCCCCTGCAGCTCGTGTTAGAACAATCACGGGCGCTGTGTGCAGTGAATGCCAGAAGCAAACGGTCAACAAGAGTTGATTGTTTGGTTGCTAATATTAGTTCCAAGTTCTCATGTGGCATTATTTTTTGCAATTTGCCTTTATAGCGAGGATCAAGGAGGCAGGCCAACCAGTAATCGTCATCGTTCATCATTTTTGTTATGCGTGTGTCCCTTTTGAGGATATGTAAGGCATAATCCGCCATGTGGGCCAAAGTTCCAGTTCTCAAATCTGTGGTTGTGCTTGGTTGAGGGGCAGTTTCAGGCAAATCCACGTCACTTGTGTCCCTCCAAAAACCAGAACCCGGCCTTGCCGCGCCAACAATTTCCACTGGCCCCGGAAAAGCTTCCTCATTAAAAATATAATCATCCCCATCATCCTCCTCGTCCTCCTCCTCCTCTTCGCCCGCTACCTCGTCCTGTACACTGCCCTGGCCAGACAATGGCTGACTGTCATCAAGGCTTTCCTCTTCCTCAGCTGCAGACGCCTGATCCTTTATGTGCGTCAAACTTTGCATCAGCAGACGCATTAGGGGGATGCTCATGCTTATTATGGCGTTGTCTGCACTAACCAGCCATGTGCATTCCTCAAAACACTGAAGGACTTGACACATGTCTTGAATCTTTGACCACTGCACACCTGACAACTCCATGTCTGCCATTCTACTGCCTGCCCGTGTATGTGTATCCTCCCACAAAAACTTAACAGCCCGCCTCTGTTCACACAGTCTCTGAAGCATGTGCAGTGTTGAGTTCCACCTTGTTGCAACGTCTATGATTAGGTGATGCTGGGGAAGGTTCAAAGAACGCTGATAGGTCTGCATACGGCTGGAGTGTACGGGCGAACGGCGGATATGTGAGCAAAGTCCACGCACTTTGAGGAGCAGGTCGGATAACCCCGGATAACTTTTCAGGAAGCACTGCACCACCAGGTTTAAGGTGTGAGCCAGGCAAGGAATGTGTTTCAGTTGGGAAATGGAGATGGCAGCCATGAAATTCCTTCCGTTATCACTCACTACCTTGCCTGCCTCAAGATCTACAGTGCCCAGCCACGACTGCGTTTCTTTCTGCAAGAACTCGGACAGAACTTCAGCGGTGTGTCTGTTGTCGCCCAAACACTTCATAGCCAATAAAGCCTGCTGACGTTTGCCAGTAGCTGCCCCATAATGGGAGACCTGGTGTGCAACAGTGGCAGCTGCGGATGGAGTGGTTGTGCGACTGCGGTCTGTGGACGAGGTCTCGCTTCTGCAGGAGGACGAGGAGGAGGGGGTGCGAATGGCTACAGCCAACTGTTTCCTAGACCGTGGTCTAGGCAGAACTGTCCCAAACTTGCTGTCCCCTGTGGACCCTGCATCCACCACATTTACCCAGTGTGCCGTGATGGACACGTAACGTCCCTGGCCATGCCTACTGGTCCATGCATCTGTTGTCAGGTGCACCTTTGTGCTCACAGATTGCCTGAGTGCATGGACGATGCGCTCTTTAACATGCTGGTGGAGGGCTGGGATGGCTTTTCTGGAAAAAAAGTGTTGACTGGGTAGCTCGTAGCGTGGTACAGCGTAGTCCATCAGGGCTTTGAAAGCTTCGCTTTCAACTAACCGGTAGGGCATCATCTCTAACGAGATTAGTCTAGCTATGTGGGCGTTCAAACCCTGTGTACGCGGATGCGAGGCTCAGTACTTCCTTTTTCTAGCCATAGTCTCATGTAGGGTGAGCTGGACTGGAGAGCTGGAGATCGTGGAACTAGCGGGGGTGCCGGTGGACATGGCAGACTGAGAGACGGTGGGAGATGGTATTGTTGCAGCCGGTGCCCTAGATGCAGTGTTTCCTACTACGAAATTGGTGATTCCCTGACCCTGACTTCTTTGGCCTGGCAAAGAAACCTGCACAGATACTGCAGGTGGTGCAGAAAATGGTGGCCCTACACTGCCGGAAGGGATGTTGCATTGATGACTAGCTTCATTGGCCAAGGGTGCTACAACCTTAAGGGACGTTTGGTAGTTAGTCCAAGCTTGCAAATGCATGGTGGTTAAATGTCTATGCATGCAACTTGTATTGAGACTTTTCAGATTCTGCCCTCTGCTTAAGGTAGTTGAACATTTTTGACAGATGACTTTGCGCTGATCAATTGGATGTTGTTTAAAAAAATGCCAGACTGCACTCTTTCTAGCATCGGATACCTTTTCAGGCATTGCAGACTGAGCTTTAACCGGATGGCCACGCTGTCCTCCAACAGGTTTTGACTTTGCCACGCGTTTTGGGCAAGATACGGGCCCGGCAGATGGAACCTGTTGCGATGTTGATGCCTGCTGCGGCCCCTCCTCCTCCGCTTCAGAACTGCTGCCGCCTGCACCCTGTTCCCCCAATGGCTGCCAATCGGGGTCAAGAACTGGGTCATCTATTACCTCTTCTTGTAGCTCGTGTGCAACTTCGTCTGTGTCACCTTGTCGGTCGGTGGTATAGCGTTCGTGATAGGGCAACATAGTCTCATCAGGGTCTGATTCTTGATCAGCACCCTGCGAGGGCAATGTTGTGGTCTGAGTCAAAGGACCAGCATAGTAGTCTGGCTGTGGCTGTGCATCAGTGCACTCCATGTCAGATTCAACTTGTAATGGGCATGGACTGTTAACTGCTTCACTTTCTAAGCCAGGGATGGTATGTGTAAAGAGCTCCATGGAGTAACCCGTTGTGTCGCCTGCTGCATTCTTCTCTGTTGTTGTTTTTGCTGAAGAGGACAAGGAAGCGACTTGTCCCTGACCGTGAACATCCACTAACGACGCGCTGCTTTTACTTTTACCAGTTTCACGAGAGGAGGCAAAAGAGCTAGAGGCTGAGTCAGCAAGATAAGCCAAAACTTGCTCTTGCTGCTCCGGCTTTAAAAGCGGTTTTCCTACTCCCAGAAAAGGGAGCGTTCGAGGCCTTGTGTAGCCAGATGACGAACCTGGCTCCACAGCTCCAGACTTAGGTGCAATATTTTTTTTCCCACGACCACCTGATGCTCCACCACTACCACTACCCTCATTACCAGCTGACAATGAACGCCCCCGGCCACGACCTCTTCCACCAGACTTCCTCATTGTTTTAAAAACGTTACCAAACTAACGGTATTTGTTGCAGTCACACAACTTACACGGCGAGCTATAACTTCAGTATGATTTAGCTACCCCTTTACAGGTGGGTGAGACCACAACGAAAATCAGGCACAATGTTACACACTCTGTTGTTGGTGGCAACAAATGAGAGAGATGCCACACACGCAGGACTGTCACTGAAGCGCAAATGTAAATATTAATCTCCCACTGATTTGTGTTGTTTTTTTAAAAAGGAGACTTTAGAAAAAAAAAAAAAAAAATGATTTTTTAAGGAAGAATTTATAAACCAAATAAAATGAAATGATTTTTTCAGGGAGAATTTAGAAAACAAATAAAACATAAAATAGCCTTTCTAGGGCCCAGTGAGTGAGAGAGGACGCACACAGGAGTCAGGAGTGGCACACAAGCCCAGAGGCCAATATTTATCTCCCACTGATTGATTTAGTGATTTTTTCAGGTAGATTTTGGAACCCAAATCAAGCAAAAAAATTAATAGGCTTTCTATGGCCCACAATTGGAGAGAGAGAGATGGCACACCCAGGAGTCAAGACTGGCACACAAGCAGAAAGGGCAATATTAATCTCCCACTGATTTGTTTTTGTTTTTTTTTCAGGGAGACTTTAGAAAAAAAAAATACAAAAAAAAATGATTTTTTTTCAGGAATAATTTAGAAACCAAATAAAATAAAATGATTTTTTCAGGGAGAATTTAGAAAACAAATAAAACAAAAAATAGGCTTTCTAGGGCCCACTGAGTGAGAGAGGACGCACACAGGAGTCAGGAGTGGCACACAAGCCCAGAGGCCAATATTTATCTCCCACTGATTGATTTATTGATTTTTTCAGGTAGACTTTGGAACCCAAATCAAGCAAAAAAATTAATAGGCTTTCTATGGCCCACAATTGGAGAGAGAGAGATGGCACACCCAGGAGTCAAGACTGGCACACAAGCAGAAAGGGCAATATTAATCTCCCACTGATTTGTTTTTTTTTTTTTTTTCAGGGAGACTTTAGAAAAAAAAAAATACAAAAAAACTGATTTTTTTTCAGGAATAATTTAGAAACCAAATAAAATAAAATGATTTTTTTCAGGGAGAATTTAGAAAACAAATAAAACAAAAAATAGGCTTTCTAGGGCCCACTGAGTGAGAGAGGACGCACACAGGAGTCAGGAGTGGCACACAAGCCCAGAGGCCAATATTTATCTCCCACTGATTGATTTGATTTTTTCAGGTAGAATTTAGAACCCAAATCAACCAAAAAAATAAATAGGCTTTCTATGGCCCACTATTTGTGAGAGAGATGGCACGCTCAGGACTGGCACACAAGCCCAGAGGCCAATATTAATCTCCCACTTTTTTTTTTTTCCAGGGAAAATTTATAAACCCAATAAAAAAAATAATAAATAGGCTTTCTATGGCCCACTATCTGAGAGAGAGAGATGGCACGCTTAGGACTGGCACACAAGCCCAAAGGCCAATATTAATCTCCCACTGATTGATTTATTGATTTTTTTCAGGTAGAATTTAGAAGCCAAATAAACCAAAAAAATAAATAGGCTTTCTATGGCCCACTATTTGTGAGAGAGATGGCACGCTCAGGACTGGCACACAAGCCCAGAGGCCAATATTAATCTCCCACTGATTGATTTATTGATTTTTTCAGGTAGATTTTGGAACCCAAATCAAGCAAAAAAATAAATAGGCTTTCTATGGCCCACTGAGAGATGGCACACACAGGAGTAAGGAGTGGCACACAAGCCCTGAGGCCAATATTTTTCTCCCACTGATTGATGTAGTGATTTTTTCAGGTAGATTTTAGAACCCAAATCAAGCAAAAATATAAATAGGCTTTCTATGGCCCACTGAGTGAGAGATGACACAGACAGGGATGGCACTCTAGCAGAAATGCCAATCTTAATCTCCCACAAAAAAAAAAAAAAAAAGGAACTGTCCTTCAATTACTATCTCCCTGCAGTAATCTCAGCCAGGTATGGCAGGCAGCAATAAGGAGTGGACTGATGCACAAATTAAATAAAAAGTGTGGACAAACACACAAGATAGCTGTGCAGAAAGGAAGGAACAAGAGGATTTGTGCTTTGAAAAAAGCAGTTGGTTTGCACAGCGGCGTACACACAGCAATGCAGCTATCAGGGAGCCTTCTAGGGCAGCCCAATGAGCTACAGCGCTGAGGAAAAAAAAAAAAAAATGTAGCTTCCACTGTCCCTGCACACCGAAGGTGGTGTTGGGCAGTGGAAATCGCTACAGCACAAGCGGTTTGGTGGTTAATGGACCCTGCCTAACGCTATCCCTGCTTCTGACGAAGCGGCAGCAACCTCTCCCTAGGCTCAGATCAGCAGCAGTAACATGGCGGTCGGCGGGAACGCCCCTTTATAGCCCCTGTGACGCCGCGGACAGCAAGCCAATCACTGCAATGCCCTTCTCTAAGATGGTGGGGACCAGGACCTATGTCATCACGCTGCCCACACTCTGCGTTTACCTTCATTGGCTGAGAAATGGCGCTTTTCGCGTCATTGAAACGTGACTTTGGCGCGAAAGTCGCGTACCGCATGGCCGACCCCGCACAGGGGTCGGATCGGGTTTCATGAAACCCGACTTTGTCAAAAGTCGGCGACTTTTGAAAATGTTCGACCCGTTTCGCTCAACCCTAATAAGGATTAAATAAATATAGTGATTACGTATATATGAAGATTAACTACATACAGTATAATAAGATCATCACCAAGAGGCTTTTAAACATCATCCATCTGGAATATCAGAGAAGCAACACCAAGACAGAGAACCCCTGGGAGATTACCTACATTGCATGGGCGTCCCCAATTATGCAGTGCGGCCGAGAATTAGTCCCTCCCTACTCCCCAGCCATCAGTGCCCGTTCCATACTCCCTCCAGTCAGCGCTCACACAGGGTTAATGGCAGCATTAACGACCGCATTATGCTGCGGGTAACGCACTCCATTAACGCTGCTATTAACCCTGTGTGACCAACTTTTTACTATTGATGCTGCCTATGCAGCATCAATAGTAAAACGATGTAATGTTAAATATACTAAAAAAATAAAAAATCATTATATACTCACCTTCCGTGGGCCACCGGATCCAGCCGAGTCCTTTTCCGCTCCTCGCGACGCTCCGATGACCAGTCCATGCATTGCGGTCTCGCGAGATGATGACGTAGTGGTCTCTCGAGACCGCTAAGTCATCTTATCGCGAGACCGCAATGCACTCTTGGGACCGAAGCGTCGGTAAACACCTCATCTGGATCCAGGGGGCCGACAGAGGGCTATAACTATTTTTTATTTTAATTATTTTTTTAACAGGGATATGGTGCCCACATTGCTATATACTATGTGGGCTGTGTTTGATACTGGGTGGGCTGTGTTATATACTACATCTCTATGTTATATACTATATGGGCTGTACTATATACTATGTGGCTGTGCTATATACTACGTGGCTGTGCTATATACTAAGTGGCTGTGCAATATATTACGTGGCTGGGCAGTATACTACGTGTCTGTGCTATATACTATGTGTCTGTGCTATATACTACATGTCTGTGCTATATACTATGTGGCTGGGCAATGTACTATGTAGCTGGGCAATATACTATGTGTCTGTGGTATATACTACGTGGCTGTGCAATATACTATGTGGATGTGCAATATACTACATGTCTGTGCTATATACCACGTGACTGTGCTATATACTACGTGTCTGTGCTATATACTATGTGTCTGTGCTATATACTACGTGGCTGGGCAATTACTATGTGTCTTTGCTATATGCTATGTGTCTGTGCGATATACTATGTGTCTGTGCAATATACTACGTGGCTTGGCAATATACTGCATGACTGGGCAATATATTATGTGGCTGGGCAATATAGTACGTGGCTGGGCAATATACTACATGTCTGTGCAATGTACTACATGGCTGGGCAATATACTAAGTGGCTGGCCAATATACTACATGGCCTGTGCTATATACTACGCGGCTGGGCAATATACTACGTGGCTGTGTTATATACTACATGGCTGTGTTATATGCTACGTGGCTGTGTTATATACTATGTGGCTGTGCTACATACTATGTGGCTGTTTTATATACTATGTGGCTGTCCAATATACTACGTGGGCTGTGCTATATAGTGTTATATACTACGTGGCCTGTGTTATATACTGCGTGAGCTGTGCTATATACTGCGTGGGCTGTGCTATATACTGCGTGGGCTGTGCTATATACTGCGTGGGCTGTGCTATATACTGTGTGGGCTGTGCTATATACTACGTGGGCAGTGTTATATACTGTGTGGCTGCTATATATTACATGGGCAGTGTTATATACTACATGGGCAGTGTTATATACTATGTGGGCAATGTTATATACTGCGTAGGCAATGTTATATACTGCGTAGGCTGTGTTATATACTGTTTGGAATTATACCGCACCCACGAGTGGAATATCATGCAAAAATTGAACAATTTATTGTGTACAACAATAACATAGCATCATTACACAAAATCTAAACTCAAAGCGTAACCAAAAAATGACGTTTCGGACCCTCCGGGCCCTTAATCATACATCGCTGCGGAAAGAAAAAGAAAAACATGCCATATATATACAAGATAACACAAATAACAAATAATAATGACAACATCACGTGTATAGTATCTGGTACACAATAGGTAGAAGAAGCCCAAATTAGTAACCCCGAAGTCCAAATCGTAGAGTAAGAGAATCACACCAATATCAAGTCGTGTCTGAATCTAACACCTAAAAGCACACTTGTTTGAGGAGAGAGCACTACAAAATTTACCTTTGGTGGAGTGATGTGTGGTAAATGAGCACACCCAAAAGGGGTAGAGATCAATGTATATAGTCCGTTTGCTGTAGGAAATAGCGTAAGGATTAGAGCAGGCTTTATTAATTGGATAAATGCAAAAATGGAATACCAAGTTACCTAGGAGAGTGGTAGAAAGCGTTTGTGTAGGGGATATGCCATAAAAGCCGCACCTATTGAATTAAAGATGCAGTATGTGAGGGATCAATAACGCTCCATGAATGGAGAGCCCATATGTGCGTATAGTACAGGGTATTACCTTGCATGCCCGTCTGGAAAAGCCGCGCTCCTGCGCCCTGCTGTAGCTGTGTGTACTAATGGCAGTGTGTGGGCTCTTTTTATCCCCCTCTGGATGAACGCTGCTTCCAGGATGGTCCCGCCCCCGGAAATGACATAGAGCTGCCCATGGTGTTTAGTGCGCAAGCGTCCCTGTTGTTATGGACGCTAGTTGTATGTGGAGCAGGCCGGCAGGTGGGGCGCGTGCGCAGTGAGTCATGATGACATAACCGCTGTCCGGAGATGCTGTGTCGTCGGTCGGCAAGTGGGGCGCATGCGCAGTTAGCTCCGGTGACGTGCCCATATTACCGGAGACGCTGTCTAGGCCATGTAACTGGTACGCGTGCGCGGGGGCATCCGGCGGTAACTACATAGAATATAGGCCACTAGGCCATAGTAAAGGTGCGGAGAAAAGCCTCTCCATATGGTACTGTAAGGGCTTGGTGAAAAAATCATACGCTGGTCCCAATATAGGTAAAATAAGTGTAACCCACTAAGGTAGAGATTAGGAATATCTGATGAAAGGAAGGAGAACCTAATTTGACATTATATTCTATGTGAAGAGTATGGATAAAAAGGAAAAAATAATAATAAAAAATAATAGAAAAAATAATGATAGAGAAATAAATGGATAAATAACCAAAAATTGAAGCCAAAACATATCTGTATGGAGCAGTGTTATATGTAACTGACATTGTAAGGAATCAAAATGAAATAAGAATAAAAAATAAAAAATAAAATAACAAGGAAATAAAACTGGAACAATAGAAAAAAAGAAAAAAATAGTAAAAAAGAAAAAAAGAAAAAAAGGAAAAAATAAAAAATTAACATAATAATAGAAATAAAAATAATGCAAATAAATGAAAAAAATGAAAAAAATGAAAAAATGTAAAAACGGAAAAAATGAAAAAATAAATGAAAAAAGGGAGGAAAACAAAAGATACGTCAAAGCTGGAGGAACTAACACAAATAGTTCACATAGGCCAAAACCTTGATGTAAAAAGAGCACGGACTCACCAATGGAGGATCAAAGTCAGCGTGTCTGGAAATTGAAAAAAGGAAGAAAGTCAATAACCCATGAGTTAGACTAGAGAAAATCATACATGCCAATCTATTTCCCTGTTTAAACCCCTTTATGTGGGTGAGACCACTCAACATGTGCGTGACAGAATAGCGAGCCACAAGTCTACGATTCGATGCGGTAAAAATTGGCTCCCACTACCCAAGCACTTTTCCAAGTTTAAACACTCTGTTGCACAATTGCGTTTTCAGGTAGTGGAACAAGTACCACGTCCAAGGAGAGGAGGTGATCACATTAAGCTTTTGAAACAGAGAGAAACGTACTGGATATACACTCTGGATACCCTGGAACCGAGGGGGTTAACCCCTTCATGACCCAGCCTATTTTGACCTTAAAGACCTTGCCGTTTTTTTGCAATTCTGACCAGTGTCCATTTATGAGGTAATAACTCAGGAACGCTTCAACGGATCCTAGTGGTTCTGAGATTGTTTTTTCGTGACATATTGGGCTTCATGTTAGTGGTAAATTTAGGTCAATAAATTCTGCGTTTTTTGTGATAAAAACGGAATTTTTGCGAAAATTTTGAAAATTTCGCAATTTTCACATTTTGAATTTTTATTCTGTTAAACCAGAGAGTTATGTGACACAAAATAGTTAATAAATAACATTTCCCACATGTATACTTTACATCAGCACAATTTTGGAAACAAAATTTTTTTTTGCTAGGAAGTTATAAGGGTTAAAATTTGACCAGCGATTTCTCATTTTTACAACAAAATTTACAAAACCATTTTTTTTAGGGACCACCTCACATTTGAAGTCAGTTTGAGGGGTCTATATGGCTGAAAATACCCAAAAGTGACACCATTCTAAAAACTGCACCCCTCAAGGTACTCAAAACCACATTCAAGAAGTTTATTAACCCTTCAGGTGCTTCACAGCAGCAGAAGCAACATGGAAGGAAAAAATGAACATTTAACTTTTTAGTCACAAAAATTATCTTTTAGCAACAATTTTTTTATTTTCCCAATGGTAAAAGGAGAAACTGAACCACGAAAGTTGTTGTCCAATTTGTCCTGAGTACGATGATACCTCAAATGTGGGGGTAAACCACTGTTTGGGCGCACGGCAGGGCTTGGAAGGGAAGGAGCGACATTTGACTTTTTGAATGAAAAATTGGCTCCACTCTTTAGCGGACACCATGTCACGTTTGGAGAGCCCCCGTGTGCCTAAAAATTTGAGCTCCCCCACAAGTGACCCCATTTTGGAAACTAGACGCCCCAAAGAACTTATCTAGATGCGTAGTGAGCACTTTGAACCCCCAGGTGCTTCAGAAATTGATCCGTAAAAATGAAAAAGTACTTTTTTTCACAAAAAAATTCTTTTAGCCTCAATTTTTTCATTTTCACATGGGCAACAGGATAAAATGGATCCTAAAATTTGTTTCTCCTGAGTACACCAATACCTCACATGTGGTGGTAAACCACTGTTTGGGCGCACGGCAGGGCTCGGAATGGAAGGCGCGCTGTTATGATAAGGTAATTCAGTACCACAATGGACATAGAAGTCAGAGCACATACAGTGACCTGACAATAACCCAAAAATATAAAACGAGCTCTGAGACGTGGGAACTCTGCTGACCGCAATCCCTAATCCTCTCCAACCACACTAGAGGCAGCCGTGGATTGCGCCTAACGCTCCCTATGCAACTCGGCACAGCCTGAGAAACTAGCTAGCCTGAAGATAGAAAATAAGCCTACCTTGCCTCAGAGAAATACCCCAAAGGAAAAGGCAGCCCCCCACATATAATGACTGTGAGTTAAGATGAAAGGACAAACGTAGAGATGAAATAGATTTAGCAAAGTGAGGCCCGACTTTCTGAACAGAGCGAGGATAGGAAAGGTAACTTTGCGGTCAACACAAAACCCTACAAACAACCACGCAAAGGGGGCAAAAAAACCCTCCGTACCGACTAACGGCACGGAGGTACACCCTCTGCGTCCCAGAGCTTCCAGCAAGCAAGAAAAACCAAATAAACAAGCTGGACAGAAAAAACAGCAAACAAAAATAACACAAGAGCAACTTAGCTATGCAGAGCAGCAGGCCACAGGAACGATCCAGGAGGAAGCAATTCCAATACTAGAACATTGACTGGAGGCCAGGATCAAAGCACTAGGTGGAGTTAAATAGAGCAGCACCTAACGACATCACCACATCACCTGAGGAAGGAAACTCAGAAGCCGCAGTACCACTTTCCTCCACCAACGGAAGCTCATAGAGAGAATCAGCCGAAGTACCACTTGTGACCACAGGAGGGAGCTCTGCCACAGAATTCACAACAGCGCGCCATTTGACTTTTTGAATGGAAAATTAGATCCAATTGTTAGCAGACACCATGTCGCGTTTGGAGAGCCCCTGTGTGCCTAAACATTGGAGATCCCCCACAAGTGACCCCATTTTGGAAACTAGACCCCCCAAGGAACCTATCTAGATGCATAGTGAGCACTTTAAACCCCCACGTGCTTCACAGAAGTTTATAACGCAGAGCCATGAAAATAAAAAAAATAAATTATTTTCTCAAAAATGTTCTTTTAGCCTGCAATTTTTTATTTTCCCAAGGGTAACAGGAGAAATTTGACCCCAAAAGTTGTTGTCCAGTTTCTCCTGAGTACGCTGATACCCCATATGTGGGGGTAAACCACTGTTTGGGCACATGCCGGGGCTCGGAAGTGAAGTAGTGACGTTTTGAAATGCAGACTTTGATGGAATGCTCTGTGGGCGTCACGTTGCGTTTACAGATACCCTGATGTGGCTTAACAGTAGAAACCCCCCACAAGTGACCCCATTTTGGAAACTAGACCCCGAAAGGAACTTATCTAGATGTGTGGTGAGCACTTTGAACCCCCAAGTGCTTCACAGAAGTTTATAATGCAGAGCCGTGAAAATAATAAATACGTTTTCTTTCCTCAAAAATAATTATTTAGCCCAGAATTTTTTAATTTTCCCAAGGGTAACAGGAGAAATTTGACCCCAATATTTGTTGTCCAGTTTCTCCTGAGTACGGTGATACCCCATATATGGGGGTAAACTACTATTTGGGCACTTGCCGGGGCTCGGAAATGAAGTAGTGACGTTTTGAAATACAGACTTTGATGGAATGCTCTACGGGCATCACGTTGCGTTTGCAGAGCCCCTGGTGTTCCTAAACAGTAGAAACCCCCACAAGTGACCCCATTTTAGAAACTAGACCCCCCAAGGAACTTATCTAGATATGTGGTGAGCACTATGAACCCCCAAGTGCTTCACAGACGTTTACAACGCAGAGCCGTGAAAATAAAAAATAATTTTTCTTTCCTCAAAAATGATGTTTTAGCAAGCATTTTTTTATTTTCACAAGGGTAACAGGAGAATTTGGACCCCAGTAATTGTTGCGCAGTTTGTCCTGAGTATGCTGGTACCCCATATGTGGGGGTAAACCACTGTTTGGGCACACGTCGGGGCTCAGAATTGAGGGAGCCCCATTTGACTTTTTGAATACTAGATTGGTTGGAATCAATGGTGGCACCATGTTGAGTTTGGAGACCCCTGATGTGCCTAAACAGTGGAAACCCCTCAATTCTACCTCCAACACTAACCCCAAGACAACCCCTAACTCTAATCCCAACTGTAGCCATAACCCTAATCACAACCCTAACCCCAACACACCCGTAACCACAACCCTAACCCCAACACACCCCTAACCCTAACCACAACCCTAATTCCAACCCTAACCCTAAGGCTCTGTGCCCACGTTGCGGATTCGTGTGAGATTTTTCAGCACCATTTTTGAAAAATCCGCGGGTAAAAGGCACTGCGTTTTACCTGCGGATTTTCTGCGGATTTCCAGTGTTTTTTGTGCGGATTTCACCTGCGGATTCCTATTGAGGAACAGGTGTGAAACGCTGCGGAATCCGCACAAAGAATTGACATGCTGTGAAAAATACAACGCAGCGTTTCCGCGCGGTATTTTCCGCACCATGGGCACAGCGGATTTGGTTTTCCATATGTTTACATGGTACTGTAAACCTGATGGAACTCTGCTGCGGATCCGCAGCCAAATCCGCACCGTGTGCACATAGCCTAATTCTAAAGGTATGTGCACACGCTGCGGAAAACGCTGCGGATCCGCAGCAGTTTCCCATGAGTTTACAGTTCAATGTAAACCTATGGGAAACAAAAATCGCTGTACACATGCTGCGGAAAAACTGCACGGAAACGCAGGGGTTTACATTCCGCAGCATGTCACTTCTTTGTGCGGATTCCGCAGCGGTTTTACAACTGCTACAATAGAAAATCGTAGTTGTAAAACCGCAGTGAAATGCGCAGAAAAAACGCGGTAAATCCGCCATAAATCTGCAGCGGTTTAGCACTGCGGATTTATCAAATCCGCAGCGGAAAAATCCGCAGAGGACCAGAATACGTGTGCACATACCGAAACCCTAACCCTAACCCTGCCCCTACCCCTAACCCTACCCCTAACCCTACCCCTACCCCTAACCCTACCCCTAACGCTTGCCCTAACCCTACCCCTAACCCTACCCCTAACCCTACCCCTAACCCTAATCCTACCCCTAACCCTAACCCTATTCTAACATTAGTGGGAAAAAAAATTCTTTATTTTTTTATTGTCCCTACCTACAGTTAGGGCCAGAAATATTTGGACAGTGACACAAGTTTTGTTATTTTAGCTGTTTACAAAAACATGTTCAGAAATACAATTATATATATAATATGGGCTGAAAGTGCACACTCCCAGCTGCAATATGATAGTTTCCACATCCAAATCGGAGAAAGGGTTTAGGAATCATAGCTCTGTAATGCATAGCGTCCTCTTTTTCAAGGGACCAAAAGTAATTGGACAATGGACTCTAAGGGCTGCAATTAACTCTGAAGGCGTCTCCCTCGTTAACCTGTAATCAATGAAGTAGTTAAAAGGTCAGGGGTGGATTCCAGGTGTGTGGTTTTGCATTTGGAAGCTGTTGCTGTGAGCAGACAACATGCGGTCAAAGGAACTCTCAATTGAGGTGAAGCAGAACATCCTGAGGCTGAAAAAAAAGAAAAAATCCATCAGAGAGATAGCAGACATGCTTGGAGTAGCAAAATCAACAGTTGGGTACATTCTGAGAAAAAAGGAATTGACTGGTGAGCTTGGGAACTCAAAAAGGCCTGGGCGTCCACGGATGACAACAGTGGTGGATGATCGCCGCATACTTAATTGGGGGAAGAAGAAACCGTTCACAACATCAACTGAAGTCCAGAACACTCTCAGTGAAGTAGGTGTATCTGTCTCTAAGTCAACAGTAAAGAGAAGACTCCATGACAGTAAATACAAAGGGTTCACATCTAGATGCAAACCATTCATCAATACCAAAAATAGACAGGCCAGAGTTAAATATGCAGAAAAACACCTCAAGAAGCCAGCTCAGTTCTGGAAAAGTATTCTATGGACAGATGAGACAAAGATCAACCTGTACCAGAATGATGGGAAGAAAAAAGTTTGGAGAAGAAAGGGAACGGCACATGATCCAAGGCACACCACATCCTCTGTAAAACATGGTGGAGGCAACGTGATGGCATGGGCATGCATGGCTTTCAATGGCACTGGGTCACTTGGGTTTATTGATGACATAAGAGCAGACAAGAGTAGCCGGATGAATTCTGAAGTGTACCGGGATATACTTTCAGCCCAGATTCAGCCAAATGCTGCAAAGTTGATTGGACGGCGCTTCATAGTACAGATGGACAATGACCCCAAGCATACAGCCAAAGCTACCCAGGAGTTCATGAGTGCCAAAAAGTGGAACATTCTGCAATGGCCAAGTCAATCTCCAGATCTAAACCCAATTGAGCATGCATTTCACTTGCTCAAATCCAGACTTAAGACGGAAAGACCCACAAACAAGCAAGACCTGAAGGCTGCGGCTGTAAAGGCCTGGCAAAGCATTAAGAAGGAGGAAACCCAGCGTTTGGTGATGTCCATGGGTTCCAGACTTAAGGCAGTGATTGCCTACAAAGGGTTTGCAACAAAATATTGAAAATAAAAATATTTTGTTTGGGTTATGTTTATTTGTCCAATTACTTTTGACCTCCTAAAATGTGGAGTGTTTGTAAAGAAATGTGTACAATTCCTACATTTTCTATCAGATATTTTTGTTCAACCCTTCAAATTAAACGTTACAATCTGCACTTGAATTCTGTTGTAGAGGTTTCATTTCAAATCCAATGTGGTGGCATGCAGAGCCCAACTCGCGAAAATTGTGTCACTGTCCAAATATTTCTGGCCCTAACTGTATGGGGGTGACAAAGGGGGGGGGGTCATTTATTATTTTTTTTATTTTGAACACTGAGATATAATCTATCTCAGAGATCAAAATGCACTTTGGAACGAATCTGCCGGCCGGCAGATTTGCAGGCGCACTGCGCATGCGCCCGCCATTTTGGAAGATGGCGGCGCCCAGGGAGAAGACGGACGGACCCCGGCAGGATCGGTAAGTATGATGGGGTGGGGGGAGCACGGGGGGGGGATCGGAGCATGGGGGGGTGGATCGGAGCGCGGGAGGGGTGGAACGGAGCACGGGGGGGTGTAACGGCGCACGGGGGGTGGATCGGAGTGCAGGGGGGGTGATTGGAGCACGGGGGAGCGGACACGAGCACGGGGGGGAGCGGAGCACAGGTAGGAGAGGAGCCGGAGCAGTGTACCGGACAGATCGGGGGGCTGGGGGGGCGATTGGTGGGGTGGGGTGGGGGCACATTAGTGTTTCCAGCCATGGCCGATGATATTGCAGCATCGGCCATGGCTGGATTGTAATATTTCACCAGTTATAATAGGTGAAATATTACAAATCGCTCTGATTGGCAGTTTCACTTTCAACAGCCAATCAGAGCGATCGTAGCCACGGGGGGGTGAAGCCACCCCTCCTGGGCTAAACTACCACTCCCCCTGTCCCTGCAGATCGGGTGAAATGGGAGTTAACCCTTTCACCCGATCTGCAGGGACGCAATCTTTCCATGACGCCACATAGGCGTCATGGGTCGGATTGGCACCGACTTTCATGACGCCTACGTGGCGTCATGGGTCGGGAAGGGGTTAAACAGGGAAATAGATTGGCATGTATGATTTTCTCTAGTCTAACTCAGGGGTTATTAACTTTCTTCCTTTTTTCAGCTTTGACGTATCTTTTGTTTTCCTCCCTTTTTTTCATTTATTTTTTCATTTTTTCCGTTTTTACATTTTTTCATTTTTTTCCATTTTTTTCATTTTTTTCATTTATTTGCATTATTTTTATTTCTATTATTATGTTAATTTTTTATTTTTTTATTTTTTTCTATTTGTTTCTTTTTTTCTATTGTTCCAGTTTTATTTCCTTGTTATTTTATTTTTTATTTTTTATTCTTATTTCATTTTGTTTCCTTACAATGTCAGTTACATATAACACTGCTCCATACAGATCTGTTTTGGCTTCAATTTTTGGTTATTTATCCATTTATTTCTCTATCATTATTTTTTCTATTATTTTTTATTTTTTATTATTATTTTTTCCTTTTTATCCATACTTTCCACATAGAATATAATGTCAAATTAGGTTCTCCTTCCTTTCATCAGATATTCCTAATCTCTACCTTAGTGGGTTACACTTATTTTACCTATATTGGGACCAGCGTATGATTTTTTCACCAAGCCCTTACAGTACCATATGGAGAGGCTTTTCTCCGCACCTTTACTATGGCCTAGTGGCCTATATTCTATGTAGTTACCGCCGGATGCCCCCGCACACGCGTATCAGTTACATGGCCTAGACAGCGTCTCCGGTTATATGGGCACGTCACCGGAGCTAACTGCGCATGCGCCCCACTTGCCGACCGACGACACAGCATCTCCGGACAGCGGTTATGTCATCAGGACTCATTGCGCACGCGCCCCACCTGCCGGCCTGCTCCACATACAACTAGCGTCCATAACAACAGGGACGCTTGCGCACTAAACACCATGGGCAGCTCTATGTCATTTCCGGGGGCGGGACCATCCTGGCAGCAGCGTTCATCCAGAGGGGGATAAAAAGAGCCCACACACTGCCATTAGTACACACAGCTACAGCAGGGCGCGGGAGCGTGGCTTTTCCAGACGGGCACGCAAGGTAATACCCTGTACTATACGCACATATGGGCTCTCCATTCATGGAGCGTTATTGATCCCTTACATACTGCATCTTTAATTCAATAGGTGCGGCTTTTATGGCATATCCCCTACACAAACGCTTTCTACCACTCTCCTAGGTAACTTGGTATTCCATTTTTGCATTTATCCAATTAATAAAGCCTGCTCTAATCCTTACGCTATTTCCTACTGCAAACGGACTATATACATTGATCTCTACCCCTTTTGGGTGTGCTCATTTACCACACATCACTCCACCAAAGGTAAATCTTGTAGTGCTCTCTCCTCACACAAGTGTGCTTTTAGGTGTTAGATTCAGACACGACTTGATATTGGTGTGATTCTTTTACTCTAGGTTTTGGACTTCGGGGTTACTAATTTGGGGTTCTTCTACCTATTGTGTACCAGATACTATACACGTGATGTTGTCATTATTATTTGTTATTTGTGTTATCTTGTATATATATGGCATGTTTTTCTTTTTCTTTCCGCAGCGATGTATGATTAAGGGCCCGGAGGGTCCGAAATGTCATTTTTTGGTTACGCTTTGAGTTTAGATTTTGTGTAGTGATGCTATGTTATTGTTGTACACAATAAATTGTTCAATTTTTGCATGATATTCCACTCGTGAGTGCGGTATAATTCTATATTTATAGTAACATAGTAACATAGTAACATAGTTAGTAAGGCCGAAAAAAGACATTTGTCCATCCAGTTCAGCCTATATTCCATCATAATAAATCCCCAGATCTACGTCCTTCTACAGAACCTAATAATTGTATGATACAATATTGTTCTGCTCCAGGAAGACATCCAGGCCTCTCTTGAACCCCTCGACTGAGTTCGCCATCACCACCTCCTCAGGCAAGCAATTCCAGATTCTCACTGCCCTAACAGTAAAGAATCCTCTTCTATGTTGGTGGAAAAACCTTCTCTCCTCCAGACGCAAAGAATGCCCCCTTGTGCCCGTCACCTTCCTTGGTATAAACAGATCCTCAGCGAGATATTTGTATTGTCCCCTTATATACTTATACATGGTTATTAGATCGCCCCTCAGTCGTCTTTTTTCTAGACTAAATAATCCTAATTTCGCTAATCTATCTGGGTATTGTAGTTCTCCCATCCCCTTTATTAATTTTGTTGCCCTCCTTTGTACTCTCTCTAGTTCCATTATATCCTTCCTGAGCACCGGTGCCCAAAACTGGACACAGTACTCCATGTGCGGTCTAACTAGGGATTTGTACAGAGGCAGTATAATGCTCTCATCATGTGTATCCAGACCTCTTTTAATGCACCCCATGATCCTGTTTGCCTTGGCAGCTGCTGCCTGGCACTGGCTGCTCCAGGTAAGTTTATCATTAACTAGGATCCCCAAGTCCTTCTCCCTGTCAGATTTACCCAGTGGTTTCCCGTTCAGTGTGTAATGGTGATATTGATTCCTTCTTCCCATGTGTATAACCTTACATTTATCATTGTTAAACCTCATCTGCCACCTTTCAGCCCAAGTTTCCAACTTATCCAGATCCATCTTTAGCAGAATACTATCTTCTCTTGTATTAACTGCTTTACATAGTTTTGTATCATCTGCAAATATCGATATTTTACTGTGTAAACCTTCTACCAGATCATTAATGAATATGTTGAAGAGAACAGGTCCCAATACTGACCCCTGCGGTACCCCACTGGTCACAGCGACCCAGTTAGAGACTATACCATTTATAACCACCCTCTGCTTTCTATCACTAAGCCAGTTACTAACCCATTTACACACACTTTCCCCCAGACCAAGCATTCTCATTTTGTGTACCAACCTCTTGTGCGGCACGGTATCAAACGCTTTGGAAAAATCGAGATATACCACGTCCAATGACTCACCGTGGTCCAGTCTATAGCTTACCTCTTCATAAAAACTGATTAGATTGGTTTGACAGGAGCGATTTCTCATAAACCCATGCTGATATGGAGTTAAACAGTTATTCTCATTGATATAGCATTTAGGACTCTTGTCCACTATACCAGAACCACCATTTACATTTATAAAGAGTGCAGACCAATTATACTCAAAATTTTATATACTGTTTGGTACATGGCCTATGCTATATACTATGTGGCTGCTATATACATACATACATACATACATATTCTAGAATACCCGATGCGATAAAATCGGGCCACCATCTAGTAGTGAATAACACTATGTAGTAACTCTAGGTCACCCACACCTTCAAGTGGACACTTTTCAAGGTTGGATGAAACTGAGGTATCATGGAGTCATCAGATGAGGGGGCCATAAACCACTAGAAAATAAAAGCCACAAGGATTTAGGTCAAACCACCACCAGCATAGTTTCAGTACACCTTAATGTTTTACAATGACAAACAGCAAACATGTAGAGGCTTAGAACTGTTTGTGAAGCGAATAAACAAACATTTATCAAGACTGTGTCACTATGAGCATTGTCTGTCACATCTCTAAATGTTTTACAAGAAATGCAGCTATGTGATTGTCTAAATGCATTCGGTATACAGTATTTCAATCTTGTTTACAAATCGCCATTTGTATATTCTCCATTTGTACATTTGAGGAAGGCAAAGTTAAAGCCCCCGTCACACACAGCGAGATCGCTAGCGAGATCGCTGCTGAGTCACAAGTTTTGTGACGCAACAGCGATCTCAGTAACAATCTCACTATGTGTGACACGTAGCAGCGACCAGGCCCCTGCTGTGAGATCGCTGGTCGTGTTGGAATGGCCTGGGCCATTTTTTGATCGTTGAGGTCCCGCTGGGTAGCACACATCGCTGTGTTTGACACCTTACCAACGACCTCGCTGACAGGACGTCCCATTGAATCATCATGAAATAGCATCGTTGTACAGGTCGCTACAGGTCGCTACAGGTCGCCGCATCGCTGCTGCGTCGTTGGTGAGATCTCACTGTTTGACATCTCACCAGCGACCACATAGCGACGCTTGAGCGATCCCTGACAGGTCGTATCGTTGTCGGAATCGCTCAAGCGTCGCTATGTGTGACGGGGCCTTAAGGCTCGCAAGAAGAGAAACAAATATAGTGGACAAAGCTATATTTTTAATGAATTACTTAGACAAAGTAACAGCATTGCCTTATCAAATTTATATGAAGTGTACTGTGTCCAATGTTAGCAACCAGGCAACACAAAAAGGAGCTTTTCAAGTGAGCTCTTTAAGGTACACAAATTATGAAATTACTGAGTTATGAAGTGATTTCCAACAAGGATGTGGTTTCACCAATGGGGGTACCTTTTGTAAAAATAGACTAGTGCAATCATAGCCCCCCTTTACCAAACTTCACTGGCCTATAACAGTACATAGCACGTTCACCCTGGTGATCTAGTGGCAGTTAAACAAGAGACATTGCAGGAGACAGAGTTAAGAAGTAGGCTCAATGGAAATCTGTGCCTAATTCCCCAATGTGGAGTCCTTTTTGGACTAATTAAAACAGTGCCATCACAGCCTCCTAGACCTAAATGCCCCGTACAGACCACGCTCACCCTGGTTATCTACTGGCAGGAACTGGAGAGACTGCAGGAGACAGAGTTAAGAAGTAAACAAAGAAAGGCAAAGGCTGACAGCACTCACTGTTCTGGGGCTCCCGTTCCAGGGAACCGTCCCGGATATTACCAGACCAACAAATGCATAATGAACAGCGCTCCACCCAGGTGTAGAAATCTTCAAAATACGCTTTATTTAGCTGTGGTACAGCAGCAACGTTTCGACCACAACTTGGTCTTTGTCAAGCATACATTACAGCATAGAGGGCTTTCTTAAGTAGTGTGGATGCCACACAGTGCACCAATCTCCACCAAGTACCGACCACATAACACAATTAACAAATATTATATAAAAAAACAGACATCAGTAGTGCACATACATACTCAAAACAAAAGAGATGAGATGGATCTACTTGTTGGGGTCTTTACAACCTAAGGGTTTAAATTTAGATTTCAACTTACAGTTTTGTGCGTAATATGGTCTGTACCAATCAGGGCAGTTGTTTCATCAGTGTATGTTTGTTTTTATTGACCTTTGGGTTTGAGGACATTTTTGCTAATGTCTTGATTTTATTTTGCAGGTTACTCTGGGGCAGTCGGTGGCTGGATGGATTAAGTCGATAGTGGATTATTTCATATTCTACAGTATTAATAAATGGATTTTTATATATATGATCTTTTTCCTCCTTTGCCGTCCGACTGTCTCATTGTACTGCTAAGGTTTTTTCACATTTTTTCCTTCTGCTCTTTTTCTTTCTTTTTTTATTTTTTAGATATGTGTATATTATGATTTATATGATTTATTGTATTTTGTTTGGGTTTAAGGTTTTTTCTATACTTTTGGTATTTGTATAATGTTCTGCTGAGATGGATGTCTCAGGCGCATATGTGCCCTCTTTATGTGGGTAGGTTGAGCCTGCGGTGTTTGCGCGTGCGCGTTTTGCCTCTAGGGCGGACCCTCATTCATTGGGTTGTGTCAGGGGCTTGATGCGCCTGCGCTTCGGTGCAGAAGCTCCCCTTATACCTACGATGAGGGCGATTTAGTGACTAAGTGGTGGCGCTTGCGCGCTGGGTAGCGGGGGCTGGCCAGTACTGCAGTCACATGGTGGTGGTTTGTCCCGGGCATTGCGCGCGTGCGCTCTCCTGTGGCGCCTCTATGTTAGGTGGCCGGGCGATGGTGCATGCGCCTGATGCGGTGGGGTGGACCGCAGCTGCGGTCATGTGGTGGGGGCTCGCCTGATGCTCCTTGCGCCTGCGCTCCCTTATGATGCTTTGGGTGAACTTTGGTGACCCGGAAATGAAATACAGGTACTGGGATCTTTACTATAATGAAGGGTTCTTTGGATTGGGCAAAATCGGGAGGTAATCTATACCGGACATGGTGATAGGATGTCTTCCTTTTTGGCGCTATGAACCAGGATTGGACACTGTGGTAGCCATGACACTGTCGGTTGGTTGATTATCCCCATGGAGACGGAAATACAGGAAGTGGTGGTTCACCGATCATGAAGAATTACGTGAAGATCTCTATGTATATGGTGAAGAATGGGAGGTTTTATTTAATATATGGGTATACGTTGATAGTGAAAATGTATGTGCACTACTGATGTCTGTTTTTTATATAATATTTGTTAATTGTGTTATGTGGGCGGTAGTTGGTGGTGATTGGTGCACTGTGTGGCATCCACACTACTTAAGACAGCCCTCTATGCTGTAATGTATGCTTGACAAAGACCAAGTTGTGGTCGAAACATTGCTGCTGTACCATGGCTCAATAAAGCGTATTTTGAAGATTTCTACACCTGGGTGGAGCGCTGTTCATTATACATTGGTTGGTAGAGTTAAGAAGTAGGCCCAAAGTAATGTCATCCCAATTCCCCAATGTAAAATATATCTTTTGTTAAAAAAAGAGTGGCATGACAGCCTCCTTGGCCAAAATACACCGTATAGTGCACGTTGACCCTGGTGATCTAGTGGCAGGTACAGGACAGATTGCAGGAAACCGAGTTAAGAAGTTGGCCTAATGTAATTTCATGCCCAATTCCCCAATGTATGTTGAAAAACCGCAGAGACTAGGGTTGAGCGACTTTTACTTTTATAGGATCGGGTCGGGTTTCACGAAACCCGACTCTCTCAAAAGTCGGGTCTAGTGAAATCGGCCGATCCTATAGGAAAGTCGGGGTCGGGTTCGGCCGAAACACAAAACGCAATGCAGTGCAATGGGATACTATGGTTCCCAGGGTCTGAAGAAGAGGAAACTCTCCTTCAGGCCCTGGGATCCATATTTAAGTGTAAAATAAAGAATTAAAATAAAAAATATTGCTATACTTACCCTCTGACGCGCCCTGGTACTAACCGGCAGCCTTCCTTCCTTAGAATCAGCGCGTGAAGGACCTTTAGATGACGTCGCGGCTTGTGATTGGTCGCGCGATCGCCCATGTGACCGCTCACATGACCAATAACAAGCCGCGACGTCACCGAAGGTCCTTCAAGCGCTGATTCTTAGGAAGGAAGGCTGCCGGAAAGAAGCAGGGCGCGTCCGAGGGTGAGTATATTCCTATTAGGTATTAGGCAGGAGACAGACTTAAGAAGTAGACCCAATGTAATGTAATGCCCAATTCCCCAATGTGGAGTCCTGTTTTTACAAAATGAAATAGTGCCTTCACAGCCCCCATGCCCTAAAATCACCGGCCTATAACAGTACTGACCACGTGCACCCTGATCATGTCATCGGAGATAAGGAAGAGACATTGCTGGAGACAGAGTTAAGAATTAGGGCCAATGTAGTGGTGTGGGTCTCTGAGACTTTTAATGCAGTGCATGATCTGCCAAACAATTCCCCAATGGGGGTACCTTTTTTAAAATACACTAGTGCCATCGCATGCCCCTAGCCCAAACTTCAATGGCCTATAACAGTACTGAGCACGTTCACCCTGGTGATCTAGTGGCAGGTACAGGACAGATTGCAGGAGATCGCGTTAAGAAGTCAGCCCAATGTAATGTCATGCCCAATTCCCCAATGTGTTGTCCTTTTTTAAAAAAATAAGGGTGCCATCACAGCACCCTTGGCCAAAATGCACCGTACAGACCACATTCACCCTGGTGATATAGTGGTTCTGGATGAGGAGGATGAGGATAAGGAGGAGGATAAAAACAAACAGACCAAATTTGGAAGCGTTTACCCATGTGTGGTTGTGAAGAGGTGCATGAGAATACACCCCCCCAAAAGAGAGAATGTATTTGAGGATATGTTTCCCTGTTTTCACTTGGTGATGTACAGAAGTTTTTCCCAAACCATGCCTTGTTCATTTTGATAAGAGTCAGCCTGTCATCATTTTCAGTTGACAGGCGGATGCGCTTATCTGTTATAATTCCACCAGCGGCACTAAAAACCTGGTCTGACAGAACGCTAGCAGCAGGGCAGGCGAGGACCTCCAAGGCTTAGAGTGCCAGTTCATGCCACGTGTCCAGCTTGGATACTCAATAATTAAAAGGCACAAAGGAATCACGGAGGATGTTTGTACGATCTGCAAGGTACTCCCTCACCATCTTCCCAAATATTGCACTTCTTGTGACAGCACCCCTTGCTCTGTGCCGCCACGATGAGAGGGTTTGAGAAAACTGTCTCAGAATTTGGCGATTGTTCCCCTGCCTGAGCTGGGTTGTACTTCTGTCTCTCTCGCTTGGAGTCCTTGGTTGTACAACAAACTCAGACGCCTCCTGCCAGCATTCTCACATGGGAATTTTCTAAGTAATTCCGCTACAACGGCCCTGTGGTACTGCAACATTTTAGTACACCTCGCTGCCTCAGGCAGAAGAGATTGAAAGTTCTCCTTGTAGCGTCGGTCTAGAAGTGTCACCAACCAGTTATGAGTGCCACCAAAACTTTTGATAATCCAAGGGTCACGTGAAATGCAGCGCAACATAAAGTCAGCCATGTGTGCCAGACTGCTAACAGGCAAGACTTCCGTGTCCTCACCAACAGGACGACTGACCATGCTGTCCTCCTCCTCCTCCTCATTATTTTGCTCCTGCTCCATGTCCTCAGGCCATCCCTGCTGAACAGAAGCTAATTCAGATGTGTTTGTAGTACCGTCTATATCGCATGAAAGTAGCTTTTGTTCTTCCTCCTCTTCCTCCTCATTGCCTACCAATCCATGCTGAGAAGACATGAGGCAGGGCTGAGTGTAATCCCCCTGTATGTTTCCTTGATCCATGTACTCATGCTCTGCCTGCATTACATCCTCTTTGAGTATGAGCAGAGTTTTTCAAAATGCTGAGAAGTGGAATGGTGATGCTAATTATGGCGTCATCGCCGCTCACCATCTTGGTGCAGTCCTCAAAGTTTTGGAGGATGTTTCATATGTCTGACATCCATGTCCATTCCTGAGGTCTTATGTGTGGAGTCTGACCTGAAATTCGACGGCCTTGTTGATGTTGGTAGTCAACAATGGCCCTCTCCTGCTCACAAATCCTTTCCAATATATGCAGTATAGAGTTCCAGCGTGTGAGGACATCACACAACAGTCGGTTAGCTGGAAGCTGAAAACGCTACAGAAACAAGGCAAGGGTAGCTGAAGCTGTAGCTGACTTTCTAAAATGGGCAGACAGATGGCATACTTTCACTAGCAGATCCAGCAGCTCTGGGTAGCTTTTAAGAAAACATTGGCCCACGAGGTTAAGCACATGGTCCAAGCATGTGTGAGCTCACCTTGCCTCTGAGCTGCCACCAGGTTACGGCCATTGTCACACACGACCATGCCTGGCTGTAGGTTCAGCGGTGTCATCCAAACATCTGACTGCTCTTTAAACGCTGTCCACAACTCTTCTGCATTGTGCAGTTTGTCACCTATGCAGATTAGCCTCAGCACAGCCTGTTGCCACTTGGCTGAGGCAGTGCTGTAGTGCTTCCAGCTTCTGACTCATGTGTTGATTTCAGATATGGAGGATGAAGAGGAGGTGGTACAGGAGCTGTAGTCTGTGGGGGCAACCATAATTGACATAGTGCCAGCAATCCTCGGCGTGGGGAGGATGTGTTCCATCCCATGGTCCGACTGGGTGCTGGCTTCCACTATGTTAACCCAGTGTGCCGTCATTGAGATGTACCGTCCCTGCCCACAAACACTTGTCCATGTGTCCGTGGTTAGGTGGACTTTCCTGGTAACAGCATTGTTGAGGGCACGGGTAATATTGTGGGACACATGCCGGTGTAATGCTGGTACGGTACAGCGGGAGAAATAGAGGTGACCTGGGACGGAGTACCTTGGGTGGCCTCCATCAGGTTATGGAAAGCTTCCGTCTCAACAAGCCTAAAAGGCAGCATTTCTAGCGCAAGCAGAAGAGAAATATTAGAATTGAGGATTATGGCCTTTGGTGCGTTGGCTGGGTATTTCTGCTTGTGTTCCAAAGACTGGGTTATAGACAACTGAACGCTATGCTGGGACAAGGATGTGGATGCGCTTGCTGATGGTGCTGCTTGATTGTGAGCCACAACAGGTGAAGGGCTAGAGGCATCTTCACATGCACGGTGTACTGGGGATTGGCTTCTACGCAAAACAGTGGAAGAAGCAGTGGTGTGAACAGCAGGCAGTGATCCTGGAGCCTGGGGTTCTGCCCACAAACTTGGGTGCTTTGCTTGCGTGTGCTTGATCATGCTGGTGGTGGTCACACTGGTTATTTTGCTACCCCTGCTGATGCAGGCATAGCAGGTGCTGCAAATGGCCTGTTTGGGCTTATCGGCAGAGTCTTTCAAAAAATAGCCTGACTCGGGAAGATCTCACAGGTGGAATGGCAACTTGACTCATGTTGGTGTTACGGGGAATGGATGCACACCTTCTGTCTGTGGCCACCACACTGCTTCTTCCTTCCTGTTGGAGGGATATGCCTCCTTCCCCATTTGTGCTGCTGTCCTCGCTATGCATGTCCTCCTGCCAGGTTGGGTCAGTTACTATGTCATCCACCACCTCGTTTTCCACATCCGCACCCTGCTCCTCCTCCTGACTTTCTGGCAATTGTGTCTCATCATCATCCACCTCTTGTGACACTTTCCCACCATCGCCTTCGTGTGACCGGGGCTGGTCACAGCTTTCGGCAGCTCTACATGCAGTCTCATCTTTCCCCACTTCAAGTTGACTGGCAGAGATTTCTGAATCTTGAAATGGAAAACTGAACAGCTTTTCAGAGATTCCAAGTATGGGATCAGTTGTCCCAGGGCAGTCGGCATGGTGAGAGGAATGAGGATCAGGGTGAGGAATATCCTGGCCACACTCATGGCTACTCAGACTTGACCGTGTAGAAGACAAGGTGGTGGTGGTGGCTAAGTGACAGGAAGCATTATCCGCCATCCAACCAACAACCATTTCACACTGCTCTGGCTTCAATAGTGGTGTGCTGCGGTCCCCTAGAAACTGGTACAGGAAGGTCGAGCGAGAAGATGTGGGTCTTTGTTGTTGCCCACTTTCACCTTGCCCATGGCCTCATCCTCTGGATGCACCATCAGCATCATGCCCACTTCCTGTATATATATATATATATATATATACATATACATATATATATGTATATATATATATATAAATGAGGGCTCTCACTAGGGTTGAGCGAAACGGATCGTTCATTTTCAAAAGTCGCCGACTTTTGGCACAGTCAGGTTTCATGAAACCCGACCCGATCCCTGTGTGGGGTCGCGCCAAAGTCGCATTTAAATGACGCAAAAAGCGCCATTTCTCAGCCAATGAAGGTGGACACAGAGCGTGGGCAGCATGATAACATAGGTCCTGGTCCCCACCATCTTAGAGAAGGGCATTGCAGTGATTGGCTTGCTGTCTGCGGCGTCACAGGGGCTATAAAGGGGCATTCCCGCCGACCGCCATGTTACTGCTGCTGATCTGAGCATAGGGAGAGGTTGCTGCCACTTCGTCAGAAGCAGGGATAGCGTTAGGCAGGGTCTATTAACCCCCAAACCGCTTGTGCTGTAGCGATTTCCACTGTCCAACACCACCTTTTGTTTGCAGGGACAGTGGAAGCTACATTTATTTCCTCAGCGCTGTAGCTCATTGGGCTGCCCTAGAAGGCTCCCTGATAGCTGCATTGCTGTATGTACGCCGCTATGCAAACCAACTGCTTTTTTCAAAGCACAAATCCAGTTGTTCCTTCCCTTCTGCACAGCTGTCTTGTTTGTTTGTCCACACTTTTGATTTAATTTGTGCAGCAGTCCACTCCTTGTTATTGCTGCCTGCCATACCTTGCTGAGATTACTGCAGGGAGATAGTAATTGTAGGACAGTCCCTGTTTTTTTTTTTTTTTAATTCTCCCTGAAAAAAAATAAATAGTGGGAGATTAATCTTGGCATTTGTGCTTGAGTGCCAGTCGTGTGTGCCATCTCTCTCCAATTGTGGGGCACAGAAAGCCTAGTGTCTATAATCCTTTTTTTTTTTTTTTTTTAATTCTCCCTAAAAAAAAATAGTGGGAGATTAAGATTGGCACTTCTGCTAGAGTGCCAGTCCTGTGTGTGCCATCTCTCTCCAATTTTGGGGCACAGAAAGCCTAGTGTGTAATACTGGGCCTGATTTCTTGGCAATTCTCCCTAACAAAAAAAAGTAGTGGGAGATTAAGATTGGCATTTCTGCTAGAGTGCCAGTCCTGTGTGTGCCATCTCTCTCCAATTTTGGGGCACAGAAAGCCTAGTGTGTAATACTGGGCTTGATTTCTTGGCAATTCTCCCTAACAAAAAAAGTAGTGGGAGATTAAGATTGGCATTTCTGCTAGAGCGCCAGTCCTGTGTGTGCCATCTCTCTCCAATTTTGGTGCACAGAAAGCCTAGTGTGTAATACTGGCCCTGATTTCTTGGCAATTCTCCCTAACAAAAAAAAGTAGTGGGAGATTAAGATTGGCATTTCTGCTAGAGTGCCAGTCCTGTGTGTGCCATCTCTCTCCAATTTTGGGGCACAGAAAGCCTAGTGTGTAATACTGGGCCTGATTTCTTGGCAATTCTCCCTAACAAAAAAAAGTAGTGGGAGATTAAGATTGGCATTTCTGCTAGAGTGCCAGTCCTGTGTGTGCCATCTCTCTCCAATTTTGGTGCACAGAAAGTCTAGTGTGTAATACTGGCCCTGATTTCTTGGCAATTCTCCCTAACAAAAAAAAGTACTGGGAGATTAAGATTGGCATTTCTGCTAGAGTGCCAGTCCTGTGTGTGCCATCTCTCTCCAATTTGGGGGCACAGAAAGCCTAGTGTGTAATACTGGCCCTGATTTCTTGGCAATTCTCCCTAACAAAAAAAAGTAGTGGGAGATTAATATTGGCATGTCTGCTAGAGTGCCAGTCCTGTGTGTGCCATCTCTCTCCAATTTTGGGGCACAGAAAGCCTAGTGTGTAATACTGGGCCTGATGTCTTGACAATTCTCCCAGAAACAAAGTGGGAGATTAAGATTGGCATTTGTGCTTGAGTGACAGTCCTGCGTGTATGGCATCTCTCTCAAATTGTGGGCCACAGAAAGCCTAGTGTCTGCAATACTGTTTTTTTTTTGTTTTTTAATTCTCCCTTAAAAAAAAAAAATATGGGAGATCAATATTGGCATTTTTGCTCGAGTGACAGTCCTGCGTGTGTGGCATCTCTCTCAAATTGTGGGCCACAGAAAGCCTAGTGTCTTTTCTTTTAATTTTGGTTTTTAAATTCTCCCTGAAAAAAAAAATAGTGGGAGATTAATATTGGCATTTGTGCTTCTGTGCCAGTCGCGTGTGCCATCTCTCTCAAATTGTGGGCCACAGAAAGCCTAGTGTCTGTTTTTTTTTGTTTTTTTTTGGGGGGGGGTTTAAATTCTCCCTGAAAAAAACTAAATAGTGGGAGATTAATATTGGCATTTGTGCTTGAGTGCCAGTCGTGTGTGGCATCTCTCTCAAATTGTGGGCCACAGAAAGCCTAGTGTCTGCAATACTGTTTTTTTTTTTTGTTTTTTAATTCTCCCTTAAAAAAAAAAAATATGGGAGATTAATATTGGCATTTTTGCTCGAGTGACAGTCCTGCGTGTGTGGCATCTCTCTCAAATGCCCTGATTTCTTGGCAATTCTCTCTAACAAAAAAAAATAGTGGGAGATTAATATTGGCATTTGTGCTTCTGTGCCAGTCGTGTGTGCCATCTCTCTCAAATTGTGGGCCACAGAAAGCCTAGTGTCTGTTTTTTTTTGGGGGGGGTTAAATTCTCCCTGAAAAAAACTAAATAGTGGGAGATTAAAGGGAACCTGTCACCCCGTTTTTTGAGATTGAGCTATAAATACTGTTAAATAGGGCCTGCGCTGTGTGTTCCTATAGTGTATGTAGTGTACCCTGATTCCCCACCTATGCTGAGATATAACTTACCAAAGTCGCCGTTTTCGCCTGTCAATCAGGCTGGTCAGGTCGGGAGGGCGTGGTGACATCGCTGGTTCTTCCTCAGCTGTACGTTGGTGGCGTAGTGGCGTAGTGGTGAACAAGCAGCGCGCGATCTGCGCTGTCATCCCTTGCATCGGTGGGGGCGGCCATCTTCCTGGGGCCGCGCGTGCGCAGATCGAGTGCTCTGCTGCACGGGGCTTCAGGAAAATGGCCGCGGGATGCCGCGCGTGCGCATTAGAGATCGCGGCGGCCATTTTCCCAAAGCCGAGTTTGCATCTCGGCTTTGGGAAAATGGCCGCCGCGATCTCTAATGCGCATGCGCGGCATCCCGCGGCCATTTTCCTGAAGCCCCGTGCAGCAGAGCACTCGATCTGCGCACGCGCGGCCCCAGGAAGATGGCCGCCCCCACCGATGCAAGGGATTACAGCGCAGATCGCGCGCTGCTTGTTCACCACTACGCCACTACGCCACCAACGTAAAGCTGAGGAAGAACCAGCGATGTCACCACGCCCTCCCGACCTGACCAGCCTGATTGACAGGCGAAAACGGCGACTTTGGTAAGTTATATCTCAGCATAGGTGGGGAATCAGGGTACACTACATACACTATAGGAACACACAGCGCAGGCCCTATTTAACAGTATTTGTAGCTCAATCTCAAAAAACGGGGTGACAGGTTCCCTTTAATATAATAATAATAGTCTTTATTTTTATATAGCGCTAACATATTCCGCAGCGCTTTACAGACATTATCATCACTGTCCCCAAATGGGGCTCACAATCTAAATTCCCTATCAGTATGTCTTTGGAATGTGGGAGGAAACCGGAGAACCCGGAGGAAACCCACGCAAACACGGAGAGAACATACAAACTCTTTGCAGATGTTGTACATGGTGGGAATCGAACTCAGGACTTCAGCGCTGCAAGGCTGCAGTGCTAACCACTAAGCCACCGTGCTGGCATTTGTGCTTGAGTGCCAGTCGTGTGTGCCATCTCTCTCAAATTGTGGGCCACAGAAAGCCTAGTGTCTGATTTTTTTTTGGTTTTTAAATTCTCCCTGAAAAAAAAAATAGTGGGAGATTAATATTGGCATTTGTGCTTCTGTGCCAGTCGTGTGTGCCATCTCTCTCAAATTGTGGGCCACAGAAAGCCTAGTGTCTGTTTTTTTTTTTGGGGGGGGGGTTTAAATTCTCCCTGAAAAAAATAAATAGTGGGAGATTAATATTGGCATTTGTGCTACAGTGCCAGTCGTGTGTGCCATCTCTCTCAAATTGTGGGCCACAGAAAGCCTAGTGTCTGTTTTTTTTTTTTTTGGTTTTTAAATTCTCCCTGAAAAAAAATAAATAGTGGGAGATTAATATTGGCATTTGTGCTTCTGTGCCAGTCGTGTGTGCCATCTCTCTCAAATTGTGGGCCACAGAAAGCCTAGTGTCTGTTTTTTTTTTTTATTTTGGTTTTTAAATTCTCACTGAAAAAAAAAATAGTGGGAGATTAATATTGGCATTTGTGCTTCAGTGCCAGTCGTGTGTGCCATCTCTCTCAAATTGTTGGCCACAGAAAGCCTAGGGACTGTTTTTTTTATTTTGGTTTTTAAATTCTCCCTGAAAAAAAAATAAATAGTGGGAGATTAATATTGGCATTTGTGCTTGAGTGCCAGTCGTGTGTGCCATCTCTCTCAAATTGTGGGCCACAGAAAGCCTAGTTTTTATTTTATTTTGGTTTTTAAATTCTCCCTGAAAAAAAAAATAGTGGGAGATTAATATTGGCATTTCTGCTTGAGTGCCAGTCGTATGGGCCATCTCTCTCAAATTGTGGGCCACAGAAAGCCTAGTGTCTGTTTTTTTTTATTTTGGTTTTTAAATTCTCCCTGTAAAAAAAAAAATAGTGGGAGATTAATATTGGCATTTGTGCTTCTGTGCCAGTCGTGTGTGCCATCTCTCTCAAATTGTGGGCCACAGAAAGCCTAGTGTCTGTTTTTTTTTGGGGGGGTTTAAATTCTCCCTGAAAAAAAATAAATAGTGGGAGATTAATATTGGCATTTGTGCTGCTGTGCCAGTCGTGTGTGCCATCTCTCTCAAATTGTGGGCCACAGAAAGCCTAGGTTTTTTTTTTATTTTGTTTTTTAAATTCTCCCTGAAAAAAAAAATAGTGGGAGATTAATATTGGCATTTGTGCTTGAGTGCAAGTCGTGTGTGCCATCTCTCTCAAATTGTGGGCCACAGAAAGCCTAGGTTTTTTTTTTATTTTGGTTTTTAAATTCTCCCTGAAAAAAAAAATAGTGGGAGATTAATATTGGCATTTGTGCTTGAGTGCCAGTCGTGTGTGCCATCTCTCTCAAATTGTGGGCCACAGAAAGCCTAGGTTTTTTTTTTATTTTGGTTTTTAAATTCTCCCTGAAAACAAAAAAAAAGTGGGAGATTAATATTGGCATTTGTGCTTCAATGCCAGTCCTGCGTGTGTGGCATCTGTCTAATTTTGTGCCACAGAAAACCGAGTGTGTAACATTGTGCCTGATTTTCCTTGCAGTCTCACTCACCTATAAAGGGATATCTAAATCCTACAGAAGTTTGAGTTCACCTTGTAAGTTGTTTTACAGTAACAAATACCGTTACTTTGGTTACGTTTTTAAAACAATGAAGAAGTCTGGTGGAAGAGGTCGTGGCTGTGGGCGTTCATTGCCAGCTGGTAATGATGGTAGTGGTGGTGGAGCATCAGGTGGTCTTGGGAAAAACAATATAGCACCTAAGTCTCGAGCTGTGGAGCCAGGTTCGTCGTCTGGCTACACAAGGCCTCGAACGCTCCCTTTTCTGGGAGTAGGAAAACCGCTTTTAAAGCCGGAGCAGCAAGAGCAAGTTTTGGCTTTCCTTGCTGACTCAGCCTTTCGCACTTTTGCCTCCTCCTCTGAAACTGGTAAATGTAAAAGCAGCGCGTTGTTAGTGGATGTTCACGCTCAGGGACAAGTCGCTCCATTGTCCTGTTCAGCAAAAACAACAACAGAGAAGGATGCGTCAAGCGACACAACGGGTTACTCCATGGAGCTCTTTACACATACCGTTCCTGGGTTAGAAAGTGAAACAGTTAACAGTCCATGCCCATTACAAGTTGAATCGGACATGGAGTGCACAGATGCACAGCCACAGCCAGATTACTATGCTGTTCCTTTGACTCAGACCACCACATTGCCCTCGCTGTGTACTGATCCAGAATCAGACCCTGATGAGACTATGGTGCCCCGTCACAAACGCTATACCACCGGCTTACACGGTAACACAGACGAAGTTGCACATGAGATAGAAAGGAGGTCATAGATGACCCAGTTGTTGACCCCGATTGGCAGCCATTGGGGGAACAGGGTGCAGGCGGCAGTAGTTCTGAAGCGGAGGAGGAGGGGCCGCAGCAGGCATCAACATCGCAACAGGTTCCATCTGCCGGGCCCGTATTTGGCCCAAAACGCGTGGCAAAGTCAAAACCAGTTGGAGGACAGCGTGGCCATCCGGTTAAAGAAGCTCAGTCTGCAATGCCTGAAAAGGTATCCGATGCTAGAAAGAGTGCAGTCTGGCATTTTTTTAAACAACATCCAAATGATCAGCGCAAAGTCATCTGTCAAAAATGTTCAACTACCTTAAGCAGAGATCAGAATCTGAAAAGTCTAAATACAAGTTGCATGCATAGACATTTAACCACCATGCATTTGCAAGCCTGGACTAACTACCAAACGTCCCTTAAGGTTGTAGCACCCTTGGCCAATGAAGCTAGTCAGCAACGCTAAATCCCTTCCGTCACTGTAAGGCCACCATTTTCCTCACCACCTGCAGTATCTGTGCAGGTTTCGTTGCCAGGCCAAAGTAGTCAGGGTCAGGGAATCACCAGTTTCGTAGTAGGAAATAGGGTTGAGCGAAACGGGTCGTTCATTTTCAAAAGTCGCCGACTTTTGGCAAAGTCGGGTTTCATGAAACCCGATCCGACCCCTGTGCGGGGTCGGCCATGCGGTACGCGACTTTCGCGCCAAAGTCGCGTTTCAATGACGCGAAAAGCGCCATTTCTCAGCCAATGAAGGTAAACGCAGAGTGTGGGCAGCGTGATGACATAGGTCCTGGTCCCCACCATCTTAGAGAAGGGCATTGCAGTGATTGGCTTGCTGTCTGCGGCATCACAGGGGCTATAAAGGGGCATTCCCGCCGACCGCCATGTTACTGCTGCTGATCTGAGCTTAGGGAGAGGTTGCTGCCGCTTCGTCAGAAGCAGGGATAGCGTTAGGCAGGGTCCATTAACCACCAAACCGCTTGTGCAGTAGCGATTTGCACTGTCCAACACCACCTTCGGTGTGCAGGGACAGTGGAAGCTACTTTTTTTTTTTTTTTTCCTCAGCGCTGTAGCTCATTGGGCTGCCCTAGAAGGCTCCCTGATAGCTGCATTGCTGTGTGTACGCCGCTGTGCAATCCAACTGCTTTTTTCAAAGCACAAATCCTCTTGTTCCTTCCTGAAAAAATCATTTTTTTTAATTATTTTTTTTTCTAAAGTCTCCCTGAAAAAAAAAAAAAATCAAATCAGTGGGAGATTAATATTGCCCTTTCTGCTTGTGTGCCAGTCTTGACTCCTGGGTGTGCCATCTCTCTCTCTCCAATTGTGGGCCATAGAAAGCCTATTATTTTTTTTGCTTGATTTGGGTTCCAAAATCTACCTGAAAAAATCACTAAATCAATCAGTGGGAGATAAATATTTACATTTGTGCTTCAGTGACAGTCCTGCGTGTGTGGCATCTCTCTCATTTGTTGCCACCAAAAACAGAGTGTGTAACATTGTGCCTGATTTTCCTTGCGGTCTCACCCACCTGTAAAGGGGTAGCTAAATCATACTGAAGTTATAGCTCACCGTGTAAGTTGTGTGACAGCAACAAATACCGTTAGTTTGGTTACGTTTTTAAAACAATGAGGAAGTCTGGTGGAAGAGGTCGTGGCCGGGGGCGTTCATTGTCAGCTGGTAATGAGGGTAGTGGTAGTGGTGGAGCATCAGGTGGTCGTGGGAAAAAAAATATTGCACCTAAGTCTGGAGCTGTGGAGCCAGGTTCGTCGTCTGGCTACACAAGGCCTCGAACGCTCCCTTTTCTGGGAGTAGGAAAACCGCTTTTAAAGCCGGAGCAGCAAGAGCAAGTTTTGGCTTATCTTGCTGACTCAGCCTCTAGCTCTTTTGCCTCCTCTCGTGAAACTGGTAAATGTAAAAGCAGCGCGTCGTTAGTGGATGTTCACGATCAGGGACAAGTCGCTTCCTTGTCCTCTTCAGCAAAAACAACAACAGAGAAGAATGCAGCAGGCGACACAACGGGTTACTCCATGGAGCTCTTTACACATACCGTCCCTGGCTTAGAAAGTGAAGCAGTTAACAGTCCATGCCCATTACAAGTTGAATCTGACATGGAGTGCACTGATGCACAGCCACAGCCAGACTACTATGCTGGTCCTTTGACTCAGACCACAACATTGCCCTCGCAGGGTAATGATCAAGAATCAGACCCTGATGAGACTATGTTGCCCCATCACGAACGCTATACCACCGACCGACACGGTGACACAGACGAAGTTGCACACAAGCTACAAGAAGAGGTAATAGATGACCCAGTTCTTGACCCCGATTGGCAGCCATTGGGGGAACAGGGTGCAGGCGGCAGTAGTTCTGAAGCGGAGGAGGAGGGGCCGCAGCAGGCATCAACATCGCAACAGGTTCCATCTGCCGGGCCCGTATCTTGCCCAAAACGCGTGGCAAAGCCATAACCTGTTGGAGGACAGCGTGGCCATCCGGTTAAAGAAGCTCAGTCTGCAATGCCTGAAAAGGTATCCGATGCTAGAAAGAGTGCAGTCTGGCATTTTTTTAAACAACATCCAAATGATCAGCGCAAAGTCATCTGTCAAAAATGTTCAACTACCTTAAGCAGAGATCAGAATCTGAAAAGTCTAAATACAAGTTGCATGCATAGACATTTAACCACCATGCATTTGCAAGCCTGGACTAACTACCAAACGTCCCTTAAGGTTGTAGCACCCTTGGCCAATGAAGCTAGTCAGCAACGCTAAATCCCTTCCGTCACTGTAAGGCCACCATTTTCCTCACCACCTGCAGTATCTGTGCAGGTTTCGTTGCCAGGCCAAAGTAGTCAGGGTCAGGGAATCACCAGTTTCGTAGTAGGAAATAGGGTTGAGCGAAACGGGTCGTTCATTTTCAAAAGTCGCCGACTTTTGGCAAAGTCGGGTTTCATGAAACCCGATCCGACCCCTGTGCGGGGTCGGCCATGCGGTACGCGACTTTCGCACCAAAGTCGCGTTTCAATGACGCGAAAAGCGCCATTTCTCAGCCAATGAAGGTAAACGCAGAGTGTGGGCAGCGTGATGACATAGGTCCTGGTCCCCACCATCTTAGAGAAGGGCATTGCAGTGATTGGCTTGCTGTCTGCGGCATCACAGGGGCTATAAAGGGGCATTCCCGCCGACCGCCATGTTACTGCTGCTGATCTGAGCTTAGGGAGAGGTTGCTGCCGCTTCGTCAGAAGCAGGGATAGCGTTAGGCAGGGTCCATTAACCACCAAACCGCTTGTGCAGTAGCGATTTGCACTGTCCAACACCACCTTCGGTGTGCAGGGACAGTGGAAGCTACTTTTTTTTTTTTTTTTCCTCAGCGCTGTAGCTCATTGGGCTGCCCTAGAAGGCTCCCTGATAGCTGCATTGCTGTGTGTACGCCGCTGTGCAATCCAACTGCTTTTTTCAAAGCACAAATCCTCTTGTTCCTTCCTGAAAAAATCATTTTTTTTAATTATTTTTTTTTCTAAAGTCTCCCTGAAAAAAAAAAAAAATCAAATCAGTGGGAGATTAATATTGCCCTTTCTGCTTGTGTGCCAGTCTTGACTCCTGGGTGTGCCATCTCTCTCTCTCCAATTGTGGGCCATAGAAAGCCTATTGTTTTTTTTGCTTGATTTGGGTTCCAAAATCTACCTGAAAAAATCACTAAATCAATCAGTGGGAGATAAATATTTACATTTGTGCTTCAGTGACAGTCCTGCGTGTGTGGCATCTCTCTCATTTGTTGCCACCAAAAACAGAGTGTGTAACATTGTGCCTGATTTTCCTTGCGGTCTCACCCACCTGTAAAGGGGTAGCTAAATCATACTGAAGTTATAGCTCACCGTGTAAGTTGTGTGACAGCAACAAATACCGTTAGTTTGGTTACGTTTTTAAAACAATGAGGAAGTCTGGTGGAAGAGGTCGTGGCCGGGGGCGTTCATTGTCAGCTGGTAATGAGGGTAGTGGTAGTGGTGGAGCATCAGGTGGTCGTGGGAAAAAAAATATTGCACCTAAGTCTGGAGCTGTGGAGCCAGGTTCGTCGTCTGGCTACACAAGGCCTCGAACGCTCCCTTTTCTGGGAGTAGGAAAACCGCTTTTAAAGCCGGAGCAGCAAGAGCAAGTTTTGGCTTATCTTGCTGACTCAGCCTCTAGCTCTTTTGCCTCCTCTCGTGAAACTGGTAAATGTAAAAGCAGCGCGTCGTTAGTGGATGTTCACGATCAGGGACAAGTCGCTTCCTTGTCCTCTTCAGCAAAAACAACAACAGAGAAGAATGCAGCAGGCGACACAACGGGTTACTCCATGGAGCTCTTTACACATACCGTCCCTGGCTTAGAAAGTGAAGCAGTTAACAGTCCATGCCCATTACAAGTTGAATCTGACATGGAGTGCACTGATGCACAGCCACAGCCAGACTACTATGCTGGTCCTTTGACTCAGACCACAACATTGCCCTCGCAGGGTAATGATCAAGAATCAGACCCTGATGAGACTATGTTGCCCCATCACGAACGCTATACCACCGACCGACACGGTGACACAGACGAAGTTGCACACAAGCTACAAGAAGAGGTAATAGATGACCCAGTTCTTGACCCCGATTGGCAGCCATTGGGGGAACAGGGTGCAGGCGGCAGTAGTTCTGAAGCGGAGGAGGAGGGGCCGCAGCAGGCATCAACATCGCAACAGGTTCCATCTGCCGGGCCCGTATCTTGCCCAAAACGCGTGGCAAAGCCATAACCTGTTGGAGGACAGCGTGGCCATCCGGTTAAAGCTCAGTCTGCAATGCCTGAAAAGGTATCCGATGCTAGAAAGAGTGCAGTCTGGCATTTTTTTAAACAACATCCAATTGATCAGCGCAAAGTCATCTGTCAAAAATGTTCAACTACCTTAAGCAGAGGGCAGAATCTGAAAAGTCTCAATACAAGTTGCATGCATAGACATTTAACCACCATGCATTTGCAAGCTTGGACTAACTACCAATCGTCCCTTAAGGTTGTAGCACCCTCGGCCAATGAAGCTAGTCATCAACGCAACATCCCTTCCGGCAGTGTAGGGCCACCATTTTCCGCACCACCTGCAGTATCTGTGCAGGTTTCTTTGCCAGGCCAAAGCAGTCAGGGTCAGGGAATCACCAGTTTCGTAGTAGGAAACACTGCATCTAGGGCACTGGCGGCAACAATACCATCTCCCACCGTCTCTCAGTCTGCCATTTCCACCGGCACCCCCGCTAGTTCCACGATCTCCAGCTCTCCAGTCCAGCTCATCCTACATGAGACTATGGTTAGAAAAAGGAAGTACTTAGCCTCGCATCCGCGTACACAGGGTTTGAACGCCCACATAGCTAGACTAATCTCGTTAGAGATGATGCCCTACCGGTTAGTTGAAAGCGAAGCTTTCAAAGCCCTGATGGACTACGCTGTACCACGCTACGAGCTACCCAGTCGACACTTTTTTTCCAGAAAAGCCATCCCAGCCCTCCACCAGCATGTTAAAGAGCGCATCGTCCATGCACTCAGGCAATCTGTGAGCACAAAGGTGCACCTGACAACAGATGCATGGACCAGTAGGCACGGCCAGGGACGTTACGTGTCCATCACGGCACACTGGGTGAATGTTGTGGATGCAGGGTCCACAGGGGACAGCAAGTTTGGGACAGTTCTGCCTAGCCCACGGTCTAGGAAACAGTTGGCTGTAGCCGTTCGCACCCCCTCCTCCTCCTCCTCCTGCAGAAGCGAGAGCTCGTCCACAGACTGCAGTCGCACAACTACTCCATCCGCAGCTGCCACTGTTGCACACCAGGTCTCCCATTATGGGGCAGCTACTGGCAAACGTCAGCAGGCTGTATTGGCTATGAAGTGTTTGGGCGACAACAGACACACCGCGGAAGTTCTGTCCGAGTTCTTGCAGAAAGAAACGCAGTCGTGGCTGGGCACTGTAGATCTTGAGGCAGGCAAGGTAGTGAGTGATAACGGAAGGAATTTCATGGCTGCCATCTCCCTTTCCCAACTGAAACACATTCTTTGCCTGGCTCACACCTTAAACCTGGTGGTGCAGTGCTTCCTGAAAAGTTATCCGGGGTTATCCGACCTGCTCCTCAAAGTGCGTGGACTTTGCTCACATATCCGCCGTTCGCCCGTACACTCCAGCCGTATGCAGACCTATCAGCGTTCTTTGAACCTTCCCCAGCATCGCCTAATCATAGACGTTGCAACAAGGTGGAACTCAACACTGCACATGCTTCAGAGACTGTGCGAACAGAGGCGGGCTGTTATGTTTTTGTGGGAGGATACACATACACGGGCAGGCAGTAGGATGGCAGACATGGAGTTGTCAGGTGTGCAGTGGTCGAAGATTCAAGACATGTGTCAAGTCCTTCAGTGTTTTGAGGAATGCACACGGCTGGTTAGTGCAGACAACGCCATAATAAGCATGAGCATCCCCCTAATGCGTCTGCTGATGCAAAGTTTGACGCACATAAAGGATCAGGCGTCTGCAGCTGAGGAAGAGGAAAGCCTTGATGACAGTCAGCCATTGTCTGGCCAGGGCAGTGTACAGGACGAGGTAGTGGGCGAAGAGGAGGAGGAGGACGAGGAGGATGATGGGGATGATTATATTTTTAATGAGGAAGCTTTTCCGGGGCCACTGGAAATTGTTGGCGCGGCAATGCCGGGTTCTGGTTTTTTGAGGGACACAAGTGACGTGGATTTGCCTGAAACTGCCCCTCAACCAAGCACAACCGCAGATTTGAGAACTGGAACTTTGGCCCACATGGTGGATTATGCCTTACGTATCCTCAAAAGGGACACACGCATTACTAAAATGATGAACGATGACGATTACTGGTTGGCCTGCCTCCTTGATCCTCGCTATAAAGGCAAATTGCAAAATATTATGCCACATGAGAACTTGGAACTAATATTAGCAACCAAACAATCAACTCTTGTTGACCGTTTGCTTCTGGCATTCCCTGCACACAGCGCCCGTGATCGTTCTCACACGAGCTGCAGTGGCCAGCAGACCAGAGGTGTTAGAGGGGCAGAAATCAGAAGTGGCGTTGGCCAGAGGGGTTTTCTGACCAGGTTGTGGAGTGATTTTGCTATGACCGCAGACAGGACAGGTACTGCAGCATCAATTCAAAGTGACAGGAGACAACATTTGTCCAGTATGGTTACAAACTATTTTTCATCCCTTATCGACGTTCTCCCTCAACCGTCATTCCCATTTGATTACTGGGCATCCAAATTAGATACCTGGCCAGAATTGGCAGAATATGCATTGCAGGAGCTTGCTTGCCCGGCAGCTAGTGTCCTATCAGAAAGAGTATTCAGTGCTGCAGGTTCAATACTAACAGAAAAAAGGACTCATCTGGCTACCCAAAATGTAGATGATCTAACCTTCATTAAAATGAACCACAACTGGATTTCGAAATCTTTTGGCCCACCTTGCCCGGCTGACACCTAGCTTTCCTATGAAAAGGTCTTGCCTGTGGACTACTCTGAATGACTTTACCAATCTCGTAATTTTCTGCACCTGATTGTCCAGCATACAACATGTTTACACCTCACTAAATGGCCAAACTCCCCACACGGGGCCGTGGTATCGCCACTTGGCGCCAGCACCCGTGAGAGTGCTGTTTGTCTGAAGAGGTGGGTGTGCCCGCTTTTGGTCGACGGCACTGCCACTGGGTCCCTCATAGTACAATAAAGTGTCTCTGGCGGTGGTGGTGCGCACCCAACGTCAGACACACCGTTGTAATATGAGGGGCCCTGGGCATGTACCACCGGCCACAAGACAGTTCCCCCCCCCCGAGCTCAAACAGTGCTCTACCACTTGCAAAATTATCTCTCACAGCTCCACCAATGTTTAGTCTATGCGCTGACATACTTCAATGCCTGGCACTGACAATACCTTTGTATTGACATTTTTGTTATGTTAGGCCTTCGAAGCCTGTCTGCGGTCCCTCCTTCCACTAGGCCTCCACTGACCATTGTACTGCTGCCCGTGTACCCCTGGAACCAATTTTAAATTGCCAACAGCCCTATATTTTTATGTTAGGCCTTCGAAGCCTGTCTGCGGTCCCTCCTTCCACTAGGCCTCCACTGACCATTGTACTGCTGCCCTTGTACCACTGGAACCAATTTTAAATTGCCAACAGCCCTATTTTTTTATGTTAGGCCTTCGAAGCCTGTCTGCGGTCCCTCCTTCCACTAGGCCTCCACTGACCACACCACTGCTGCCCGTGTACCCACGGAACCAATTTAAAATTGCCTACAGCCAGCCCAATTTTTTTATGTTAGGCCTTCGATGCCTGTTTGCGGTCACTCCTTCCACTAGGCCTCCACTGACCACACCACTGCTGCCCGTGTACCCACGGAACCAATTTAAAATTGCCTACAGCCATGTGTTATTATGTTAGGCCTTCGATGCCTGTCTGCGGTCACTCCTTCCACTAGGCCTCCACTGACCACACCACTGCTGCCCGTGTACCCACGGAACCAATTTAAAATTGCCTACAGCCATGTGTTATTATGTTAGGCCTTCGATGCCTGTCTGCGGTCACTCCTTCCACTAGGCCTCCACTGACCACACCACTGCTGCCCGTGTACCCCTGGAACCAATTTAAAATTGCCTACAGCCAGCCCAATTTTTTTTATTTTAGGCCTTCGATGCCTGTCTGTGGTCCGTTCTTTCTACTACTACTACACTGACCAGGCCACTGCTGCCCGTGTTCCCCTGGAACCAATTTAAAATTGCCAACAGCCATGTGTTATTATGTTAGGCCTTCGATGCCTGTCTGCGGTCACTCCTTCCACTAGGCCTCCACTGACCACACCACTGCTGCCCGTGTACCCCTGGAACCAATTTAAAATTGCCTACAGCCATCTGTTATTATGTTAGGCCTTCGATGCCTGTCTGCGGTCCTTCCTTCCAATAGTTCTCCACTGACCAGACCAATGCTGGCCGTGTACCCCTGGAACCCAGCTGAAAGTGCATGTAGCCTCCTTTTTTTCTTTGTTTTATATTTAGAAAACCCAGATGAACTACGCTGTGCAACGGTTCAAGCTACCCAGTCGACATTTCTTTTGCGAGAAAAGCCATCCCAGCCCTCCACCGGCATGAAAAAGTCTGCATTGTCATAGCACTCAGGCAATCAAACAGTAGAAAGGTGCACCTGACAAGAGACGCATGGACCAGTAGGCATGTCCACAAAAAGTTACGTGTCCATTACGGCGCACTGGGTTAATGTGTTGGATGCATGGTCCACAGGGGACAGCCTACAAAGTCTGTCTGCAGTCCCTAATTCCAATTTTCCTCCGCTGACCACACCACTGCTGCCCGTGTACCCCTGGAACCAATTTTACAGTGTCTACAGCCTAATTTTGTTATGTTAGGCCTACTACGCCTGTCTGCGGTCCCTCCTTCCAATACTCGTCCACTGACCACACCACTGCTGCCCGTGGACCCCTGGAACCTATTTTTAATTGCATAGAGCATCCTTTTTTTAATAGTAGGCGTACAAAGTCTGTCTGCGGTCCACTATTGAAATTGTCCTCCACTGCCCAGAGCACTGCTGCTTGTGTACCCCTGTAACTTTTTTAAGCTGCAGTGAGCCACATTTTTGGTTTAAGTCCTACTACCTGTGTCTGTCTGCGCCACTCAATTCAGCTGTGTTCCTTTGAAAAAAGCTGAGCGTCAATAGTCTTGTTTTCAGCCTCTAGGAATTTTAAAACTGCATTGGGGGTACAACTTTGGTAGGGCCTACTAACGGTGTCTGCCTCCCCAAGGTGTGCCCCAGGTTTCCTCACCATTGCTTCGATCTTAATGCTCTCGTTTAGTAGTTGTTGGAAACTACACTGCATTAGGCCTACAAATTGTGTATGGGGTGTAGAGAGATGGTGTGTTCCACTCCAAGGTGTTCCCCAGGTTTCCTCTCCATTGCTTCGATCTTCATGCTCTCGTTTAGTAGTTGTTGGAAACTACACTGCATTAGGCCTACAAATTGGGTATGGGGTGTAGAGAGATGGTGTGTTCCACTCCAAGGTGTTCTCCAGGTTGCCTTTCCTGAGCTTCGATCTTCCGGCTCTCGTTTAGTAGTTGTTGGAAACTACACTGCATTAGGCCTACAAATTGGGTATGGGGTGTAGAGAGATGGTGTGTTCCACTCCAAGGTGTTCCCCAGGTTTCCTCTCCATTGCTTCGATCTTCATGCTCTCATTTAGTAGTTGTTGGAAACTACGCTGCATTAGGCCTACAAATTGGGTATGGGGTGTAGAGAGATGGTGTGTTCCACTCCAAGGTGTTCTCCAGGTTGCCTTTCCTGAGCTTCGATCTTCTGGCTCTCGTTTAGTAGTTGTTGGAAACTACGCTGCATTAGGCCTACAAATTGGGTATGGGGTGTAGAGAGATGGTGTGTTCCACTCCAAGGTGTTCCCCAGGTTTCCTCTCCATTGCTTCGATCTTCCGGCTCTCGTTTAGTAGTTGTTGGAAACTACGCTGCATTAGTCCTACAAATTGGGTATGGGGTGTAGAGAGATGGTGTATTCCACTCCAAGGTGTTCTCCAGGTTGCCTTTCCTGAGCTTCGATCTTCTGGCTCTCGTTTAGTTGTTGTTGGAAACTACGCTGCATTAGGCCTACAAATTGGGTATGGGATATAGAGAGATGGTGTGTTCCACTCCATGGCGTTCCCCAGGTTTCCTGTCCATTGCTTCGATCTTCATGCTCTCGTTTAGTAGTTGTTGGAAACTACACTGCATTAGGCCTACAAATTGGGTATGGGGTGTAGAGAGATGGTGTGTTCCACTCCAAGGTGTTCCCCAGGTTTCGTCCACATTGCTTCGGTCTTCCGGCTCTCGTTTAGTAGTTGTAGAAAACTACACTGCATTAGGCCTACAAATTGGGTATGGGGTGTAGAGAGACGGTGTGTTACACTCCAAGGTGTTCCCCAGGTTTCGTCCACATCGCTTCGATCTTCCGACTCTCGTTTAGTAGTTGTTGAAAACTACACTGCATTAGGCCTACAAATTGGGTATGGGGTGTATAGAGATGGTGTGTTACACTCCAAGGTGTTCTTGCGAGACATTAACATCTATTTATTTTTTGGGAGTACTAACTGTCAGACACTCATTACAATCGGTCTCCGCTGACAACACCAATGCTGCCTGTGTACCCCTGCAAGATAATTCCAAGTGCATAGAGCCTACTTTTTTTATGTTAGGCCTACTAAGCCTGTCTGCGGTCCCTCCTTCCAATAGTCCTCCACTGACCAGACCAATGCTGCCCGTGTACCCCTGGAACCTATTTTAAAGTGCCTACAGCCTACTTTTGTTATGTTAGGCCTACTAAGCCTGTCTGCGGTCCCTCCTTCCAATAGTCCTCCACTGACCAGACCACTGCTGCCCGTGTACCCCTGGAACCTATTTTAAAGTGCCTACAGCCAACTTTTGTTATGTTAGGCCTACTAAGCCTGTCTGCGGTCCCTCCTTCCAATAGTCCTCCACTGACCACACCACTGCTGCCCGTGTACCCCTGGAAGCTATTTTAAAGTGCCTACAGCCTACATTTGTTATGTTAGGCCTACTAAGCCTGTCTGCGGACCCTCCTTCCAATACTCCTCCACTGACCACACCACTGCTGCCCGTGTACCCCTGGAAGCTATTTTAAAGTGCCTACAGCCAACTTTTGTTATGTTAGGCCTACTAAGCCTGTCTGCGGTCCCTCCTTCCAATACTCCTCCACTGACCACACCACTGCTGCCCGTGTACCCCTGGAAGCTATTTTAAAGTGCCTACAGCCTACTTTTGTTATGTTAAGCCTACTAAGCCTGTCTGCGGTCCCTCCTTCCAATAGTCCTCCACTGACCACACCACTGCTGCCCGTGTACCCCTGGAAGCAATTTTAAAGTGCCTACAGCCTACTTTTGTTATGTTAGGCCTACTAAGCCTGTCTGCGGTCCCTCCTTCCAATACTCCTCCACTGACCACAACACTGCTGCCCGTGTACCCCTGGAAGCTTTTTTAAAGTGCCTACAGCCAACTTTTGTTATGTTAGGCCTACTATGCCTGTCTGCGGTCCCTCCTTCCAATACTCCTCCACTGACCACACCACTGCTGCCCGTGTACCCCTGGAAGCTATTTTAAAGTGCCTACAGCCTACTTTTGTTATGTTAGGCCTACTAAGCCTGTCTGCGGTCCCTCCTTCCAATAGTCCTTCACTGACCAGACCACTGCTGCCCGTGTACTCCTGGAACCTATTTTTAAGGGCCTACAGCCTACTTTTGTTATGTTAGGCCTACTAAGCCTGTCTGCGGTCCCTCCTTCCAATAGTCCTCCACTGACCAGACCAATGCTGCCCGTGTACCCCTGGAACCTATTTTAAAGTGCCTACAGCCTACTTTTGTGATGTTAGGCCTACTAAGCCTGTCTGCGGTCCCTCCTTCCAATACTCCTCTACTGACCACACCACTTCTGCCCGTGTACCCCTGGAAGCTATTTTAAAGTGCCTACAGTCTACTTTTGTTATGTTAGGCCTACTAAGCCTGTCTGCGGTCCCTCCTTCCAATAGTCCTCCACTG